>NC_040077.1:110214331-110562475 GCF_003369695.1 Bos indicus x Bos taurus | reverse complement strand
CAAAGCCTTTGACTGTGTGGATCACGACAAACTGTGGGAAATTCTTAAAGAAATGGGAATACCAGACCACTTTACCTGTCTCCTGAGAAACCTGTATGCAGGTCAAGAAGGAACAGAACTGAATATGGAACAATAGACTAGTTCAAAATTGGAAAAGGAGTATGTCAAGGCTGTACATTGTCACCCTGATTTTTTAACTTATAGGCAGAGTATATTATGTGAAATGCTGGGCTGGATGAAGCTCAAGCTGGAATCAAGATTGATGGCAGAAATAAACAACCTCAGATATTCAGATGATACCACTCTAATATTAGAGAGTCAAGAGAATCTAAAGAGCCTCTTAATGAGAGTGAAAGAAGAGAGTGAAAAGCAAGCTTAAAACTCAACACTCAAAAAACAGAGATCATGGCATCCAGTCCCATCACTTCATGTCAAACAGATGGGGAGAAAGTGGAAACACTGACAGACTTTATTTTCTTGAGCTCCAAAATCACTGCGGACAGTGATTGCAGCCATGACATTTAAAGGCACTTGCGCCTTGGAAGAAAAGCTATAGAAAAGCTACAAACCTAGATAGAGTATTAAAAAGTAGAGATATCACTTTGCTGACAAAGATCCGTATAGTCAAAGCTATGGTTTTTCCAGTAGTCATGTATGGATGTGACAGTTGGACCATAAAGAAGGCTGAGCACTGAAGAATTGATGCTTTTAAACTGGGGTGCTGGAGAAGACTCTTGAGAGTCCCTTGGAAGCAAGGAGATCAAACTAGTCAATCCTAAAGGAAATCAACCCTGAATATTCATTGGAAAGACGGATGTAAAGCTGAAGTTCTAATACTTTGGCCACCTGATGCAAAGAGCTGACTCACTGGAAAAGACCCTGATGCTGGGAAAGATTGAGGGCAAGAGAAGGGGGTGGCAGAGGATGAGATGGTTAGATATCATCATTGACTCAATGGACATGAGTGTGAGCAAACTCTGGGAGATACTGAAAGACAGGGAAGCCTGGCATGCTGCAGTTCACGAGGTCACAGAGAGTAGGAAGCAACTTAGGGACTAAAGAACAGGATTTGAATCACAGGAAAAGTTTGGTTTTAAAGTTAGAAAAGACCACCTCAAAGGTGTCTTTCCACTTAAAATTCAGCTGTCTTTTTAGAAGGCTTGTTTACCATTTAGACTTGTTGGGAATATTGGTTTCCAAATGAATACAGAAATTAGTTACAAAGACTATTGATATATTTTGAACATTCTAGATTTGCCATAAACAATTCAATGTGAGTAAATTGTAAGTAAAATCAGCCCTGTGTCCAAAAGCCACCTCCATGGGAAGGTTTTTCCTGACCACTTGACCTAAGACAGCTGCCTGGCACCAGTCTGCATAACCTGCTTTTATTTTTCTTCGCAGAACTCTACTCTGCCTGCACTTAGACTATACATTTTGATTTATCAGCTCCAGCCCCACCCCCAAGGGGATGCTTGGCCCAGAGTCTAGGACAGTATCTGGTTCTGACTCAGTTTTGGACCTGTGCCCTCTCCACCTGTCTCAGCCTGGAGCCCTCTCCCCTGGGCCCTCACCTGGCTGGCTCTTTCTCATACTTTAAGACTTAAGTGAAACTACCACCAAATGCTTCTTCTTGAACAGCATTTCTAAAGTAGGTCTCTATTCTCACCCTCATCATGCTGTAAGCAATAATTGTACAACCTTTAATTTCTGTTTAGACTTATTACTCTGTCTTGCCTGCAAGTAAACTCCAGGAGAGTAGGATGGAGTTTGTCTTGTTCACTGCTTAATCCTTAGGACTTAGCAGAGTATTTCATAATTGATCTTGCTGGATGTTTTTCAAGTGAATAAATGAACAACTAAATAAATTTAAAAGTTGTTGCTCATCAATCACAAGGTGAGAAAGAAATCTGAGGCTTTTTTAAAAAGGCAAAGAAAATCTGGCTTCTGATTCAAAGAGCCCTTCGCATTTGAGAAACATAAAACAGAATTACTACTTGCATACAGAAAAGGCCTTGATATCTTGACTAAATTTGGGTCCTGATTGTCCATCAGGGCCCTGCAGAATGACTCAGGATGGGGAACAACTACTTTTAAAAAATTAATTTTGTTTCTATTTTTGGCTGTGCTGGGTCTTCATTGCTGTGCACAGGCTTCCTCTAGTTGCAGTGATCACGGATCACGCATTGTGGTAGCTTCGCTTGTTGCAGAGCACGGGCTCTAAAGCAAGGGCTTAGTAGTTGTGGCACACAACTTCAGTTGCCTCGAAACATACGGGATCTTCCCAGACCAGGGATCGAACCCATGTCCCATGCATTGGCAGGTGGATTACCACCAGGGTAGTCCAACAATTTCATTTTAAAAACATCTCTAGGATGCTTCCTTAGCACTCTATAGATTTTTCTAATGTATCTTTAGTACCCTGAACTGTAATTACTTCTTTACATCTGTCCCCTCAAGAGGGACAGCTCTGAAATCCTCTTCATAGAATTATGAATCTTTACTTATTTTATTCAACAATTATGTATTGAGCTACTACTACATGCCAAGTTCAAGGAATAATAAAGAACCATCTAGCAGAGAATGACGCAGTGGTAAAGAATCCACCTGCTAATGCAGGAGACGCAGGTTCGATCCCTCAGTAGGGAAGATTCCCTGGAGGAGGAAATGGCAACCCACTGAAGTATCCTTGCCTGGAGAATCCCAAGGACAGAGGAGTCTGGCGGGCTACAGTCCATGGGGTCGCAGGATCAGACACAACTGAGCACGCAAGTGGACAATGCAGGTTCAAGGTTTTCTAGAGACAATGTGTGTGGTGAGACTTGAAGCTGGTGGCGGGGGCAACAGTAGAAGGAGGGATAGAGTCAAGTGTGGGTGTGTCTGCAGGGCAGGAACTGGGGTGGACATGGGGGTCATCAGCAGAGAGTTCTGTGATTCCAGAGAAGAGAACAGATCAGGGAGAGTTAAAGGTAGAGATTTAGGCAGAAGTCCAATTATTTTAAGGTGCTTGGACATTAATATGTTCTAAACAGTGGACCATGGTCATAGTTGCACCGGAGATAGGTCACTCTATATAAGACCAGAGAGCTAAATGATGCACCACTGGGCTCCTGAGATAGGTCATTCTACATGCTAGCATCTGGTCCCATCACTTCATGCAAATTAGATGGGGAAACAAAGAGAAACAGTAATAGACTTCACTGCAGACAGGGACTGCAGCCATGAAATTAAAAGACGCTTGCTCCTTGGAAGAGAAGCAATGACAAACCTAGACCGTGTGTTAAAAAGCAGGTGTTACTTTTCTGACAAAGGTCCATACAGTCAAAGCTATGGTTTTTCCAGTAGTCATGTATGGATGTGAGAGTTGGACCATAAAAAAGGCTGAGTGCCAAAGAACTGATGCTTTTGAACTGTGGTGTTGGAGAAGGCTCTTGAGAGTCCCTTGGACATCAAACCAGTCAATCCTAAAGGAAATCAATCCTGAATATTCATTGGAAGGACTGATGCTAAAGCTCCAATACTTTGCCCACCTGAAGTGAAGAACTGACTCACTGAAAAAGACCCTGATGCTGGGAAAGATTGAAGGCAGGAGGAGAAGGGGACAACAGAGGATAAGATGATTAGATGGCATCACCAACTCTATGGACATGAGTTTCAGCAAGCTCTGGGAGGTGGTAAAGGACAGGGAAGCCTGGCAAGCTATAGTCCCTGGGGTCACAAACAGTCAGACACAACTGAGTGACTGAACAACAACATGCTGTGGGGTGGATGGATTTGAAGGTCATTAGAATTGCTGTAAGGAGGCTCATTAGATGGTTAACATGAGCAGGCAAAATAAAGATGATACAGGCTCGAAGTGAGGGAATATTTCCAGAATTGTTGGAAATGTAAAATTACAAGTGCGCAGTAGAGTCCCTAAATCTTTACTAAATGAATAAAAGGACACACTGGGGCTCCCTGGAGAATGAGACTCTGCTCAGTATCCCCTCTGAGAAGTGAAGACCTCATGAACAGGAACTGTTTTAAGTTGACTGCCTTTACTTTGTAGCTTTTCTGTTTCATATCTTCCCCTGTGAAGGAAGATCATTTAAATGTTCCAGCTTAAAAGTCCTGCTTTTGGTATCTACCAAGCTCAAGAAAAAAATAAGAGAAAAAAATGCCACTTCTATTGATAAACAACTTTGGACTTTACAGCTTGTAGCCAGCACTCTAGGAGAAAATTAAGAATCTTAGATAAAATTTTATAGGATGGGACTTCTCTGGTAGTCCAGTGGTTAAGACTCCAGGTTTCCACTGCAGGGAGCTAGAGTTTAATCCTCAGTTAGGGAATTAAGATCCTGCATGCCATGTGGTGTAGCCAAAAAACAAACAAACAAGCAAAAAATTATGTGACAACTTCTTTAATACTGTGTAAATCCTAGTGTATAATTTCTAAGTTATATACTAGAATATCAAGGGCTGAAAAAATATTGTATGCCTCCTTACTACAGACCTCATCATACAACTGGCTAAATTAAGGCCCTTGAATTAACTGGTACATAAAGTAGGACACATATTTGATAGTTAATCAATAGCCTAGATGTCCTAACAGAAGTAAAACTGACTTTCCATACATTACTTAAAACCTATATTTTTTGTGGAGTATTTATTCCTTTGAAATAGTAACAGAACAAGGTGATCGACTACCTGGACACAGCTGAGAAGGAGATGCTGCTGCTGCTAAGTTGCTTCAGTCGTGTCTGACTCTTCGAAACCCCATGGACTGCAGCCTACCAGGCTCCTCCGCCCACGGGATTTTCCAGGCAAGAGAAGGAGATACCATACAGCAAATTCTCAATGTCTCTAGTTAATGCTGGGAAAGTCAATCCTGAAGTTTACATAAAGCAAATCCTCTGTCCATGGGATTCTCCAGGCAAGAATACTGGAGTTGGTAGCCATGCCCTTCTCCAGGGGATCTTCCTGGCCCAAGGATCAAACCTGGGTTTCCCAAATTGTAGGCAGATTCTCTACCATTTGAGTCACCAAGGAAGCCCCCATATAAAGCAAGAGACAATAGAAATGCTTTAATACTGAGGGGTGGAAGATAGTTACCTTGTAACTACTTTTGTAGTTACATTTGAATGTTCTCTAGCATAATTGTAGTTATCTCTAGCGTTTGTGATTTGGAGCCATAATAATAAAGTTAGGAAATCACTGTGTTTGAACAGCAATCTAGTCTCAAGTGTATGTGAAATACTAGCCTAAGCAAAATAACTGCTTCTTCTCATTTTCTTTAATGTTTATATGCTGCTTTGGTTAGAGGAAGAATTCAAATGCTTTCCTGAAAGCTGTTCAGCAATACAAAAGATTGTATGTTGCACAAGAGGGAGTAGACACTAAGCACATTTTGCCAAAATGATCTTGGAAAGTGAGAACTATAGGACAGCACGTAGAGGGACTTCAGGGCTGAATTCTCTTTCTATTGTCTTTATCAAATGAAAAACAAATCTGGATTTAGGCAAGGACAGCTTTTATTTGAAAGGACTGGAAGATCTCTCTGATCTAAGATCTGTGAGTGTTCAAAGACCAGGCAGAAAAGGGCTTTTCTTTCATCCAGAGGGATGATCAGTACTGGAAAGGTGTTCTCTGGGTGTGGGGAGATGGACAGGGTGGTAGATCAGAGCCTTGTTTATCCTGTGGTCAGCTTATCCTCAGGAGGGGGGCTGTGTACTGGCTGGTATGAGATAAATCAAAATCCAGGGTCCAGCCTTGGAGAAAAGCTCAACTCAAGTTTGATCAAGTCAAGGGAGCAGGTATTTTGACCAGATGGGCCAGTGGGGATGGAGTTAAAACCATTTATAAATCAAAGAATGGGAACTGGAGGTGTCATGACCAGCCTTGTCACAGGTAAATAAGGCGGGGGTGGGGCTGTGAGCCTTGTCTAAGTTATCTGGAGAAGGATGGTTCCTTGTAGTAAATCATTCCTAGAACACAAAAGGGTGAGTGGATTATCTTCATGGTTTCTGTTTCCAGGAGCATAGGGCTCAGGTAAAATTCAATAGGATCATCTTCTCTCTTTTATTTTTCAGCCAGCAGTGTATTTAGGGATTTATCTAATCAGGGTTTTATTTGCAGAAGAAAATGCAGATCAGTATTTTAAGATAAACTCTGGCAAACCCCTTTGTGCTCTCAGACCATCCGAATCTCTTAGGTTGAAGGTGTCACCTGCAAATTGGCACTTGCCATCGACTTCTTCACTGCAGCTGCTCACCTTCAACATCCCTGAAAGGAGTCCAGGGTGGAGATCAGGAAGGAGGCACTCTGTGCTCTGGGAAAACTGACAGGTCTTCAGATAGTTAGATATTTTTAGGAGAAGATTTTATGAGCCCAATTCTTGCATCTCCTTGAATCTAGAAAGGACTAAAATCCTTCATAGTGATATCTGCTCCTCGTGCCTAGAGATTAGCAAAAACTTGCAAAAACGATGAGTTTGATTGCACGTATTCTATCTTTACCAAAATCACATATAGACGACTTCCCCCACGCCTTTTTGGAGCAGTTTCTCAGAGCTATCTGAAATGCCATCTCCTAGACTACAATCCTTATTCTGTCCCAGATATAACTTAATTCACAACTCTCATATTGTAGGTTTTGTTTTGCTTTTTTTCCAGTCAACAAGAGCCAGGTGAGTAGGGGCTTCAGGAGCTTTCTGAGAAGCTGACAGTAACTGAAGCCAAGACTGCTAGACTGAGTGGAAAGGAGCAAACTTTCCTTTAAAATTAAAAGAACACCCCCCCCCACACACACACACACAAGTTGTCCAGTCCTTACTAAACGTTTAAACGTCTTTAAATCCTTTCATTTCTAGCCTGTTGGGCTCTTTTCAAAGATTGTTCATTTTCTTCTTAAAGAACCTTTATATTAAGCTTGACACAGTACAATGAAGTAAGAAGAGGGCTGGAGTGAAAATGAGATCTGGGTGATATTAATATCTCATCCTCAGTTTCATCTTATGTAAATGTAGGCATTAATATCACAAAAATGCTGTTGGATTGAGATAAGAATATGCTTGGAAGGGCTCAGCCATCTGTGGAGTTGTATGCTTTTTTAAAACATTATTTTTAGAAACAATGACTGACTCTGGAACTTTTTTTTAACATGCTCCTGACATCACATTTTAGATACAGATATGCTACAGAACTTACTTCTGTAGAGTTTATGTCCAGCTATTCTTAGAGTGGAAAGGAGAGCTGGCATGAGACCACATATACTCTCACAGCACTTCATCATTTTAAGAGGCAAGCACATGTTCACATCATTTAACTTTTTTTACACTTGGGCTGTAGTGCACTTATGAAAACAAGCAGCACCCTGTGGGGCTTCTGGGTGCAGGAACCTTTCTGTTTACCCTCCAAGACCTTCCTTGAGTTCCAAAGAGCAGACTCAAACCATTGCTAACCAGGGAAGGGAGGGGATACAGAGACAGGAGAGGAGCGGCCAAGGAACACGAGTGCAGTCTTGGGGCACGGTCCTGCAGTCCAGTGCAGTCGCTCAGTCGTGTCCAACTCTCTGCGACCCCACGACTGCAGCACACCAGGCTTCCCTGTCCATCACCAACTCCCGGAGTTTACCCAAACTCATGTCCATTGAGTTGGTGATGCCATCCAACCACCTCATCCTCTGTCATCCCCTTCTCCTCCTGCCCTCAATCTTTTCCAGTATCACAGTCTTTGCTAATGAGTCAGCTCTTCGCATCAGATGGCCAAAGTATTGGAGTTTCAGCTTCAACATTAGTCCTTCAAATGCACACCCAGGACTGATCTTCTTTAGGATGGACTGGTTGGATCTCCTTGCAGTCCAAGGGACTCTCAAGAGTCTTCTCCAACACCATAGTTCAAAAGCATCACTTCTTTGGTGCTCAGCTTTCTTTACAGTCCAACTCTCACATCCATACATGACTACTGGAAAAACCACAGCTTTGACTAGACAGACCTTTGCTGACAAAGTAATGTCTTTGCTTTTTAATATGCTGTCTAGGCTGGTCATAACTTTCATTCCAAGGAGTAAGCATCTTTTAATTTCATGGCTGCAATCACCATCTGCAGTGATTTTGGACCCTCCAAAAATAAAGTCAGCCACTGTTTCCACTGTTTCCCCATCTATTTGCCATGAAGTGGTGGGACCGGATGCCATGGTCTTAGTTTTCTGAATGTTGAGCTTTAAGCCAACTTTTTCACTCTCCACTTTCATCAAGCGGCTTTTTAGTTCCTCTTCACTTTCTGCCATAAGGGTGGTGTCATCTGCATATCTGAGGTTATTGAGATTTCTCCCGGCAATCTTGATTCCAGCTTGTGCTTCTTCCAGTCCAGCATTTCTCATGATGTACTCTGCATATAAGTTAAATAAGGAGGGTGACAATATACAGCCTTGACGTACTCCTTTTCCTATTTGGAACCAGTCTGTTGTTCCATGTCCAGTTCTAACTGTTGCTTCCTGACCTGCATACAGGTTTCTCAAGAGGCAGGTCAAGTGGTCTGTTATTCCCATCTCTTTCAGAATTTTCCACAGTTTATTGTGATCTACACAGTCAAAGGCTCTGGCATAATCAATAAAGCAGAAATAGATGTTTTTCTGGAACTCTCTTGCTTTTTCCATGATCCAGCAGATGTTGGCAATTTGATATCTGGTTCCTCTGCCTTTTCTAAAACCAGTTTGAACATCTGGAAGTTCATGGTTCACGTATTGCTGAAGCCTGGCTTGGAGAATTTTGAACATTACTTTGCTACCGTGTGAGATGAGTGCAATTGTGCAGTAGTTTGAACATTCTTTGGCATTGCCTTTCTTTGGGATTGGAATGAAAACTGACTTTTTCCAGTCTGTGGCCACTGCTGAGTTTTCCAAATTTGCTGGCATATTGAGTGCAGCACTTTCACAGCATCATCTTTTAGGATTTGAAATAGCTCAACTGGAATTCCATCATATCCACTAGCTTTGTTAGTAGTGATGCTTTCTAAGGCCCACTTGACTTCACATTCCAGGATGTCTGGCTCTAGGTGAGTGATCACACCATCGTGATTATCTGGGTCATGAAGATCTTTTTTGTACAGTTCTTCTGTGTATTCTTGCCATCTCTTCTTAATGTCTTCTGCTTCTGTTAGGTCCCTACCATTTCTGTCCTTTATCGAGCCCATCTTTGCATGAAATGTTCCCTTGGTATCTCTAATTTTCTTGAAGAGATCTCTAGTCTTTCCCATTCTATTATTTTCCTCTATTTCTTTGCACTGATCACTGAGGAAGGCTTTCTTATCTCTCCTTGCTTTTCTTTGGAACTCTGCATTCAGATGCTTATCTTTCCTTTTCTCCTTTGTTTTCACTTCTCTTCTTTTCACAGCTATTTGTAACACCTCCTCAGACAGCCATTTTGCTTTTTTGCATTTCTTTTTCTTGGGGATGGTCTTGTTCCCTGTCTCCTGTACAATGTCACAGACCTCTGTCCATAGTTTATCAGGCGCTCTGTCTATCAGATCTTGTCCCTTAAATCTATTTCTCACTTCCACTGTATAATCATACAGTGAAACCAGGGGCAGGGTCCTGGTTCCTCCTAAAGGGATACATGTAACAATACATTTGAGCCTATAAAACAAAAAATGCCAACAAATGAAGATATTAGCATTCTTCATTCTATGTTAAGGAAACCAGAAAAGCTGTTCAAGAGACCACCTGAGGCCAGATTAAAGCAACCTCAGAAACTCATTAGACTGCCTAAAATCAGATTAAAGACCCTTCACACACCCTAATTCTTATCAGCAGTCCCACCCTCAAAAAAATGCCTTCTCCGGGCCTGCTAACAGGAGATGTAAAGAAACGTGGGTTTGATCCCTGGGTTGGGAAGATCCCCTGGAGAAGGAAATGGCAACCCACTCCAATATTCTTGCCTGGAGAATCCAATGGACAGAAGAGCCTGTTGACCTGTAGTCCATAGGGTCGCAAAGAGTCAGACACAACTAAAGTGACTAAGCACGCATGCCCAGGTTTGATTTGGGTGTCCCTTCACTTTGGGTTTTCTAGGAGAATTTCCTTTAGAAAAACTGTTCTATTACCAAACAATTTCTAAACCAGGGCTGATCCTATACATAGCTTTTTATATCTTTATCTTAATGGTAACACACCGAAAAGGCTCTAGGTGGTTTTATGCCTCTTTTATAAATTTTCCTTAAAACATATACCTCATGAATACATATAAAGTTACACAAAATTAGCATCCATAAGAGAGCTAGATAACAGCTTAACACAGCCTTAAAACATCACTTTAGGCAGCTGAGATGTTTTAAATAAAGACAAGCACCTGGCTTTCTGAAACTCAGGCTCTTGACAGAGTTATAGTGATTTTAATCCTTTTTGTGTTAAAGACACACCCTTTGGATTGCCCTGTAGGGGAAAAAAGTCTAGCATTCTTTGTAGATTAGCAGACTTTTTTTTTTAAAGCATAAAACCCAGACTTATACACTTGAGAAGCTTTCCTACAGTACAAATTCAGGTTTAAATTTCTGAATCCGGTCCCCAAAGGGCAAAAGCCTCAAAGAACACTCAGCTTGTGTAGAATGCTTACCCCAGTGAATGAGCCCCATTTCTTTTTTTTTTTTAATGAATTCTCAAGAAACGACACTGTTGTGGTCTTCACTGGCTAAAGAAAAGTGGGACCATTCAAGCCATCCCCCTGTATCCATTCTTTCTAAATATTTTCCCCAATTACGTAGACAAATGCAGAAAATTGCTCAACCTTTATCTCAAACAGCCTAGGTTTAAGAAGTCCTGGTTGGGGATGTGGCTGGGCTGGAAGGGGCTCCTGTGGGGGCAGGGCAGCCCGCACACAGGTGTGCCATGCATCCTAGCCTTAGTGTTCAATCCAGTTTCATTTTCTCCTTTGACTGAACCTTCTGTTATGGCCTAATAAAGAAATCAGTTGTTTTATTTCGCTCATTTGGCCTTTGTTGATGAGTGGTAGGTTAAAAGGAAGTCAGCTTACTGCTTCTCAGTTGCTAATTTCCAAGTTCATGTTTTTGGAAAAACCTTCAGAATATTGTTTCCCATTCCCTAGAGTCGAAATGCTACGTATTTCAAAAACACTTTCAAATTTAACGAAACTTTTTTTCCCTTCCGATTTCAGTGCCTGTGAATGCCAGAAGAAATTTAATTTTCAGAGGAACAAAAACATAACATCTTTTTCTAGTTAAATCAGAGCGTATGCAATGCAAACAATGGATTGCTATGTGTTCTCACACACACACACACAGACACAAGCTCAGAGCGAGACTGTGTGCTTGATGTTTGCCATTGCTTGTGCCTGGACTAAGATCACTAAACCTTCAGCAAAGCCCTCTATCACTTGGTTTGCACTTTCAGGGCCAAGTGATTCCTGGGGACTCAGATCCAGTGGTCCAACACAGGGTCTCAGAACTTTTTTCAGAGAACCGCTAACTATTGTTCCTTAGAGGGACCCTAGGAGCAAACCCAGTCAAGGCACAGGTGGCAGTCACCTGGGGGAAACTGTATAGGGCCAGATGCATTGTTGAAGCCAGAACATATGATTTAAAAAAACAGAATTCATAACTAAAACACACATCACCATTATTATTTTTATAACTGTGACACTTTCAAAATGAGAAGGACCCCTGTGGTCATTTTGCTCAACTCCAAATTTCAGAGGTGGTCAAACTGAACCCAGAAATAAACATCACTAGGCTAATTATTAACAAACTCTGGACTAATTACTTGCCCGTCTGGAACAGTCAGTAGTTATGAGCCCATTCTAGCTTGGCCTTGACTCCAACCAAAATATCTCCCTCTATTTTACTAAAATGTACGCTGGGATGGAATCAAGATCACCGCAAGAAATATCAATAACCTCAGATATGCAGATGACACCACCCTTATGGCAGAAAGTGAAGAGGAACTAAAAAGCCTCTTGATAAAAGTGAAAGAGGAGAGTAAAAAAGTTGGCTTAAAGCTCAATATTCAGAAAACGAAGACCATGGCATCTGGTCCCATCACTTCATGGGAAATAGATGGGGAAACAGTGGAAACAGTGTCAGACTTTATTTTTTTGGGCTCCAAAATCACTGCAGATGGTGACTGCAGCCATGAAATTAAAATACACTTACTCCTTGGAAGAAAAGTTACGACCAACCTAGACAGCACATTCAAAAGCAGAGACATTACTCTGCCAACAAATGTCTGTCTAGTCAAGGCTATGGTTTTTCCTGTGGTCATGTATGGATGTGAGAGTTGGACTGTGAAGAAAGCTGAGCGCCGAAGAATTGATGCTTTTGAACTGTGGTGTTGGAGAAGACTCCTGAGAGTCCCTTGGACTGCAAGGAGATCCAACCAGTCCATTCTGAAGGAGATCAGCCCTGGGATTTCTTTGGAAGGAATGATGCTAAAGCTGAAACTCCAGTACTTTGGCCACCTCATGCAAAGAGTTGACTCATTGGAAAAGACTCTGATGCTGGGAGGGATTGGGGGCAGGAGGAGGAGGGGATAGCAGAGGATGAGATGGCTGGATGGCATCACTGACTCGATGGATGTGAGTCTCAGTGAATTCCGGGAGTTGGTGATGGACAGGGAGGCCTGGCGTGCTGCAGTTCATGGGGTCGCAGAGTCGGACATGACTGAGCGACTGAACTGAACTGAACTGAACTGATGGTAAGTAAAATAGAGGTGGAGCAATTCTCATTTGGATTAGAATCCAAGTTTTCTAATTCTTAAAGGAATTAAGATTGAATGATTTCTTTTAGGTTAAAAGCTTAGTGAGTTATCCCATCTCACTCCTTTTTTTTTTTTTTAGGTATGCACCATGAACCCCAAGAGATAGTTAGTGTAAAATCAAACTATTTACCACAAAATAGCAGATCAACTGTATCCTGTGATCAAACAGTGCATAAAGACAGACAAGCAGGCAGACAAAATAGAAGGAAAGGGGGATTCACTCTTAAATCAATAAATGAGGATCTAGGAAACTTTTCTTCTTTGCTCAATTTTTTATTAGTATGGTTCATACTTTTAAAATGAAAAAATCAAATTAATTGAGCACGTTTAATAAACAGAAAAGCCCGACTATATTTAACATAATTAAGGGAAAAGGTTAGTGAGAGCAGTGGTTTATAGCCAGGATTCTGGAATAAGATATTCATGAGTTCAAATCCTGAGACTGCTCCCTACTGGCTATGTCAGCTTCTTGGGCCTTCCATGTTAAGTGTTCCCACTCTTGGACTAGAAAAGAGACTGAGCACTAAAGGACTGATGCTTTCCAACTGTGGGGCTGGAGAGACTCTTGAGTGTCCCTTGGATAACAAGGAGATCAGACTAGTCAATCCTAGAAGAAATCAATCCTGAATATTTATTGCAAGGACTGATGCTAAAGCTCCAATACTTTGCTACCTGATGCAAAGAGCTGCTGCTGCTGCTAAGTCATGTCAAGCATGTCCGACTCTGTGCGACCCCATAGACGGCAGCCTACCAGGCTCCTCCATCCCTGGGATTCTCCAGCCAAGAACACTGGAGTGGGTTGCCATTTCCTTCTCCAATGCATGAAAGTGAAAAGTGAAAGTGAAGTTGCTCAATCGTTTCTGACTCTTTGAGACCCCATGCACTGCAGCTCACCAGGCTCCTCTGTCCATGGCTGCCTTTTCCTAGTCCAGGAGATCTTCCCAACCCAGGGATTTAACCCGAATGTCCAGTGAGATTGTCAAGCAGATTCTTTACCACTGAGCCACCTATGAAACCTCACTCCCCAACATTTATAGGGTCAACGGCCCTGTGTTCAGCACCCAGACAGGACACAGTTAGCTGGCTTTGGCTCACAGAGAGCTGTTATCGTCTCGAAGGCTGGCACAGAGGCTCTGCACACAGCCATGGGCAGTTCACGTTCATGAATTCTACACTATTTATTCATAAACAGGCTGTGGCACCTTGAAAATGACACATTCACTCCACCTCACAGAGGACACAATAAGGACACAGGAATTGGACTCAATCCAACAGGGAGAGCACTGGGGCTAGGCCTCGGGTGGCGGCCAGGACCCACTGCAGGCCGAAAGAGGCCAGAGAGGGCGCCCTGGGTCAGAGTCTTGCCAGGAAGCCTCAGTTTCCCAGATTAACCCTCAGTTAGCTGAGGCCCAACTCCCCCACAAGCAGACACAATGCCTCCTGGCCAACGAGCCCCACTGAGGCCACTGGCACAACAGTGCCTGACTAGCATCTGGTGGCAGCTGGGCCTGGGAGGAAAGGAACAGAGGTCAAGGCTGTTGGCTGCACTGAGGAGAAGCGGCTATGAAGGGGACACCTGGGGAAGCCCCAGGGCCGCACTGGAGAAAGGAGAGGAAAGATGAGAGGCAACTGCCATTATGTTTAGCAAGACTGGGTTGGTATAGTACCCCAAGCTTCCAGAACATTCCGGAGGCCAAAATACAGTATGGCCTCTCCAGTTGTAAACTGGAAGCTGATAAAAAAGAAAAACCCTTTTCTTCCCCTTCTTGGCCTAGAAGACACTTCTAATCTTGTGGGAGAGTTGCTGAGGGGTAGAGGGCTCCTCCCTCCTCCACCAGAGGCTCCTGAGGCAAAGAGGAGTCAAATCCCCACCTCCCTGTGGGACAAAGGCCAGTCTTAGCCTCATTCCTCCTTTTCCACTTGGCTGCATACAAAATACAATCAGGAAGTAGAGTGTTTGCGGTGGCACCACAAGCCTGAGGGGACAACAGTCTGCTTCCTCAGACCTTCTCCATTCCCTGCCCCCAACCAAGGTCCCAAAGCCCTTCTCCCCTCCCAGGCCCCTGGAATGCCCCGGCCTCTTATGGAGAGTAGAGAGTCTGGGACACAAAGTCTGAAAAAAAAGGAGGGCACTCAAGGGATCACCGCACAGAGAACTGGGAGGCCAATGTCTGAGGAACCTGGGCCGTGTATCTGCTGCATGTGGAAGGCACTTGCTAACAGGATGATATATGGAGCCTTCCAACCAAATAGGCCAAGCACCTTCTGAATAACTGGATGGAGCGGGGAGGGGGAAGTAGGATTTAGCCATTTGAGGCAAGATGCTGCAGTGGAAAGGAATGGATGGGATGGGGAGACAGACATATGTATTTTACTTACTGGATGAATCTTGGGTGAATCCCTTAACTACTCTTTGGGTTTCAGTTTTCTCACCTGTGAACTGGGTAAAGTAACTGGCGAATAGAGGAAGCTCTCGAGCAGTGGCTGTGAGAATCCTACCCATTCAAGAAGGCAGCTTTGCAAATAGGATTGATTAGTTAAAAAAAAAATAGGGAGAGCATTGTTAAGATTTTACTTGAAAATTTCCTGTGAAAGAAAGGCCCCTGTGGCCTACTGATTAGTTCATTTTTCTTCCATTTTGTTTTACAAATAAATGGGAGAGGCTCTGGGACAGGTCCAGCCGAAAGGGTGCTTTGTAAAGGCCCTTAGGGACTGATCCCCTGCAGGAAATAGGGAAAGGCAGCTTTGGGCCTAGACAGCTGAATTCAGAAGGTGACCTCCTGAGATCTGACCTACTGGAGGCTCCATGGTTCAAGGTCTGGATATAACATGGCAAAGGCTGTTTTTCTTGATAAGACACTTAAAGCTATGATAAAACCAAAAGGAAAGGAGAAGAACTAACTGCATATCCAAACTCTGAAATGAAATGTTTAATTTTTTCTGTGTTGTCTTAGCAGATCTAAATAAACTAAGTTCATCCTTAAAGATATCCTGCCCTCCAGGCTCCTGATGTTTCAAACAATTTCATACCTAGCTAAACTGGAAAGTAATCACACATCCAGGAAATAAAGTGAAGTGTTTAGAAGTGGTGCTTAGGGGTGAAGAGTAGGGGTGCTGGTCTCTTTATGGGAGGATTACAATTCTGCTCAATCAAACCCAATCCAAAAACCAGCATTTCAAGTCTTAGGAGGTTGAAAAGAGAGACAGCAGTGGAGGTGAAAACTGAAATTCAGGTAAGACTTGAACCCACAGTCCTTTAATTGAGATCATACATCTGGTCTTAGGACTTAATGATGCTCAGGTTTTTGATGTCTGGTCACAGAAAGGCATCAGTGAGAGAGAAAGAAGAGGATTTATTTAGAGAGAGCACACTCCACAGACAGTGTGGGCCAACTTACAGGAAGAGAGGCCCTGAAATACAGGGCAGTTAGTTTTTGTGGGCTAGGTAATTTCATAGAATAATGAGTAGGAGCTAATGGTTGAAATATTCCAACCATTTCAGGGAAGGGGCTGGGATTTCCAGGAACTGGACCACTGCCCATTTTCTGGTCTTCTATGGTTAGCCTCAGAAATGTCTTGGCGCTGGTGGATGTGTTGTTTAGATGCTAATATATTTCGCTGGTCAGTCGCTTACTCATGTCCGACTCTTTGTGACCCCATGGACAGCAGCACGCCACTCTAATGTATTACAATGATAGTATAATCAGGCTCAAGGTCTACTAGAGGTCTAAGTTCCTGCCATCTTGTACCTAGTTGGCTCTAACCAGTTTTTGTCATGTCCTATGGCCGTGTCAACACAAGAGAAGATTTTATACATGGACATCACCAGATGGTCAACAACGAAATCAAACTGATTATATTCTTTGCAGCCAAAGATGGAGAAGCTCTATACAGTCAGCAAAAACAAGACCAGGAGCTGACTGTGGCTCAGACCATGAACTCCTTATTGCCAAATTCAGACTGAAATTGAAGAAAGTAGGGAAAACCACTAGACCATTCAGGTATGACCTAAATCAAATCCCTTATGATTATACAGTGGAAGTGAGAAATAGATTTAAGGGCCTACATCTGATAGATAGAGTACCTGATGAACTATGGAATGAGGTTCATGACTTTGTACAGGAGAGAGGGATCAAGACCATTCCCATGGAAAAGAAATGCAAAAAAGCAAAATGGCTGTCTGGGGAGGCCTTACAAATAGCTGTGAAAAGAAGAGAAGCGAAAAGCAAAGGAGAAAAGGAAAGATATAAGCAACTGAATGCAGAGTTCCAAAGAATAGCAAGAAGAGATAAGAAAGCCTTCTTCAGCGATCAGTGCAAAGAAATAGAGGAAAACAACAGAATGGGAAAGACTAGAGATCTCTTCAAGAAAATCAGAGATACCAAAGGTACATTTCATGCAAAGATGGGCTCGATAAAGGACAGAAATGGTATGGACCTAACAGAAGCAGAAGACATTAAGAAGAGATGGCAAGAAAACACAGAAGAACTGTACAAAAAAGATCTTCACGACCCAGATAATCACGATGGTGTGATGACTGACCTACAGCCAGACATCCTGGAATGTGAAGTCAAGTGGGCCTTAGAAAGCATCACTACGAACAAAGCTAGTGGAGGTGATGGAATTCCAGTTGAGCTATTCCAAATCCTGAAAGATGATGCTGTGAAAGAGCTGCACTCAATATGCCAGCAAATTTGGAAAACTTAGCAGTGGCCACAGGACTGGAAAAGGTCAGTTTTCATTCCAATCCCAAAAAAAGGCAATGCCAAAGAATGCTCAAACTACCACACAATTGCACTCATCTCACATGCTAGTAATGCAATGCTCAAAATTCTCCAGGCCAGGCTTCAGCAATATGTGAACCGTGAACTTCCTGATGTTCAAGCTGGTTTTAGAAAAGGCAGAGGAACCAGAGATCAAATTGCCAACATCCACTGGATCATGGAAAAAGCAAGAGAGTTCCAGAAAAACACCTATTTCTGCTTTATTGACTATGCCAAAGCCTTTGACTCTGTGGATCACAATAAACTGTGGAAAATTCTGAAAGAGATGGGAATACCAGAACACCTGATCTGCCTCTTGAGAAACCTATATGCAGGTCAAGAAGCAACAGTTAGAACTGGACATGGAACAACAGACTGGTTCCAAATAGGAAAAGGAGTACATCAAGGCTGTATATTATCACCCTGTTTATTTAACTTATATGCAGAGTACATCATGAGAAACGCTGGACTGGAAGAAACACAAACTAGAATCAAGATTGCCGGGAGAAATATCAATAACCTCAGATATGCAGATGACACCACCCTTATGGCAGAAAGTGAAGAGGAACCCAAAAGCCTCTTGATGAAAGTGAAAGTGGAGAGTGAAAAAGTTGGCTTAAAGCTCAACATTCAGAAAAAAAAGATCATGGCATCTGGTCCCACCACTTCATGGGAAATAGATGGGGGAACAGTGGAAACAGTGTCAGACTTTATTTTTCTGGGCTCCAAAATCACTACAGATGGTGACTGCAGCCATGAAATTAAAAGACGCTTACTCCTTGGAAGGAAAGTTATGACCAACCTAGATAGCATATTCAAAAGCAGAGACATTACTTTGCCAACAAAGTTTCATCTAGTCAAGGCTGTGGTTTTTCCTGTGGTCATGTATGGATGGGAGAGTTGGACTGTGAAGAAGGCTGAGTGCCGAAGAATTGATGCTTTTGAACTGTGGTGTTGGAGAAGACTCTTGAGAGTCCCTTGGACTGTAAGGAGATCCAACCAGTCCATTCTGAAGGAGATCAGCCCTGGGATTTCTTTGGAAGGAATGATGCGAAAGCTGAAACTCCAGTACTTTGGCCACCTCATGTGAAGAGTTGACTCATTGGAAAAGACTCTGATGCTGGGAGGGATTGGGGGCAGGAGGAGAAGGGGAAGACAGAGGATGAGATGGCTGGATGGCATCACTGACTCGATGGATGTGAGTCTCAGTGAATTCCGGGAGTTGGTGATGGACAGGGAGGCCTGGCGTGCTGCAATTCATGGGGTTGCAAAGAGTCGGACACGACTGAGCGACTGATCTGATCTGATGGCCATGTCAGAGCTTCCCAGGTGGCTCAGTGGTAAAGAATCTGCCTGCCATGCAGGAGACACAGGTTCTATTCCTATGTTGGCAAGATCCCCTACAGAAGGAAATGGCAGCCCATTCCAGTGTCCTGAAGAATTGATGCTTTGAACTGCAGTGTTGGAGAAGATTATTTTGTGAGTCCCTTGGACTGCAAGATCAAACCAGTCAAACCTAAAGGAAATCAACCCTCAATATTCATTGGAAAGACTGATGCTAAATCTCCAATACTTTGGCCACCTGATGCAAAGAGCCAACTCATTGGAAAAGACCCTGATGCTAGGAAAGATTGAAAGCAGGAGAAAAAGGATGACAGAGGATGAGAAGGTTGGATGGCATCATCGACACAATGGGCGTGAGTTTGAGCAAACTCCGGGACATGGTAAAGGACAGGGAAGCCGGGCATGCTGCAATCCATGGGGTCACAAAGAATCAAACACAACCTAGCAAGTGAACACCAACAAACAGTATTCTTACCTGGGAAATCTCATTGCCAGAGGAGCCTGGAGGGCTACACTCCATAGGGAAGCAAGAGAGTCATGAAAAGCTACTAAATCCACAACAAAATGGCTTTGTCATTCTTTTAAAGGTTGTGCCCTCCCCCCTTCCCTCCTGTTTCAGAGGTGGGGTGGCAGATGAGTTCTGGAAGAATGTAGTCACATTCTCCAGTCATCATCAAAAGGGGAGGGGGACAGATCATTTTTCAGGTAATGACAGTGATAATTAGATCCGAATCTGTTGAGTCCGGGTTTTCAAGTTTTTCTTTTTTAAAACCTACACTAAAACCAAAAACATTTCCTCATTGCGAAAACCGAACCAACACAGTTTGCATAACAAACCCTCTAGAGACATTTACTTAATATTTAACCAAGGCTAAATTACAAGATTCTACTTCAGAGGGACTGGTCAGAACCTCTGACGCCTAATTCCATTTCATTCACTGCAAGTTACAATCTGGCCTTTGTTGAATACTTTTCAAGACTCATTAATCTCAAGCAAGAACCAACTTAACAGGCAGGGCAACCTTTTGAAGTGAACGGTGGTAGTGGTTTAAACAGAGGATTAGAAGATAATCACATTAAAAGTCATCTTTTGGCACTAAAATTGACCCCAGTCTGGGGGCTGTGAATCAGGGCTGGGAGAGGCTGTTTTGCCCTCCTTTCTTACCATGTCTCAGACTCCCCTGTGACACAGCCAGATGGCAGTCTGCCCACATCCAAAGAGACACCACTGCATTTTGACATGTTATCACACAACTGCCTCTTAACCAATTTATGGAACCCTTTATAATACCCAAGACTCTACCGCAGTTAGACACTAGGTTACAGGCACAATTTAAACATAAAATGTTAGGTCTGCTTTGTAATATAGATATCAGCCAGCTAGCTTTCAATAAGGGTTTCCCTTGTGGTTCAGCTGGTAAAGAATCCTCGTGCAATGCGGGAGACGTGGGTTTGATCCCTGGGTTGGGACCATCCCCTGGAGAAGGGAAAGGCTACCCACTCCAGTATTCTGGCCTGGAGAATTCCATGGACTGTATAGTCCCTGGAGTCTCAAAAGAGTTGGACACAACTGAGTGCCTTTCACTTCACTTTAGCTTTCAGTAATCAAAATGTGAGAGATGTGAAACCCAGCATTTTAAACTCAAGCTCTTCAGCATAAGTTAACTTGACTTGGAAGAGGAGGAAAAGAAGGACCTGCCAAAAGGAAATCTTCTGCTGTTATGACTTCCTTATTGCCAGGATTTTGAGAGTACCAAAAAAAAAAAAAAAAAAAATGGAATCTCTAGTCACCGAGCAACTCAGCATTTCCTTTTAAAGCATTTCTTTAATTGTGTTGAACACAAAACAGCAAACTATCTAACAAATAGTTAGTAGTGGATTTGATATGCATTTCTAATGTATCATCATTGAGCAGAAGATGAACCATGTAAAACCATATTAGCATTCAGTCTGCAAAAGAGATGAGGTTTTTTTTTTTATAATTCTGTCCAGCATTTAGTCTTTGCTTTCTTACTCCAAGCCATGGATGGCTCTCTTAAGTGTCACATAGTGAACATATAAAGAAGAGTCACGAGCATGTTATGTACCTCCCAAGGTCCTCTAGCTGAGTCCTTTCATTCTGAAGCTAGGGATGCTGCAGGCCAGAATCAAGCAGTGAGTGCCCTGAGCAAAGTCTCACTGCTAGGATTATAGTCCAAGTCTCCTGATATTTTAACCTGGTCCATGGCTCTGTGCCTCAATTAATTGTCTATCCTCACCCCCAACACAGCTGCTTGGACCAAATACTGTCAATATATGCATTAGCCAATGGGTGCAGTTGTGCTACACAGTGAGCTAGGTTATATTGTCTTGAAACTCTGAATCAAAAGACAGGAAGTTACCAGCTGGCATCAGGAGGTAAAGAGGCAGGTCCATGGAGTCACTGCTTAATTGTAGCAGAAACCAAGCTGTTCACTGACATCAGCCCGTGTGGTTCTGGCTCCTACAGAGCCAGACAACCTGACAACATCTCCCCTTTCTGGAGCCAGTTTTGAGTGGAAACCAAAACCAATACCCTATAAACACCATCCTCATGTTCCTTTCATGGTATTGATGTTTCAGGATCAGGAACCTCTGTGTGTATGTGTGTGCACAGTCGTGTCTGACTCTCTGCAACCCCATGAACTGTACCCTGCCTGGCTCCTCTGTCCATGGAATTTCCCAGGAAAGAATACTGGTTGTCATTTCCTCCTCCAGGGGATTTTCTCGACCCAGGAATTGAACCTGTGTCTCTTGCATCTCCTACACTGGCAGGCGGATTCTTTACCACTGCACCACCAGGGAAGCCCGGGAACCTCCGAATGTGCATGTATACTAGGTTGCTTCAGTCACGTCCACCTCCTTGTGACCCTATGGACTGTAGCCCGCCAGGCTCCTCTGTCCATGGGATTCTCCAGGCAAGAATACTGGAGTGGGTTGCCATGCCCTCCTCCAAGGGATCTTCCCAACACTGGGATCAAACCCTGTCTCCTGCATTGGCAGGTGGAGTCTTTAACACTAGTGCCACCTGGGAAGCCAGGAATCTCTGACCAAACCTCAGAGCTGCTGATAGAGGTGGAAGCAGCCCCCCTCCCCCAACATCAACACTCCTTGATTTCATTCAAAGAGTTCATCAAAAGCCATAAATTCAGGAGGACTGAGGGGGGCTTCCCTGGCCATCCAGTAGTTAAGATTTCTCACCTCCACTGCAGGGGGTGTGGGTTTGATCCCTGGTCAGGAGCTAAGATACTGCATGCTGTGTAGTATGGCCAAAAATTTAAAAAAAAAAAAAAAAAAGTGGATTGAGGGAATTAAAAAAAGGAAAAGAAAAAAAAACAACATGAATTATTAGAAAAGAGATTACCCCTACCTGGAAACTCAGAAGCAACCAGGGCCTTCAACTAGACCTTCAACCATCAGAAAAACTCTAAGAACAGTTTGGATAGGATGACAATTATTAAAAATAACCACATATGGGTCAGAATGGTGAGGACTGTATCCTTTGATGTTATGTAAAAGAAGTGTTTACAAATGGGAAAACAAAGGGAAAAGAAAACTCCCAAGACAAATTTAAAACTTTCTGGAGTTTGGGCAGCGAGAATCAGGTTTTCTCAAGGCTGATTGCCCCCGAGTAAACTATTTCAGGGCCAGGGAAACTCCAGGTCAGAAAGATTTGGTGCCTGAAGATGGGAGTTCCAAATTCAAATGTTATATAGGGGTCAAGGACTTCCCTGGTGGCTCAGTTGGTAAAGAATCTGCCAATGCAAGAGATGTGGGTTCGATCCCTGGGTCAGAAAGATCCTCTGGAGAAGGAAATAGCAACCCATTCCAGTGTTCTTGCCTGGGACATCCCCTGGACAGAGGCGCCTGGCCGGCTACAGTCCATGGGGTCGCAAAGAGTAGAACACAACTGAGCGTGCGTGCACACACATACGGGCCATGGAGGTCACAAAAGGTAAGGCAACAGAGTGGTGAGGTCTCTGCCTAGACTAATGTGAACACCCTGCATAAAAGCACTGAAATTCAGTTTTAAGGGATTTTCTTCTACTGATGATACCATCACCTTACATACCACTTCTCAAAATCTTGAATTTCTAAAAATCTTAAAGACACATGACCTCTGAGACTTGGAAAATCAATAGTTCAATCTCACTTGATGCTAACTGATAAAAAGAGATTATAAAAGCCCCTTTAAAATATACTCAAAAGACAGACTGAAAATTCACAAGAGTTAACACAAGTGGCACCTGAAAAAAAATTTTAGTGATATTAAAAATATATGAAAATTAATGGAGGTACCATTATGCTACCTCATGTTACAGAGCTGAACACCATGCAGTTTCAATGAAATTGGAGCTAACCTTTTTAAGACACAAGCAATATTCTATTTTCTTTTTTGGTGGGGCTGTCACCATGCCAAAATGGAAGACAGGAGATCAGATAATCACTCAGTTGAGCAGTGACTCCTAAAGTTCTATGGATAACATCTCTTATGAGGATCTAATGAATAACCCATTCATGGCCTTTTCTGTCCCAAGGTCAAAGATTCTATTGAATCAAAGGACAGGTTAAAAACCTTGATTAGTGACAGAGGAAGAAAATACCTCATAGATGTTTCTCAGCTAACTTAAAGAAAAAGCTTATCTAAGTTTCCTGGGATAAAATACCTTTGACTTGTCAAGAAAGGTCTATGAAAGACACTTAAGGAGTAGATAAAGTTAATAAATGCCATATGGGCAAAACTGAAATGCAATCATAGCAAAAATGCAATGGAACAGAACCTAGGGCAAGTTGTCTGAATGCTTAAAGCCTCAACTTCAACATCTCTTAAAAAAAAAAAAAAAAAAAATACCAACCATCAGTGAAGAGTCAGTGTAGTTCAGCAGTGTTTTTCTAAGAAGTTTTTCTAAGAAGTGTTTTTCTTTTCTTGCATAAGAGGCCTTAGGGCTCTGGATCAAATCCACTTAATCCAAAGTGATTCTTTCTACATGTTAAGTTTCCTGATCGCCAACAGTCATGTCTCAGGTGCTGGCAGGATTAAATTAGGTAGTATATGTAAAGCACTAATACACTGAGTGTCCTCAACACATAAAGTGGCTTATTATTTGAAGTATTACAATCCCAATCTATAAAATGATAAAACGATACCAACCCATTTTTATGAAGATCAAAAAAGACAATGAACATGGAAATGAAGTGAAGTCGCTCAGTCGTGTCCGACTCTTTGCGACCCCATGGACGGTAGCCTATCAGGCTCCTCAGTCCATGGGATTTTCCAGGCAAGAGTGCTGGATTGCCATTTCTTCTCCAGAGGATCTTCCTGACCCAGGAATCGAACCTGGGTCTCCCACATTGCAGGCAGATGCTTTTACCGTCTGAGCCACCAGAGAACATGGGGATGCCCACAAATGCAATTAACAGAGGTGGAATAGACAGGAGGAACAATTACAACTGTGATAAGAAAGCTGTTCATGTAACCATAAATTCTGTTAAGTTGCTTCAGACAATATGAGTCATTCCTAATATAACAAATTATTTTTAAAAGCGATAAAACCTGCTGAGACTTCATCCAATGACAACTGTCAAATTAATATGCAATTTGTCAAGAGATCTGGCACTCTTGAACATAGCTACCTTCCAAAGGATTTTGAGTTTGAGATAAGATGTTTAGTTAGGGGACTTCAAATTCTGTCCCTTATATAATAAACGTGTCTTCATCCTCACCCCTTAAAGAGGCAGCCACTAATTTAGTGATATCCCTTATAGGAGACAGGCTGCCACAGGAGGAAACTGATTGCCCAGAAGAATCTCACCCATCTCCATCCCAGGTGGCCCGAGTGGTAAAGAATCCACCTGCCAGTGCAGGAGATGTAAGAGACGTGGGCTGGATCCTAGGGTTGGAAAGGTCCCCTGGAGAAGGGAACAGTAACCCACTCCAGTATTCCTGCTTGGAGAATCCCATGGACAGAGGAGCCTGGTGGGCTGCCGTACATGGGGTCACATGGACTCAGACATGACTGAAGGGACTAAGCACTTAGCAGGCATGTCCATCCACCTCCCCTCCTGGCTCCCTGTAACACCATCAAGAATTTTCCTTCCCTCCACCCAGTTACAACAGTGGAGCCAAACCAAGCATCCCCCTTAATTATCTCCACAACCGAGGACAGAGCAACCACCTTCCCACCTCTCAGCATCTGTCCCCTCCAAACCTCTACCTCCCTTTGCCCTTCCTTCCTTCCTTCCTTCCCTCCAACCCTCCTTGGACCCACCACTGTCTCTCCACCATTAACTGCCAAGAATGCCTCACTGATGCAAATTACATAACCCTCTATGTGGGTGCCTTGTGGATTGGACCATTCACTCATCTCTAAAAGCAAACAACAGGTTGCCAAAGCTCACAACAAATAGCACACTCAAAGGCTGCCCTTTCCTCTCTCAGGTGAAGACTTTACTTGCCCACTCTCTGACAAAAGACTCGTAATTCTACCTCAAGTCGGAAATCCTTTGAGTGCTCTGAAATCAGGACTCCAAAATGAAAAACCGCCACCCACGATGACAATCAGAGTCCCATAACCACTGCCTCCTACAGGGTCTAAAGATCTTCCTGATCCCTCAAGAAAAGTTTTCTACCCTCAGTGGGCAAGATAACTGACCTCAAACTGACTGTACACAGTATAAGATATTGCTGGGTTATTAAAAATATTTTGCATCATTTACCACACTCAACTACCATAAAAGTTGGATTAAAAAAAAAAAATCTAAGAAAAAGGGGCTTCCCTGGTGGCTCAATGGTAAAGAATCCACCTGCCAATGCGGGAGACATAGGTTGGGAAGATTGCCTGGAGAAGGAAATGGCAACCCACTCCAGTATTCTTGCCTGGGAAATCCCATGGACAGAGGAGCCTGGCGGGCTACAGTCCATGGGGTTGTAGAGTCAGACACATCTTAACGACTACACAAAAATCTCAGAAAATAAATGACAAGAAAAGGAATGCAAGTACCATGGATCTTGGGTGCACATTCACATCCTGAGGAGTACTCCCAGCTCCCTCTCCTCCCCCAGCTGCTCTAGTGGACATCACCAGCTCTGCAGGAACAGAAGGCACTTCAGAAAGGAGGGGAACAACTGCACTAACGTTCATCTCTTCCAAGATTCTTATGCTTTTGCACGTTCTCATTGGATCATACTTCTAGACGTAAGCTAGATTTCAGAAGAGGGCTGGCTGGGAGACAGAGACGGAGAAAGGAAACAGTGACTTGTAGAATGAGAGAGAAAAGGAGCAAATAATCAGGAAGAATTAGGGGCCAAATAATCCTGACCACCAGCCTGAGGGACCTTAGTTGTCCTTTAGGCCGAAGACTTCAAACCAGACCTTGGAAGTCTGCATGTCAAGGATGCTTTTGTTCAGTTGGCATATAAAGCTTTTAAAATGCAAGCCTAGGACTTTCCTGGTGGCCCAGTGGATAAGAATCTGTGGGCTAAGGCAGGGGACACAGATTTGATCCCTGATCTGGGAAGATCCCACATGCCGTGGAGTAACTCATAAGCCCATGCGCCACAACTACTGAGCCTGAGAGCCGCAACAACTGAAGCCCTAGCACCCAGGGCCCACGCTCAGCAACAAGAGAAGCCACCGCAACGAGAAGCCCAAGCACTGAAATGAAGAGTAGCTCCCACTCGCCACTAGAGAAAGCCTGCACAAAGCAACAAAGACCCAGTGCAGCCAAAAATAAATAAATAAATACCATATTTTAAACAACTGTAAGCCTTCATTTAAAGACTTTACAGAAAAAAGAGATCTGACAATCCCACCCTATTTTTCCTCTCTTGGGCACAGGTGGTGGAGAGGGGCAGCCACTCCCAGTGTCCCAAGATGCCTCCTCACCCACCAGCCCTCTCCACCCATCACTTCACTGTTTTATTTCTACCCCCTGCCTGTTGTAACATTTGCATTTATGGCTCCAAACAAGACCTCTCTCTCACTTCTTCTACAAATGAGAAAAATAAAGCCCCAGATGTGCAGCCACAGCTTCTTAGAACAGAGCTGCCTAAGAATCCTAGTGCCTTTACACATGACCAAGTGCTTCTGAAGCTCAGTTTTCAGGGTAGAATCTTGAGTTAAGGAAACAGCTGTGCTGGCAGCCTTGTTCCTGAAGCCACCCTCTCCTGGCTAAACAATCTTTAACCTAAGAATTGATCTTTAAGACTTTCACCTTCATGGACTCATCACTATGCATTACATGCTTATAGCAACCTGTAGATCCCTCCCACATGTTGGCCATGCTGTGAATGTCTTCAGGATTATTCTGGGAGATGCACTTTATTAACACTGTTTTACAGGCTCAGGACAAGGGCACACAGACAAGTGCATTGGCTGAGCTGCACTTGAACCCAGGCCAATCTGATCCCAGGGCTTGGATGCTCACAGCACACCTTGCTACTCTCTCTCTCAATTAAAAAAAAAAGAAAATCAGAATTTAGTCCTGAACAAAGTTCAATGATAGGGTCTGAAACAAAACATCAGAAGGGGCTCCACCTCTCTACCTGGAATTGTCAATGAGTTTCTGTATATAGGCCAGCTGCCCCCCTAATACTAGAAACTCCCTCAAATTAAAGCTGCCCTGCCTTATATGCCTTTGCGTCTAATCGGTATAGAGTAGTCACACTTAAAACCACTTGGAATTAAGTCACGCTTAATACCACATCATGTCTTTCCTCTCCTAGGAATTCCAAGTGGTATTAGCCAACAGCTCCTATTTTCAGTTTTTGATCAAATTTTACTAAAAGGGGCTTCGTGAGAGGAGGCATTTTATGCCCCATCTTGGGTTCTGGGCTGCAGTCCGTGTGGTCACAAAGTGTTGGTCATGACTGAGCATGCACACATGCCCCACCACTGCTAGGATTCTCAGAAAGGTCATTTCTCTGAACATCATCTCTCTCCTCTCCTAGTCTTACTCACCCATAGCTTTAACAATGTTTTTCCTTTCATTTTCCCAAAGTAAACCAGGTAAAAATTCAGCTCTCAGTGATTTTTTAAAAAAGAGCAAATATGCAGAGAACTTGAATACCAAAGCAGATGGCTGCTGCAGAAACAATACTGGTCCATAAGTAATAATAATACTTACAACCCATATGATGGTCAGTCTTCTGGACAAATAAGGATCTATATTCCAGTGAGTGAATGGAAGGAATGTGATGTAGAACACTTCTTGTCCCAAAGCAGCTGAAAATCGGAACAGGTAATAGTAGAAATAATTCTTCACGACATATTTCTGTACATAAGCCTAAAAGACAAAAGTTAGAAGGCTCTGTGAGTTCACTGAACAGGTTACCATAAAGACAAGTTTTAAAAACCTCCTCCTGGGGACCTCTCTGGTAATCTAGTAGTTAAGAGTCTGAGCTTCCACTACAGAAGGTGTAGGTTCCATCCCTGATAGGGGAGCGAGGATCCCTCATGCTTCAAGCTGCAGCCCAAACAAAACAAACATGAGAACAACAACAAAACACCTCTATCTACAACTCATGGGGTTTCAATTGCCAAGTTGCTGCCTCCTTTTCCATTATTAATCACTGGTTGGCCAAAAAGCTTGTTCAGGTTTCCGTATGGTGTAATAGGAAAAACTGAGCGAATTTTACATTATCATTGTATCAACCCAATACCCAGTCATTATTGTCCGAATATTGAACATCTATCTATCCACCCTGATGTGTCCACACAAACACAGATAATGTTTTGTTGATATTGTTGTTGTTTAGTCACTAAGTCACATCTGACTCTTTTGTGACTTTATGAACAATATAGCCCATCAGGCTCCTCTGTCCATGGGATTTTCCAGGCAAGAATACTGGAGTGGGTTGCCATTTCCTTCTCCAGGACATCTTCCTGACCCAGGGATTGAACCCATGTCTCCTACACTGGCAGGCGGATTCTTTATCACTTCATAAAATTAAAGTAGTAACATCCAAGACAGAAATATCAGGGGAAGACACACACACACAAAAACTCAAAGCCTTTCTCCTGAGTACACAGAAAGCTAGAAACTCGAGGTAGTGGAACTCTGTGAGAACACTGTGTGGGTCTATGACTGTGGTGGATTCCCAGGTGGCACTAGTGGTAAAGAACCCGCCTGCCATCGCAGGAGACATGAGAGACCTGGGTTTGATCCCTGTGTCAGGAAGATCCCCTGGAGGAGGGCACAGCAACCCACTCCAGTGTTCTTGCTTGGACAGAGGAGCCTGGCAGGCTACAGTCCTTAGGATCACCAAAGTTGGACGCAGCTGAAGCGACTTAGCATGCATGCATGCTTATGATAGACAGGGGAATGGCCCCAAAGATGTCCACATCCTAATCCTTAGAATCTGCAAATATGTTACCTCATGTGACAAAAAGAGGTTTGCAGATGTAATTAATGATCTCGAGGTCGAGGGGTCACCCTGGATTATGTGGATGGATTCAAGGTAATCACAAAATCCTTAAAAAAAACAGGAGGCAAAAGAGTCAAGTCAGAAACCCAGTTAGAATCTGAAGATGCTACACTGTTGACTTTGAAGATGGAGGAAGGAGCCATGATTCAAGGAATACAGGCAGCCTCTAGAAGCTGGAAAAAGTGAGGGAAAGGACCGACCCTCTGCTTGAGGCTCCTAAAGGAAGGCACCTTTGCTGATGCCTTAATTTCAGCCAAGTAAGAACTATTTGGACTTCTGCCTTCCATGCATTCTGTAGCCACAGAATAAACGAGTGTTGTTTTAAGCCACGGCTTTTGTGCTAATCTGTTGCGGCAACAAGAGATAGCTAATATGAAGACTTTAGAAAAATCACTTGCTGATGAATGTTTGTAATTTACCTTTTAAATGGGATTTGTTAAAGTCAACCCACTACAGTGAGAACCTAAGAAACAGCAAGTACACCTGGGCCTGCTAAAATGCACTCCCATTTTCTATCATCCTGGTAGTAGGCAGGGAGAAGAGGGAAGGAAAAAAAAACTTAAGGATATTAAAACTGGAGTAAACAAACAATCTATTTTAAAATATGGTATATGTCCTCAAATTATGGTATAATTGTAATGAAAAAAACAAAAACAGTCACCCCAATAAATGAATCTAAACAATAGAATTTTAATGTTAATGAAGGTAGCTGTGAACTTCATAAAATCAAAGTAAAAAACCAGTACTGAAAATGAGAAGGAAAAAAGGCAGCCCTACCACAGGATTGACTCTGTCAAGGGTCTTGTAGGTCTGGAGTTTTGGTTTGTTTTTACACAATGTCTGAGGTCCTTGAATCCTGGGGGAATCCAGAGAATAAGTTATATGCATTTATTTTGCAAATAGTCATTGTCTATGATGACTCAGAACTTGGGCTGCCAAGAATATTCAGATGAGCCAGGCATGAGGCCTGGCTTCAAGAAGCTCTTATCTGGTGGGGGTGGGCGGGTATCAAAATCTATAATTTGAGGAAATTAATTTTTAAAGGACCAATATTTTATTTGAAGCCTTGAAAAAGGCCAAGAATGCTTTTATACTTAAAAAAAAAAAAATGACCTTGGAAATTGCCAGAATATTAACTGTGCTAGACACTGTTGGCTACCTACCAAGTATGCATCACTTTCTCCTCTTTCTGAGGTTCCTGATTTTATTCCAGCATGTCTACCTCCCCTACAGAGCCCAGTGTCTCAGGCGGGAGTTGACACCATCCTTGGCTCCAGAGGTATATCTAGATTTGTGTAAACCAGTCACGGTTAAGTGCAAATCTTCAGCCTCAAAGCCCAGCGTTACATGGCACTATCTGTGAGAAAGTTATTAGTCAGGAGTAAAGTTACTCGTTAGGAGCATACAATGTAAGCCTGAAGTTCATCTCTCTTTGGGGAGCAACTTCACTTCTAAGTGAATTCAAAGGAGAGAGAATGGATCCATCCTCAAGAGCAAAGACAATAAAGCACAAAATGAATTAAATAAAGAAGTGTATAGTTCTACCTCTCTGGCAAGATAACTATGGCTAGACGTGCAGAACGAGGTCAAGGGACCGTGATGAATACGTAAGTGACAAACTCCTCCCTCCTCCTCCTGTCACTCATTATCTAAAGTGAGGACTAATCTCTACAGACTCTGTTTTATAAATATATATCCAACAGGCTTGACCTTTGGCCAAATCCTGTGAAGAGGCCTTTTGTATGTGAAGATTAGTTATTTTAACGCACCAGCTGCCAGGTACACTTGGGACTCTCTCCTGCTTTGAAGCTTTAGGAGGAAAAACTTTTGCCAAACTTTGACAAGGGTCAAGCCCCTCCCTCATGTCATTTCACAGTACCCAAGGGCTTTCCTGGTGGCTCAGACGGTAAAGAATTCACCCGCAATGCAGGAGACCTGGGTTCGATCCCTGGGTTGGAAGATCCCCTGGAGATGGGCATGGCAACCCACTCCAGTATTCTTGTCTGTGGAATTCCATAGACAGAGGAGACTAGAGGACTGCAGTCCATGGGGTCAGAGTCAGAAATGGCTGAGTGACTAACACTTAAATAATAAACACTTAAATGTTACATGACATCATAAACAATCAGCAACAACCATACCCTATCCTAGAGACCTATCTGAGACCAAGTTCAATACCTTAATCCTAGTAAATAATGGAAAAATTTGCCAAAGATGACAAAAAACTGCTTTAGTGTTCAGTCCAGTCACTCAGTTGTGTCCGACTCTTTGCAACCCCATGAATCGAAGCACGCCAGGCCTCCCTGTCCATCATCAACTCCCGGAGTTCACTCAAACTCATGTCCATCGAATCGGTGATGCCATCCAGCCATCTCATCCTCTGTCGTCCCCTTCTCCTCTTGCCCCCAATCCCTCCCAGCATCAGAGTCTTTTCCAATGAGTCAACTCTTCGCATGAGGTGGCCAAAGTACTGGAGCTTCAGCCTTAGCATCATTCCCTCCGAAGAACACCCAGAGCTGATCTCCTTGCAGTCCAAGGGACTCTCAAGAGTCTTCTCCAACACCACAGTTCAAAAGCATCAATTCTTCAGTGCTCAGCCTTCTTCACAGTCCAACTCTCACATCCATACGTGACCACTGGAGAAACCATAGCCTTGACTACACGCACCTTTGTTGGCAAAGTAATGTTACATGTAACTAATTAATATCTTTAGGCATGCTTTCTACAATCTCTTAGGAACTATTTTTTTGGTGGAGAACTGAATCCTCTCTAAATCTTAGAAACAAAAAGCAAAAGTGAAATTAAAAATATCAACATGTATATGAAGTGAAGTAAAAGTCCCTCAGTCGTGTTCAACTCTTTGTGACCCCATGGACTATACAGTCCATGGAATTCTCTAGGCCAGAATACCGGAGTGGGTAGCCTATCCCTTCTCCAGCAGATCTTCCTGCCCAGGAATCAAATCGGGATCTCCTGTGGTGCAGGATTCTTCACCAACTAAGCTATCAGGGAAGCCTCCAACATGTATATAGGGCAGCCAAAGGAGTTTTTAGGTAACATCTCTATATGTAACTAAATAGCTTGAGAGCTAATATTTGCCTCCAAATTCTTAGGAATTATACATACTATAAATAATTAAGTACTTGTCTTTTCAGAACAAGAATCTAAGTTTCCCTTGTAGGAGATCACAGTGTGTATCACTTTAATATATCTCTGTAAAGAAGAATTTTAGTTCCAGGGTATGTGTTGGTTCCACTGGGAACAATTAGAGGTAGCAGAAACTGGGGTTAGAGAAAGAAACAGTAGGTAAAGTGAATGGCAGAGAGAAGAGAGAAAAACTGACAGAAAATCAAGTCCCGGAATGAAACATCTACATTCTACATAACTGGCCACACACAAAGGGCTTACATCCCAGGCAGTGGGGCTGCATTTCTGGGGCCCAGACTCAGGAGGGAGGCAGTGATTAGCACCCAATTTTCTAAACAAAAGATCAGGACAAGCACTGAACATACAGGTGGGTGAAGAGCTATTTTTAGAAATAAAACATCTCTTAGTATGCCAATCATCTGCCTTAAAGAAGTTTCTAGTAAACAACAGATGATATGATGGAAATTACCCATATATCCATCATTACTAACTGTAAACTGTCACTGAAATTCTCATTTTGTCTGTTTCACCTATTGATTTATTTTCCTGAAAATGAAAGAAAAAAATGTTTTTGCAGGAGCAGGGAAAAATACATGATCTCAGTCTTTCAATGCCATCTTTCCCTTTTGGTCACACATTCCTCAAATGCACATTCTCCTAAAATGGGGGGTTTGGTAAACTAATGTTCGGAGGGGAACAGCTGCTCTGTTTTGCAGGTACCGGAATATTCTGTGTTCTCTGCAAGGCTGCCTTCAATGGATAACTAAGTCAGGACAGTGAGACAGCCATACAGCTTCACCCCAAGATGAAGACAAAGAATGCTGCCAATATATGACTTCTTGACTTAGCTTTGCCCCTAAAACACCTGAATGGTGTTTGGTTTTCCAAACACACACACAGTCCTAAATGCAAAGGAAAAATGGCCAGGTCAGCACCACTGACTGTAAGAAGGGCTGACCCAGACAGCAAAGAAGTGAATGTCCAGCAGGCTTGGCAGCTGGCCCAGCTTCTGAGTTTTCAAAGGAGGAATACAAGAAACAGCTTTTGGCCAAAACTATGCATGACCTTGGGGAAGTCAATTTGCCTTTTTGAACCTCAACAGCCTCAAATGCAAAGGATGGAGTAGTTTAATTGGCTTTTAATATACAAAAAGAAAATTCTGTCCATGGAATTCTCCAGGCAAGAATACTGGAATAGGTAGCCATTCCCTTTTCCAGGGGATCTTCCTGACCCAGGGATCTTACCGTGTGAGCCGCCAGGAAAACCCTAAGTAGGGAAGTGCCCATTAAATAAAATGTTACCCCAGGATGTATTATACAAAATGATGTAAAATTGAAACTAATTGGTTGAAAGTGAGGTGGGGCCCAGGGAACCTCTCTTTCAGCTCAGACACTACCTCACACCAAAGCCTCCAAGTTTTTCTCTGGAATATTCCCTCAAAGCAGTTCAATAATCAGTTTGAAAACCACTGACCTTAATCTCTTCCTGACCTCATATAGCTAACCTCCTGTAACGAAACTCTGGCCTTGAGTATACAGGCTATAAACATTCTGACCTTAAGGTCTTCAAAGGACTTGATAAACTCTGCACCAATGTCATTGAAGGTCATATGAATTATCTCCATTTTTTTTTCTGATTAGAGTTGTAAATGTAAGGATTCTTCCAAAGGTCAAGTTTGAGATACTACTCTATCTCAACACAGCCAGAAGAAGTTCACATCCGGGGAGGGTAATATCTGAGGCTCCACGTGGCCTGTATTAAATTGGAAGCAGTAGAAAGAGCTCCTTCTCCTTGGCTGAGAGATCAAATCTCTACAGAGTACAGCACAATCTTCCTTAAAAATAACTTTAGGACTCAAAGCTTTTCTAGAAGACACCAAACAGCAGCATTTCCTTCAACATGGCTTTGCTTTAGAGAAGTTTTACAGACCAATGAGAAAGAAGCAAGAGAGTCCAGAGCTAATAGACTTGGAGGGAAGAGTCCAGAAAAGGGGAGGGTGCAGAGCCAATAGTTAGGCACATGAACTCTGGAGGCAGAGTGTCTTGGATTAAATCCAGGCTGCTCCAGCACTCACTACCTGAATGAGCATCTCCCAAAGGCCTGTTTCCCCTTCTGCAAGTGGGATTAACAACAGTACATACCACATGGAGACACTGGGAAGATTAAATTGGAGTGTGCTGCTCTGCTATACGCCAAGCATCAGGTCAGAGCCAGGTGGAGAAATGTTGCTCTAAGACCTACTTGATGGCCATGAATGATGATGGTAGCAGGGAGGATTTCCCAGAAAGCATTTCTCCATTCTAACACACACGTGACTCACCTGGATCTTATTAAAAATGCTGACTTTGATGCAGTTCACCTGTGGCAGGGTTGCGAGTTCTAATGGGCTCTAGGGTGATGCAGATACGGCCAGGTTGCCCACCCATGGACCACACTTTGAGTAGCAAGGGGCAAGGACATTCCCAGTGAAGGGTTTTTAAACCCAGATGGAAGGTTCTCAGGTTTAATTCTCAGTGTTAGAGGAAGGCTCAACTGGAGTTTAAGAGAGTAAGAGAGCATGATCAAAGTGACAGGTAAAAATGCTGGTGACAAACCAGAGGGAGCAGTTCATGAATTCCATGGAGGATCCCACAGCAAGCTGAGTGCAGGAACTGAGCCCTGGTGTGCCCCTCAACCACAGGAGGTACTGACGGGAAGGGCACGAGGAAGAAGCATCCCACCGAAATAGCAGTGGATCAACCGACCCACTGACGATGCAGAAAGAAAAGAAGCCGTCCCAGGCTCCCTGCCTTCATCTGAGAAGGGTTTGCATAAATTCCTGGATGACAAATTCAAAATTAGTCAAAGAGCTCTGAAGCATGAAAAACATTCCTAACCTCTCAGACCATCACAGAAAAAGAAATCTCATTTCCCTAAAAAGGGCTCTTGTACTACCGTTTGAATCCTGGCTTGGAGACAAGGTTCTCTGGCTCTGCAGGCCGGAGTATCTGTCCTTATGTTCTCTGCTAAGACAGAGGCAGCATTTTTTTACTTTTGGAGGAAAAGATAAAAACTAAGAAGAGAGGGGTTGAGAAGGAGAGGGTAAGATGAGAGAGTACCATGGAAACACATACAATACTATATGTAAAATTAGATTATCGGGAATTTGCTGTATGATGCAGGGAGCTCAAACTGGTGCTCTGTGACCACCTAGAGGGGTGGGATGGGGTGGGAGGTGGGAGGGAGGTTCAAGAGGACGGGCACATATGTATACCTATGGCTGATTCGTGTTGATATATGGCAAAAAACAATATTGTAAGTCAATTATCTTCCAATTAAAAATAAATAAAATTTTTTTAAAAAGAGAGGACTTTGCTGGTGTCTTTACCACTGAGCCACTGGTATGGCTCAGTGGTAAAGAATCTGCCGGCCAATTCAGGGGACACCAGTTCAATCCCTGATCCAGGAAGATCTCATATGGTACGGAGCAACCAAGCCCATGTGCCACAACTACTGAAGCCTGAGTGTCCTCCAGCCCATGCTCCACCACCAGAGAAGCCATCGCAATGAGAAGGCCACACACAGCAACTAGAGAGTGGCCCCCACAACTAGAGAAAAGCCCACGCAGCAACAAAGAACCAGCACAGCCAAAAATAAATAAAAATTATTTTTAAAAAAAACTAAGAGGAGAGTATTCCATTAAAATCAATGGTTTTGGGAATTTTAAACTGCTTTTTTAACCCAACTTGGGAAAGCCTTTGTCATTTCTAGTTACATCTGCTATACATTCAACCTACACACGGATTCTTCTCATCAGCTCCCGGGGGCTGTCATCTTGGCATCATTTTCCAAGGTGGGAACCACTTCATGTGCTTGCAGTTTGGGAGGCAAGGGACATCAGCCTGGTCTCCAATCTAACAGTCATTTATGGAGACTGGGGCCTCCGGAGAAACACCTTCCATGGTGGGAGAAGTGTCCTGGAAGGTAGGCAATTCGGGACTAAAGCTCTAGCCTTGCCCACGTTCTGCATGTGCGTCCTCAGTCGTGTCTGACTCTTTGCGACCCCATGGACTGTAGCCCACCAGGCTCCTCTGTCCATGGGATTCTCCAGGCAAGAATACTCTTGTGGGTTGCCATTTCCTTCTCCAGGGGATCTTCCCAACCCAGGAATTGAACCCCCATCTCCTGTGGCTCCTAGCACTGGCAGGCAGATTCTTTACTACTGAGCCATGTAGTAAGAATTTCTAATCTAGAGCCTAGAGATGAGGAAGGGCAAATCTAAGGAACTTGACGCCTCTTCATTACAGCCTACACTTTGCAAGGTTTGGGTCTTGCTCCCTGTCTCTAAAAGCCTAGCTTTGGTGGACATGTAAGGACACACTGCAGAGATGGAGCATTTGCAAAAGAAACACTCCAAGGTATTATAAAACAGCAACTGGCATGTTAACACGCCAAGTACAAACCAAGCAATGCCCTCCTTTTTGTTTTAACTGAAAGTGGCAAATCTTTTGCAGAGGGAGGCCACATCTACACAGATCATGTATTCAATGCTTAGACTTTGTGCTCAGTCACTTCAGTCGTGTCCGACTCTTTGCGACCCCATGGACTGAACCTTCACCTCCTGCATCTCTTGCACTACAGGCAGATTCTTTACCACTCAGCCATTTTACACTTTAGGGATGGAAGATTGACAACAAGTGAGATTATTTCGTTTAGCAATAAGCACTATGATGAAATGAAAGCAGGATTAAGTGATACCAAATGATATGTGTGTGTTGGGGGATGCTCTCCAAGGAGGAGACATTTGAGCTGAGCCCTGCATCGGGAAATGAGCTGGTTCCTTTGGCGTCCAGGGTTAGAAAGACCACTTAGCAAAAGGCCCCGAAGGAGGAACCAAGCCTGTGTGCCAGGACATGGCAGATGAAAAAGAGAGAGAAGAGATGAAATTAAGAGCAGAAGCAAGATCAAGCTAAGGTTTGGCATCTCGGCTGAGAATAACAGCAAGTCCCTGAAAGGTTCCAAATAAGAATTTCATTATTTGAACTCTGACAAAACTAAAACAAGCTTTGGCTCTGAAGCCAAGGGAAAAAGCCACGCTTTAATTCTTTTGTTTTTAATTTCTTAAACTTAGTGGAGAAATATTAACTAGCAGTGCTAAACTTAAAAGCCACTGGGGGTGGAGTCGCATTGTTTGCCCAGTGGGGTAGATGTCCATTTGTTTGAATTTCCATCTCTTTCCTAACATGCTTCCATCACTTTTAATTACTCTTTTTGTTTTTTTTTTTTCAGTTTAGGAAATCAAGACTTTGCAACCTCCAAAGAAAATTAAATGATCACTCAGGAAGCCTAAGGAAGATTGACAGTGTCCCTTGAAGGGGAAAACAGAAGGGACAAGAATGCATGAGGGTGTCCTCTTTCATCTTGCAGTTGAGATAGAATTACGAGTTGGGTGATCTGAGATGTCGTCTCCGTGCTCGGGTGATTAAAATTTCACGATGGCGAGACTGAAAGTCAATTAAAATGGAAGGACAACGTCTTCGAATAAAAGAGCTTGAAAGGGAACAGCACACTAATCACTTTCATCTGCTTCGTTGGCATTTGCTGGGATCACTCAGTCTGTGTTCCAGAACAAGAGGGAGGCTCAAGAGAACTGAACTGAACTTGGCTTTTATTTACAGTGGCGTTTTCGTTGTAGCCTTTCCCACAGTTTGAGCTTTGCTTTCCTCTGGACCATCCATCAGATTTCAGCTCCTCCTCTGAATGTTTGATAATTTCTTTCTCTTTTCCCCAGAGACCAGCTCTCATATCGGGCACCATCAGGAAGGGTGAAAGGGACAAGGATTATTAAATTCTGTGAACCAGGGTGAAAATAATGCTCGACCTGAACCTAGAACTGGATCTCACAGCTCGACAAAATGCAGCCTCGTCATCACTGTTAGAACTGTGCCTGAAACACAGAGTATCTGCTGAGGACCCAAATGTAGGATTGAGAGAAAGAGAAAAGAGAGAATGAGAGGCGAGGACAGCACTTGGCAGAGACCAGAGACAGGGCCTCTGCGAGGAGAAGTCCCTCCACAGTCAGTAAGAGCAACCAGAGTCGACACAAAGAACAGAAATCACCACTCTCATTTTTAGAGTGGGTGGGAGAACCAGCTGCCTTTTAAATTCTCAGAATGTCTTCAGAACAACTGTTTTGCAAAACAGTTTGGATCTGCTAAAACCTGAACCACACTGTGCCAAACATTCTTCCATTTAATTGTTAAGCCCTGGTGTGTTCAGGGAGATTTCTGATGCAGATGTTTCTCATTCATTTATATTAACTTATCAAAAGGACATTTGGACGAGCTATAGGATGTTCAAGAAGGAGTCATAAGCTTGGGTTTGTTAGTTTTAATGCAGGAATTCTACCCCCTACCCAGATACACATACTCAGAACTCAGAACTTGGAAGGACTGACTCAGTTCTGCCCTAACCTGGCAGCATGAACTCACCCACTCCTAATTCCCTTCAAGAAACATTTGCTAAAGATTTATAAAGGCACCACCAAAATATGGGTAAAGGCGGTCAAAGATATAAACTTCTATTTATAAAATAAATAAGTCATGGGGAATTACTGTTCAGCCATGGTGACTACAGTCAATAAGACCATCATTGCATATCTGAAAGTCTGCTGAGAGTAAATCATAAAGGTTTACACCACAAGGGAAAAAATTCTGTATCTATGGGTGGTGATGGACACTAGTCTTACTGCGATGATCATTTTGCAATATATACAAGTATTAAATCACTGTTGTACACCTGAAATTAATGTTATCTGTCAATTATACCTCAGTTAAAAATTTTTTTTTTTTTTCCTTTTAAAAAGGCATCACCAAAATGTAAGAAACTATTCAGATACACCTAAAGTTTTCTCCTTGGTGACCTTTTATGTACGGAGATTTAAAAACAAGGCTTCCCCGGTGGCCCAGTGGTTAAGAACTTGCCTGCCAGTGCGGGGGACACAGGTGTGATCCCTGATTCGGGATTTTCCACGTGCTGTGGAGCAACTAGGCCTGTGGGCCGCAACTACTGAGTTCCTGCTCTAGAGCCCAGCAGATGCAACCAGTGAGCCCTCGTGCTGTGACTGCTGAAGCCCGTGTGCCCTAAAGCCAGGCTCCACGATGAGAGAAGCCACCGCAGTGAGCTTTTCTTTCTTGATCCCTCCCTGCCCCTCTCTGGGGCACTGTTCTTACATGGTGATGGGTATCGCAGGGAAAGCAGGGATGGGGCATTCTGCTGAGAGGGTCTCACTCCCTGCACACTTCTAAGGCCTTGTCTACACCAAAAGTTCTTGGGAGGTTCCATCAATTTCCGTCACATTTTCAAACCACAGTTCCCTCTGGAAGCCTATCTCTTAGCAAGTTTAAAGCCACTGGTCACAAAAATAAACTTAGGAAAAGCTTTGAAATTATACATACACGCATAAAAGAACATTAAGAAGAAAGCCATGCTGGGTGAGAACAATGGTCCTCCCCACCCAACCTGTTTCTGGGCACACTGATTTCCTTATGCCCTGTGAGGGTTGTTTTTTGTTTTGTTTTCACTTTTAATTTTTTGAGTTAAAATTTGGGCTTTTTATATCATTTGTTTTTTTCCTGATTATCTGATGATCACTTGTTATTCTTCTGATGAACACATTTCACTCTAGAACATGCGGGATTTCAAAAGCTGTACAAAGTAAAAATTACCCAGTATCCTAACCCTCAGATTCAACCCCTATGAATATTCCCATTGGTCTTTCTCCTCTCTGGTGCCCAAGCATGTGGCCTGTGTTTACAAAAATTGAGATTCTACTGAATCTTAAAATTTTAAGTATTATTTATTGTATTGTAAGCATTTCCCTATATTATTTTAGATCATGATTTTGGTAAGGTTTAACCATTTAAGTTTTTCTTGTTCCACCTTTACTGTGACCCCCCCTCCCCCTTCTTACACACCCATTCTTATAGCAACTCCCGGGACAGACCAAGACTGCAAACACATCACAGGTTGGATGACCAAGAATCTTATCACCCGAGAACCTCTTTACTGGAGTTTCCCACCCACTTCCGTTAGAGCCCCCAGAGGTACTGTTCCATGGATGCTGTCTCACCTTGCTCATTCCTCAATGTTTCCAACAGCGACAACATTCCCTGAGACCACCTGTCTGCATTTTTTGGTCTTACTGTGGCTTGCTTGTTTCGTTTTCTGGTGACTTCAAGTCTCTTTGCCAGATTTTGCAGAAGCATCAGGGATACAGTTTAAGGTGGCCTAATGGCCACAGTTATGAGGGCTTCCCTCATAGTTCAGTTGGTAAGAATCACCAGCCTTGGGCAACTCTGGGGAAGTTTGAATTTTTCAACTGTGCAGTAGATCTAATACCAGCTCCCTTGCAGAGGCCCTTAGAAGATAAAAAGAAGTTACTTATGTAAACCATACTACACCACACCAGACACAGTGTGAGCTCAAGAGATGGTAGCTGTATTTGCATGGTTTTAGTAAGGTGTTTCCCAGGTGGCTCAGTGGGTAAAAAAATCTGCCCGCAATCCGGGAGACCCAAGTTCAATCCCTGAGTCAGGAAGATCCCCTGGAGAAGGGAATAGCAACCCACTCCCATATTCTTGCCTGGAGAATCCCATGGACAGAGGAGCCTGGCGGGCTACAGTCCATGGGGTCACAAAGAGTCCATCACGACTGAGCAACTAACACACACACACACACACACACATAAATACTAAGGATAGTGTCAGAAGTGTCTGGTTATAGGAGAAAGCACAGAGGAGGGGAAGTAGATGAGAAGATTTAAAAAACAAAGATATTATAGAGGAGGAGGAAAGGGAGCTGTCCTGGCAGGAGGCTGGAACTGCGACAGAAAGAGAAAGGGAACAGGGACATTCTAGCCGAAGGAATGGCCTGAGAAGTACGGATGCAGCAAGGCACAGTGCTCCTGGAACAGAACCTGGTCCACATGCCTGGAGCGTACGGCATTTATAGCAGGAATCGTCGGCAGCAAGGCTGGAAGGGGTGACTAGAACCAGAGAGCGGAGTCCCGAAGGCGGTAACGAGGAGGATGTGGGTAATGGGGACCACTGAGAGTGTTTGAGCAGGAAGTGTCATGATCAGAGGTGTGCTCTGCACGGCCCGCTCTGTGCTCACATTCTCATCCTTTCTCCGTGATTCCCCCATTTTTGCAGGCTGACATGTGTCTCAGGAGAGGTCAGACACCCTTGCACCACAGCCGGGAAACCACTTCTCAAGCTCTGCTCTTAGAGGGTCTCACACACAACCTGCCTCTGCCACCCGCAGCCCGGGGTGAGCCTCTTGGGCTCCGGGTTCCCCATCGGTGCTCCCAGGGCCTCCGTGGACCATCATGGAAGATGAAGAAAGCTCGGTTTCTGTTTCTGGCCTTGGCTCTGCCGTGTGGGATCTGAGGATACAGTTATTTAGCAAGAAACCACAGGAACAAAAACAAGTTGATGAAACCCAGAGAAAGTGAGTTCCTCCATGGAAGGCGGCCGAATGCCACAGGCTGTGTCAAGACCCACCCCAAATGAACCCTTGGGCTGCAGCTCAGTTCTGTCACCGAGGGACACATGCTTCAGAGGCCTCCCCCGCCAGCGGAGACCACGGCTCCTACACCGGAGGACACAGAGCTCACTGCAAGTACCACAGTGTGGAAAATGTGCTTCTCATTTCTTTTCCTAGGATACTATTTCCAGAAAGCGCTGTGTGACCAGAACCGATGACCCTGAGGCAGAGATGGTCAGAGAAATGTGGGTTTGCAGCCCCGATGAGGAAGGGAACCAGACCAAAGTAAACAATGGAGTGTCTCTGCCTGCTTCCACAAGGATGCTGACAAAGCAGGGTGAACACGGGTTGAAAGAAAAGACAGAAAGGAGGCCTGGGGTCCTCACAGGCCTCATTTCAGAATGGTAGACAGAGGTCCATGTATGCAAAGCTCTGCCCACTGAATCACACCACACACACACCACACACACACACACACACACACACACACACACACTCTTCCTTCCCCTCCCCCGCGCCACTTTCTAAGATGGAATGTAAACCTGCCATCCTAAGCCCGTTGAAATCACAAGTCGTTGCCACACCGTCTGAAATGCAGGCTGTTTTTGTGTGTTCGTCGCTCAGTCCTGTTCAACTCTTTGCGACCCCATGGACTTTAGCCCACCAGGCTTCTCCATCCATAGGATTTTCCCATGGCAAAAATACTGGAGTGGGTTGCCATTTCTTTCTCCAGGGATCAAACCTGGGTCTCCCACATTGCAGGCAGGCTCCTTATCGTCTGAGCCACCAGGGAAACCCAGGAAATGGAAGTTACTCCAGTTAAAATAATGACTTCAGCATCACCCATTATCCTTTGAAATGTGGTCCCCAGACCCAGAGCATGGGCATCACTTGATAGCAGTTGAGAATGTCAAGTCCACCCCAGACCTGGGGAATCCCTGGGAATTTTAACCCGATTCCCCAGGGGATTCACACACACACACACACACACACACACACACACACACACACACACACACACACACACACACACACACATTGAAGTTGGAGAAGCACAAATCCACATCTGATGAGAAAAATAAGATTGGATGGATGTACTAAGGTTTTACAGTGCTCTCTAGGCCTATGGACACATGAAAGGGGAAAAGTACTTTAAGACAGAAAGTAGATCGGTGGTTGCCCACAGCTGGAGCTGAGGTGGGGAGGAAAGGGGGAGGGGCGCTAATGCAGATGAGTTTCTTTTTAGGAGGATGAAAATGCTCTAAAAATAGCTTCTGGTGAAAGTTGTACAACTCTGAATATACTGAAAACCATTTAGATAGGCGCATTGCATGGTGTGTGACTTGTATCTCAAGAAAACTTAAAAATAGAAATAAAAGCCCTCAAGAGTCTTGGAAACACCAAACTGAAAATTCATGATTCCCACTGCAAAAGAGACCACTTGCAGAACTCTTACTGAAGGGCACCTCCAGTAAGAGACTGCTCTATTGTCCTAGGATGGTGAGATTTAAGGGGCATGTTAGGAAACACAGTTTCTTCCAGCAGGGCAGTACTGAAATGGTCACTGGCTCTTAAAATATGAAAGCTTCCATGCTGCCCTTAGACTCAGGCTGCAGGGTCCGTGTCCTGGACTCTGTGATGTAGACACCCCACTCTGATCCTCCTCCAGCTGTGTCCTTCTTCCCTGAGCAAGGGAAGATGCTCAGGCTGCTAGATCCTTCTCCAGACACCTGGTGGCCCAGCATTCCCTGCCCAAATGCCAGAGCTTGCAGGCAGGGCCTCTGCAGGTCTCTCTGTCAGGGTCGTCCTTCCTAGGGTAAATGAGACTGCTGGTGTGCGTGCGTGCTCAGTCACTTCAGTTGGGTCCGACTCTTTGCGACCCCATGGACTGTAGCCCGCCAGGCTCCTCTGTCCAAGGGATTCTCCAGGTGAGAATATAGGAGTGGGTTGCCATGCCCTCCTCCAGGGGATCTTTCTGACCCAGGGATGGAACTCGAGTCTCCCACATCTTCTGCACTGCAGGTGGATTCTGTTACCTATTGAGCCAGCTGGGAAGCGTGAGCACTGGTGTGCACTCCCCTAGACCCGAGGGCTGGCTAGTGTGAGGAAGCAGACTGGGCACACAGGAATCCATCGTGCAGCCCCAGGCAGTGACAGGCCGGCTCCCTGACACCACCGCATGCCAGCGAGGAACTCTGGGGTCTGAGAATTTTAACTATGAACCTAGCTTTCCAAGTCATATGAAGATCGATATGTCAAGGTAGGAGGACAAAATCTATCTAATGTAATGCTTTGTGGGCTTCCCTGATGGTTCAGTGGCAAAGAATCTGCTGGCCAATGCAGGAGACACGTGTTCAATCCCTGATCTGGGAAGATTCTACATGCCATGGAGCAACTAAGACTGTGCCACAACTACTGAGATGTGCTCCAGAGCCCAGGAGTTGCAACCACTGAGCCCAAGTGCTGTAACTACTGAAGGCCACTCACCCTCGAGCCCATGCTCTGCAATGAGAAGCCACCACCACGAGAAGCCCTCACACTGCAACTAGAGAGTACCCCCGCTTGACACAGCTAGAGAAAAGCCCAAACACAGCAACAAAGACCCGGTGCAGCCTAACATTAATAAATAGAAAGTGAAAGTACAAGAAGATGTAATGCTTTTTTAGCTCGATAAATATCTTGAAAAACTACTTTGACCTATGGCATCTTTTTCTCCATTTGTGCACTTGTCCTAAAACCGAACCATTTTAGAGGTCAATTATTTTTTTCTTCTAAGTTTGTCATGCAGTCAGTGAATATTTGTGGTTTTCTCCTGAGCATGTCATATTTTATAGGTAAATATTAACTATTCATTAAAGGCCAGCCCATCTTTTCATAGCTTCATACATAATTAATGCTAAGGATCTTTTTTTGCTCTAAAAGTATAAGAAGTTTTAGGATAAGAAGCATCTTCACTGTGCTTTCATGTATGCCTCGTATTTACAAAACATGATAATTGAAAAAAAGAGAAGAACAGGAAATAAAGAACAATGAAAAAAAAAACAACACTGAATATTTTACAACATTCATAAAGCTTAAAGGTCCTCTTGGGCTACTTTTCTTCTCCTGTTGTTGCTGTTCAGTTGCTCAGTGTCTGACTCTGTAACCCCGTGGACTGCAGCACGCCAAGCTTCTCTCTCCTTCACCATCTCCCAGAGCTTGTTCAAACCCATGTCCATTGAGTCGATGATGCCTTCCAACCATCTCATTCTCTGTTCTCCTCATGTCCTCAGTCTTTCCTCATGGAAAAGCAAATTCTCAAGGAAAAAAAAACACAAGCTGCTGAAGACTTTTTTTTTTTAAATAACAGAAACAGCTTAAATGGACCTTTAGGGAGAGGAGGAACTTAATGAGTTGAACAGTAAGAGTTTAAAGAATCTTTCATGGCCCTTTGATTCTTCTCAACTGATAGTTTGGTGACAGATTATTAGAAGGGGTGATTTTGCTCTTGTGTCACATGGGACCCCAGTGTGAGCAGGAGAAGCAACCATACTTATCAGGCCCTCTCAAAAATATTGGAATTATTTTTATTCTGTGTGAGCCGTGAAACTGAGGCCAAGCTCATGAGTTTACTTTGCACTCCTCTGAGCACACAGATGTCACCCACGCCTGGTGCCAACCAAGTAGACGCCACTCAGATGTATTTCTAGAATGGCTCCCCATCCTATATGTGGAAGCTCTGTCATCTGGATTCCCTATGGGAACGTAGCAATTTTTCCTTTGTAGTGAGGATTAAGTTTAAATACAACAATACAAGCAATAGCAGATGCTTCAAACTTTCCAACATTTTGGAAGCTGGGGTGGTAGGGGAGATAGGGAGAATGATCTCAGATAAGACTGTGAATTTGTAAGTTGCTCTGCAGTTGTACTGGCCAGTATTGTAGCCAGATGTGGCTATTTAAGTGTAAATGTAATTAGATAAAAATTCCAGTTACTGAGTTGTACTAGTCGCATTTCAAGGGCTCAGCAGCCACATGTGAGTAATGGCTACGCATGTGGACAAGCACAGATACAGAACCTTCCCAACTTCATAGGAAGTTCTATTGGAAATGCCGAATTAAGAGAGTTTCTGTGTTTCCTTGAGGTCCCACCAAGCCTTCCTATACTCACTCTGTTCTTGGGACTATGATTTCTTATATAGCCATGTGTTTGCAACTTGAATCAACTTATCTTTAAATTCAAAAAGCAGATAGTAACTGATGTACAATCTACACAGCTTCACGGCTTTGTGAATAAACAAAAACCACATTTTAAAAAGGTGAAAAGTAGCCAAGCTGATCAAATATCAAGCAATAATTTCATAAATCCACCTGTCAAGTATGACAGAACAGCCAAAATGACTTTATTCAATCAATCAATATCAATCAAAGAGAATTGATTCACATCTCAAAACAAGCAGACTGAACCACCTCCATCCCCAGTGGCTTCTCAGTGCACTCAGAATAAAGTCCAAATGTCTGACCATGGTCAAGGCCTGAGATCTGACCACTGTTCTTTTTTCCTGCGTCTCTGCCCACCTCGGTTCATAGACCAGCCACCCTGGCCTTCGTTCACTACTTGTTCCTTCAGCATGATGAGCAGTTCCCATCTTCTTTATTGAGCAGGTTTCTGTGTGGCTGGCTCCTTCTCATCTTTGAGATGCCAGCCCCTCAGGGTTTCCCCTGTGAGATGCCTTCTCCGGCGACTTTCTCCGCAGCTGCATTGTGTGGCTATGTGATACCGTCTTTCTAATTTGTACCCCACTTGAGTGCTTTTTACCCTTGGGCTTGTTTCCTTGCCTACACTGGACTGCAAGCGCCTGGAAAGCTGGAAGCCTGACCTCTGACTTCCTGTGGAAACCCTAACATCCAGCACAGCGGCCATGTTCTGCCCACCACATAGCAAGCGCACAAGGAACACTTGTTGAGCGAACAGACACGAAAACGAAGAGTGAACCACAGGCTCTGGGTGGAAGGGGCCTTAGAACCACGCAGAAGTTCATAATGACCACCCAGGCAGGTGTGCCAAATATACATGTTTGGACTCCACTCTTACAGTCTGACTTACTAGGTCTGGGGGGAGGTTCAATTGGTCTGGTTTTTTACAAGTTCCACTGTTAGTCTGATCGCTTCACTTTCAGAGGAGGTAACTCAGGCTCAGACTTGCCTGACTTTCCAGCTAGTCAAAAACTCTCATTGTGAAAAACAAATATCATATATCAAGGCATATATGTGGAAAATAGGAAAATGTTATAGATGAACCTATTTGCAAAGCAGAAACAGAGGCACAGACATTGAGAACAAATGTGGCATGGGGGTGGGATGGATTGGGACTGGGATTGACATTATATACACTGCTATGTATAAAATAGGTAACTAATGAGAACATACTATATGGCACAGGGAACTCTGCTCAGTGCTCTGTGATGATCTGATTGGGAAGGAAATCTAAAAAAAAAGAGGGGATATATGTACGTGTATAGCTAATTCACTTTCTGTACAGCAGAAACGAACACAACATGGTAAAGTAACTATATTCCAATAAAAAATTAAAAAATAAATGCATGCTACCACAGGGATCAAAGATCCCATGTACCGCAACTAAGACCTGGTGCAGCCAGTAAACAACAAATAAACAGAAAGAATTGCTGTACCCCGTCAGGCACTAAACAACCAGGCCTCGGCAGTAAGTTCCAAGAGAAAAGCAAGAGAGTTCCATAAAAACATCTACTTCTGCTTTATTGACTACCCCAAAACCTTTGAGTGTGTGGATCACAACAAACTGTAGAAGATTCTTAAAGAGATGGGAATACCAGACCACCTGACCTGCCTCCTGAGAAATCCGTATGCAGGTCAAGAAGCAACAGTTAGAACTGGACATGGAACAACAGACTGGTTCCAAATTGGGAAAGGAGTATGTCAAGGCTGTATATTGTCACCCTGCTTATTTAACTTATTTGCAGAAAACATCATGCAAAATTCCAGGGTGCATGAAGCACAAGCTGGAATCAAGAGCTTGCTGGGAGAAATAACCTCAGATATGCAGATGACATCACCCTTATGGCAGAAAGCAAAGAAGAACTAAAGAGCCTCTTGATGAAAGTGAAAGAGGAGAGTGAAAAAGTTGGCTTAAAGCTCAACATTCAGAAAACTAAGAACAAGGCATCTGGTCCCATCACTTCATGGGAAATACATGGGGAAACAGTGGAAACAGTGAGAGACTTTATTTTGGGGGGCTCCAAAATCACTGCAGATGGTGACTGCAGCCATGAAATTAAAAGACGCTTGCTCCTTGGAAGAAAAGCTATGACCAACTTAAACAGCATATTAGAAAGCAGAGACATTACTTTGCCCACAAAGGTCCATATAGTCAAAGCTATGGTTTTTCCAGTGGTCATGTATGGATGTGAGAGTTGGACTATAAAGAAAGCTGAGCGCCAAAGAATTGATGTTTTTGAACTGGTTTTGGAGAAGACTCTTGAGAGTCCCTTGGACAGCAAAGAGATCCAACCAGTCCAAGAGAAATCTGTCCTAAAGGAGATCAGTCCTGAATATTCATTGGAAGGACTGATGCTGAAGCTGAAACCCCAATACTTTGGCCACCTAATGTGAAAAACTGACTCATTGGAAAAGATCCTGATGCTGGGAAAGATTGAAGATGGGAGGAAAAGGGGACGACAGAGGATGAAATGGTTGGATGGCATCACCGACTCGAAGGTCATGAGTTTGAGCAAGCTCTGAGAGTTGGTAATGGACAGGGAAGCCTGGCGTGCTGCAGTCCATGGGGTTGCAAAGAGTCGGACACGACTGAGCAACTGAACTGAACTGAGGCAGTAAGATTCCATGCATCCCTGTTCAGTGAACATGAGAACATATTTTTAAATCAGTGTATATTATCCTTTTACTTTTAGTGCCATTGCAATGTTGTTGTTGTTGTTCAATCACTAATTTGTGTCCAACTACTTTCAGTCTCATGAACTGCAGCATACCAGGCTCCTCTGTCCTCCACTATCTCCCAGAATTTGCACAGACTCATGTCCTTTGAGTCGGTGATGCTAACCGTCTCATCTTCTGCTGCCCCCTTCTCCTTCTGGCTTCAATCTTTACCAGCATCAGGGTCTTTTCCGATGAGTCGGCTCTTTGCATCAGATGGCCAAAGTATTGGAGCTTCAGTTTCAGCCTAAGTCCTTCCAGTGAGACCTTTGCAATACCATCAGTCTAAAATCTGAGGCACAAAGCTGCTGAAGCAGCAGTCTATGAAAAGCAAAGAAGCACTGGATTCTTTCTCTTCTGATAAGAGAAGGAAGCACCCAGGGGTGGCTGTGCCCTGGGCTCAGCCCTCAGATGATTCTGCAGTTTTTGAGCCAGCTACAGTCAGCGAAGAGGGTTTAGATTCCTTGGACACATCCAAATGAGTTTTTACATACTTATTAGACTAGATAAAGCGGCAGCTGGATAGTGCTGTGTGTGGTCACAGCTGTTTTTGAAATAGAATTATGACTTTCAAAATATTCACCATCAACATAATGAGGAATAGATTACACTTTTTTTAAAGCCCCATGAAGAAAATACACAAGTCACTTTATAGGGCATTTCTCTTCCTTCAAAACACCTCTCAGATGATTGATTTAGTAGGTATTCTGAAAGTTGTTTCTGGAATTTTGCTTCAGTGAGTTTTATTAAGTCTCTGCTTTCAGCACCCCCACCCCATCCCTTAAGTATGGTTTTTACTCATTTGCTACTTTTACTAAAAGTGAAGAAATTGGGGCAAGGATGAAATTCCAATTAATTATGAGTTCCAATCAATTAATTCCAATTAATCCCAATTAATTATGAACTGCAATTAACCTTTTTGATGTTATAAAGAAAATATGCCAAAAAAAAGTTGCTAATTATAAATCAGTAGAGAGTAAACTTTCCCTGGTGGCTCAGCTGGCAAAGAATCTGCCTGCAATGCAAGAGACCCTGGTTCGATTCCTGAGTCGGGAAGATCCCCTGGAAAAGGGTTAAGCTACCTACTCACTCCAGTATTCTCCCTGGTGGCTCAGAAGGTAAAGAATCAGCCCGCAATGTGGGAGACCTGGGTTCGATCCCTGGGTTGGGATGATTCCCCTAGACGGGGGCATGGCAACCTATTCCAGTATTCTTGCCTGGAGGATCCCCATGGACAGCGGAGCCTGTGGGGCTACAGTCCATGGGGTTGCAAAGAATTGAACCGACTATGCACACAGAGAGTATACTAAATGGTTAAAAAATTGTGTCACCCGGTTTATCCAGAGAGCTCTCAGAACTGACTGGAGAAATCCTTCCATCAGAGTTGGAGTTCTAGGACACACTGGGAGGCCAGAGAGGTATCAAGGTTGTTCTAATATCCATCTTTCTCCTGTAACATGACCAACACTTGGCATCCCATACCCTCGCCAGGGGTCAGGCTGAGGGGGGCAGAGAACATGGCATCCGAGGTGGAAGCTCCCTTTCTGGTTCCTATGAGGCAGTCTGCCACTCATGTCTCCCCCAACACGCCTTGTGTTCAAGAGACTGAAACCATCAGTAAGCAATTTCTCCCAGAAACATTATGGATCCTGGCTGAAACAGAACTCTTCCTGCTTTGAGAATATGGCCATCTGTCTAGTAACAATTTTCTTATCCTCAGTTATGCCTAGATGATTTCAAACTAATGATATTTGTAGAAAGATGTTCAGTAGCTAAATTGTGTCAGACTCTTTGCAACCCCATGGACTGCAGCATGCCAGGCTTCCCTGTCCTTCACCATCTCCCGGAGTTTGGTCAAACTGATGTCCACTGAGTGACAAAGGTGGCAGCCTATAATGACATGGAAGATGGGAAGAGAAGAGAAGGATGACCCAGAGGAGGCAGCAGTTTTTGATGCTGCAGGAAAAAACATGGTTTCCATTTAGCATTATTTTTCTTGAATAGTAAATGATTACTTTAGATTGAAGTAAATTATATTAACAATATTTGATCATTCTTGATGTACAAAATAGCAAGTTCTTATGGTTCAACCCGTGAATATAGAGTTTCTGATTTTATCTTAATTCTTAAATTTTTTTAGAAAATTTTCCTATTCACTCTTACAGGCTCACAAACTAATTTTTAAAAAAATATGTATTTATTTACTTGGCTGCACCAGGTCTTAGTTGCAGAACTCGAGATCTTCTCTTCACTGAAGCATGCAGGACCTTTAGTTATAGCATGCAAACTCTTTATTTGCGGTGTGTGGGGTCTAGTTCCCTGACTAGGGATTGAACCCGGGCTCCCTGCATTGGGAGTGAGGCGTCTAAGCCACTGGACTACCAGGGAAGTCCCCAGAGGTTCTCATTTTAAAAGAGGAATTCTGCGGCTTCAAGTGCTTATTTGAACTTGGAGAAAGGCTTAACCTTCTCCTTGCTGACCAGACCAACAGAGCCAAGGTCACAGAAGAGAGTCCTGCACTTTGAATTCTGACCTCCTTACTTTGGCTTGGCCCATATGTAACTGGCTTTTTAAAAGTTAGTCATCAGAATCTTTTCCCAGGTGGTGTTAGTGGTAAAGAACCCGCCTGCCAATGCAGGATGTCAGAGATGCCAATTCGATCCCTGGGTCAGGAAGATCCCCTGGAGAAGGAAATGGCAACCCAGTATTCTTGCTGGGAGGATCCCATGGGTAGAGGAGCCTGGTGGGCTCTAGTCCATAGGGTCACACAGAGTCAGACATAACTGATGCAACTTAGCATGCATGCATGCCAGAACTGTTAGACTCCCTAGAATTCATACTCCTTTGGGGAATCAAAGTCTGGCAACAGTGTGAGTTCCCACCGACCCTGCAATGAAAATCAGCTGATTCTCCTATGGGTCTGTCTTCTTCAGGGCCAGCCTGTGTCCTCCACGTCCATCCAAGTCTTAAACCTGACCACCTTTGCATCTCATCTGGCCCAGGTGGGCTTTCTAGCCCAAGGCTGTTAATGCTCATGTGTCCTCACCAGAATGCCAAAGACCAGTTAACCAGGCGGCCTCTTCCCTTTTCTTCAGCCCAGCCTCCTCCTCCCTCGTCCTTCAGATAAAGTTCATTTGGTTCCAAGCACCAGAGAGAGAGACAAGGCAGAGAGTGCTGGTAGAAGGCAGTGTGTGTAGTAATCACACAGACAAACATATGCTTGCAAAGTCTCCGCAGACGGGAATTTTCCAACCTCTTTCTCTAATCCAGTCCTAATGTTCAGCAACCTTCACTGTCAGGAAATTCTGGCATGAATGACCCAAATCCTTCACGCAGCTTAAACCCATTTCCTCTGACTCTCTGCTCACTGGAGATGGGGAACAGCTGGTTACTGTTCTCTGTACCAAGTTCTTTGTCAACGAGATGACTGGATTCTGGCTCTGGACCACGGTCACAATTAGGAGTCTGACCAGTTTCACGTTGTGCAGTCTGCAAAAGCACGTCAAATGGGAAGATACACTTCTGAGGAGGCTGTGCTTTAGAAATGCGCCATTGGGGGAACACGATCCCTAGCCACACCACCAGGCTGCTCACAGTTTACAAACGTGTGAATGTGAGGTTTCGGCATGGAAAAAAAATAATACATTTTTCTGAGGCTATCTCTGCAAATGTGAACACATCACAGGAGACAAAGACTCCATAAAAGACACTAAGAGAACCAATACACAGAGTGAGCATTTATTATGGGCTTTCTGTACTCCTATTACCTGTATTATCTCAGAGACCGCACATCTAGGCACTAAGGCAGAAATTAGGATTAGTCCTGCTTTCCAGGGGAGGACACTTGGCCACACAGAGGCTAACTTGTCAAGTTCATACACCAGTGAGTGAGAGAATAAGCACTGAAACCCAAGCCGTTGGATTCTAGAGCCTACAACCCCTCAACCGTCTCTCCATCCTGCCTGTAAACTGGTGCTGGCCCAGACAGCTCATAGAATGGAACACAATCCCTGTGTTTCAATGACTATTGGCCAGTGAAGACCAGGAAGTCATGGCAAAAACCAGGTGGCTGGTCCCTGATATAGCAGACTGGCAAAATTCAAAGGAGCTTGACGCCATCGAGGTTGCCTTCTTCTCATATGCGGAGTCCGACATGAGATGCTTGGTCTCCACTTAAAGGCAGATGTTAAGTGGTTCCCCAGGTCCCAGCTGGAAGACTTCCCAACTATATGCTCTGGGGCTCGACCTGAATCAGAGGCCAGATTCTGCCAATTACCACCTGGCTGCACTGGATCCCAGCCTGCCTGCCTCAGTGTCCCCGGCAGAAAAGTGGTGATGATGAAGCTGCTTCCTGGTGACACATCTCTCATCACTCTCCATCCCCTGGCTGAGCTGTATGTCTCCTCACTGCACTTATTTCCACCTGACATTATTTGTTCCTCTGGTTATTATTTTGCCTCCTTCACTAGCCTGTAAGCTCAATAGTGAAGCAGCTTGTCTGCTTTATTCGCCATCGTATCCCAGTGCCTAGTTCAGCACACGGTTAAAGTGAAAGTGATAGGCAATCAGTCATGTGTGACTCTTTGCAACCCCATGGGCTGTAGCCTGCCAGGCTCCTCTGTCCGTGGGATTCTTCAGGCAAGAATACTGGAGTGGGCTGCCATTTCCTTCTCCAGGCGATCTTCCTGACCCAGAGATTGAACCCGGCTCTCATACCTTGCTGGCAGATTCTTTACCATCTGAGCCATCAGAGAAAATCAGCACATGGTAAACTGCTGGTTAATATTTGGAGAATCATGAAATCATTAGGAGGATTAAGTGAAAACACCCATGGAAAATTTAATAAATATTAATTTTTCTTCTCAGTTTTCTCCTTCAAACTGAATAATCTGTTGTCTTATGTGTCTGATTTATCATCTTTGGTTCCCTCTATGGCTATGCAATGACTACTCCAATCTTTTCTTGTACGGCTTTGACCTCGATACCACGGTTCTTTGATACCCAGAGAATACCTCCTGAATGACCCAGTAACTCAATTTTTCAGCATAGCATCCAAGACATCATGAATTGCTTACTGGGAACTACTCATCCCCCTTTGGCTTATTAGCAAAATCAAACTCAGACTGGACTTTGGGCCATGGAGCAAGTCAACCTGGATGACTCTTTCACCAGTCTCATTTGCCAAAGACTTGGATGTAACTAAGAGACTGAGCAACAAGAAATTTTCAGCCTAGCATTGAGTGGTTGAGAATCTGTCTGCCAATGCAGGGGACACAGGTTATATCCCTGATCAGGGAAGATTGCACATGCTACAGGGCAACTAAGCTTGTGTACCACAACTACTGAACTCACGTGCCACAATTATCTCTGAAGCCTACACTTTAGAGTCTGTCCTCTGCAGCAAGAGAAGCCACTTGCAATAAGAAGCCCACGCATGGCAACCAGAGAGTAGCCTCTGCTTGCTGCAACCAGAGGAAGCCCTTGTACAGCAATGAAGATCCAGTGCAGCCTAAATAAATATTAATAAATAACATTTTTAAAAAAAGAACAGATTGAAGAGCCAAATAGCCAACTTCCACGCTTCCCCTCTGCTTTTGTCAGTCTGGTTTCCTAAGTGTCCCTTTCTCATGGCACACTCATTCCCACCACCTGTATTTCACTCTGTCGTGCCCTCTTTCTGGAATGTTCTCTCCATCTCCTCCAACATTACAAATTCTCCTCATTCTTCAAAACCCATCCTATCCTTTCTCTCAAGCCTCGTCCAGGGACAAAGCTCCCGGGCTAGTGTATGAATGAGGCAGGTGGTGGGTCCACCTAAGCCTAGTGTTGGGAGGATTCAAAGAGGTCAGTGTCCAAGGCTTCTCTTAATCAGCAGTCATCAGCCTTTTCCATGTACTCCCACCCACAGCAGGGCCTTTTTTAAATTCTTTTTTAATTTACTTATTTAAATTGGAGGCTAATTACTTTACAATATCATAGTGGTTTTTGCCATAAAGTGACATAAATCAGCCATGGGTGTACATGTGTTCCCCATCCTGAACCCCCCTCCCACCTCCCTCCCCATCCCATGCCTCAGGGTCATCCCAATGCACCAGCCCTGAGCACCCTGTCTCATGCATCGAACCTGGACTGGCGATCTATTTCACATATGATAATATACATGTTTCAATGCTATTCTCTCAAATCATCCCACCCTCGCCTTCTCCCACTGAGTCCAAAAGTCTGTTCTTTACATCTGTGTCTCTTTTGCTGTCTCGCATATAGTGTCATCATTACCATCTTTCTAAATTCCATATATTTGCATTAATATAATATATTGGTGTTTTTCTTTCTGACTTACTTCACTCTGTATAGTAGGCTCCAGTTTCATCCACCTCATTAGAACTGATTCAAATGCATTCTTTTTAATAGCTGAGTAATATTCCATTGTGTATATGTACCACAGCTTTCTTATCCATTCATCTGCCGATGGATATCTAGGTTGCTTCCATATCCTGGCTATTGTAAACAGTGCTGTGATGAACACTGGGGTACATGTGTCTCTTTCAATTCTGGTTTCCTCAGTGTGTATGCCCAGCAGTGGGATTGCTGGGTCTGTTTTAATTTTTTTTAAATATTTATACATTTGACTGCATAGGGTCTTAGTTGTGGCATGCAGGATCTTTGTTGCATCACACAGGATCACCAGACTCTAGCTGTGGCACACCGGCTTAGCTGCTCCTCAACATGTGGGATCATAGCTCCCCGACCAGGGATCGAACCCACATCCTCTGCACTGCAAGGTAGATACTTAATCACCGGTCATGAGGTTAAGTACCCTAAAAGCAGTGTCTCTGATGGCCTAACCAGTCCAAAGTGATTCTGTGTCTCTCCCCTGGGGACCACTGCCTACATCCAAAAGTATCAGGCAAAACATCCTGGTCCCCAGGGCAGCACACACCATTTCTGAGGGTTTCCTGAAGGCTTCTACCCTGGGAACCCCAGCCATTCTCTCTCACTTTGGAATTTTCTAGACCAGGAGCTGCAAATTCAAATGCCTACATGGTTTAAGCAAGTGATGTAAATCAGCAAAGCCAATCAACAGCAGATGTGGGATAAGATGCAGTCGAAGCCTGTTCTGGTTGAGAGAGGCTTCTGCAACTGGGAACTAGCCTCTTCCAGTCATGTAGGAATGCAAGCAGGTACTGCTCCAGATCTCATTTTCTTAGAAAAACAGAAGCCAGAAAAATCTAGAAAGATGTTGCTAGTAAAACCATGAGTGAACAAAGCATATGCGTAGCCAACACTCGGTTTGCCTCATTTGCGACCTCTACTTTGCAGTTAAAGAAGAGCCACCCCAGGCAAGGCCAGGTCCCAGCAGTGGAGGTTACCATCTTCATCACACATGGTTCCCCACAAGGGTGGGTGGCCTTATTTTCAAAACTCCACACATCGTCAATGGAAAAAAGGATCAGGGGAGACCCTCCTTTGCCCTGGTCACCGGATAGTTAACATTCTCCTAGGTTGGGATTTGGCCAAGGATTGACAGAAACCTTGACACCCATATGTTCGAAGCTTTATCTTATTACTCATGGACACAATTTCTTTTCCCATTTCTAAGTTTTAAACTCACAAAGTTCTAGTCTTAAGCATGAAATCTCTTTGACACAAGCTGTAAAAAAAAAATCGCCAAGCATTTTTTTCCCAGATGATATCCACATTTATTGTCTTCTAAAATCCGACAACATCAGCTGTCCTATATTTGGCATGTTTCAAATCCTCTTAATGATTCCATCAGGAATCTTAGAAGCATCTTCTTTTGAAATGTTCTCTTCGAGTTTTCTCATGGGGTATGAGGGAAGCCAAGAAAGGAAGACCTTGCTCAATTCCACATCGATGATCTTGGAGAATTTGTCCTTTCCCCTCAGGTCATGTTCATCTGTCTCCTTGTCTCCTCGACAGACTGACAGTTCTTCGAGAGCAGGAGTAGCAGGCTCATGCCTCTTGCTGAGAGCTCAGAGTGTGACCCCAGATCTGACACATCATTAGATGCTTCATACAGATTGGCTGAACATGGATAGTGTTTTATCAGAGCAAGAAACACTCTAAAATGCACTTCCCACATGCAGGAGGGGAAGCGGGACCTGGGAAAGCATTTTCATGGCAGATGATCAGGTGCTGTGAACTATCAGAAGGAAGGAATGCCAAATTTAATACATTTTAGTGCAACAACTGAACATGTAAGATCAGCCCAAATTTTAAGGTAGAAGGCACTAGGAAGTGGCACGGAAAGATTTGCGCTACTTATATCAACTTTCCTCCTCCGCACCACTCATGCCCTGCCATCAGAGATTCATTCCAGACAAGGTTCACTGGATAAAAAATAGCAGTAGGGATATTAGCAGTAGTAGGAGCCAGAGCAAGTAGCATTGGTGGTGATGGGCTGGCAGAAATGATGGTGAAAGGGCTTCCCTGGCAGCCTAGTGGTTAAGACCCTGCATTTCCAACGCAAGGGACACAGGTTCCAACCCTGGTCAGGAATTGAGATCCCACATGCCACACAGCAAGGCCAAAAAATAAAATCATAATTTTTTTAAAACAACGATAGTGAAAATAGCATTTGAGGGCTAGCTTGCAGCTACAACAATGTGTCTGGCATTCCCACTGATGATCTTATTTGCATCTCAGGACTCTTGGAGGTGTTGTTGGTCTTCAGTCCCTAAGTTGTGTCCAACTCTCTGTGACCCCATGGACTGCAGCATACCAGGGCTTCCCTGTGCTTCACCGTCTCCCAGAGTTTGCCCAAATTCATGTCCATTGAGCTGGTGATGCTAACCATCTCACCTGTTATTATTCTCCTGCTCCTCAATGTTTCAGAGATAAGGTAACCAAGGTGGTATGGCTTACTCGATCTGTTCAAGGTCACAGTGTTTGCAAGTGTAAGAAGCCAAGTACTGTTTTGGCCCATTCCTTATACTGCCTCCCTGCAAAGTACAGCACAGGCATGGAACACATGGCCTGCTGGGGCACGGGCAGCCACGAAAGGTTGCCAAAAGCCCTGTAGCACATGACCCAGGCTAACACCAACAAAACCTATGGCTGAAAAGACAAAAACAGGAGAGCAAACTATGGCAATGCCTGCTCCTGGCAGAACACAGATCACCTGAGGAACTACCAGCAAGAAGACACGATTGGAGGCACATCAGAAAGCAACATTACTGCTTTTCCTTCTCTCCAGGCTGGCCCCTCCTAAATCCTTCCCTTCAGTAAGAAAAAAGGGCAAAATTAAAAAATAAAATTCACAGGGTAACACATGATATAATACTTCCTAAGACAATTTCTGATCTTATCTGGTGATATACTTTCAATTTTAATATGTGATCATTTTTAGGGGATTAACTACTAAAAATGTCATTTTCCTTTTAAGTGTGGGTGTCTGATAAAGGTCAATACATGCAAATATGCTGAGTCTTTCCAAGGCATTCCGCGTGATTCAATCCTTGGTCACTCTGATTTCTGGTTTGTTCACACAGCCCCTTGCTCACTGATCCACAGATTCTTGCTCTGCTTTTGGTCAGAATCTTCAGAATACTGAGCTAAGACAGTGTCTGCTCTGAAGAAGGAGGAAGTTAGAGTCCCTGAGTCAAATCTTTCCAATGTGACTCCATTATATTATAGTGGATTCATAAATGTTAGATACATCAGAGTTCATACATGAGTACAGAATCCCACTGCAAAAAGAAACCTACTTATTAAAAAATATTTGGGGTTTTTAGCCAAGAGATACTCATGCAGTTAACCCCTTAGGAATTGGGTAGTTTATATGCTCAGGAATATTTACGTAACAAAGCAAATTTTATGATACGTATCTAATATTCACAGAGACATGAAGATAAATTCTACAATTAAGTTGTTCAGTGTTTTTTCTGTGCTTATGAAAAATATCACCCAACAAAGCCAGAAGGGGTGGGGGAAAGGACTGAAGGAAAATATTTTTAAAATATACAAGTACAGAGACTTCCCTGGCAGTCACGTGGTTAAGACTCTGCGATTGCAGTGCATGGGGTACAGGGTCAGTCCCTGATGGGGGAGTAGACCCCACATGCTGAGTGGCATGGCCAAAAAATAAAATAAAATCACTTTCAAACTCATCTTAAAAAATAGTAAAAAAAAAAAAAAAAAAGAAAAGAAAACTTTTTTAAAAAAGAAAACAAATGTTAAAAATAAAAATACACTAGTACAAAACATTTTAGATATTTTTATAATATCTGCTATGAGCAGTGAATATTGCTATTGATTACATCATGCCACAGATAGTATATCCCATAAATGGAAAGTTGAGTCAACAAAGAAAATCTCTTTTAACTCACCCTTTCATAAGATTAAAGGAGATTAAGGAAAAAAAAAAAAAACCCCACATATGATCCTTTCATTATAGATACAGAAAAAGAATTCAACACAATTTAGCCAAAATTCATGAGAACATCTCTTGTCAAGCAAGTTCTAAAAGGCAGGGAAGACTAAATCAAGTTTAATACTCTATGGTGAAATGTTAAAACCATTCCCTTAAAATCAAGAACAAGACAAGAATGTGTGGTATCACCAATTCTGCTCAACATAATACTTGAAGGTCCTTATCTGTGCAGTAAGGCAGAAAAAAATAGATAAATGAAAAGTATAGGAATCAAAAAGGAAGAAATAAAATCCATTTTTTATTATTTTTATAACAAACACAAAGAAATATGAGACAATTTGTTGGACTTAAAAGTTTGGCACAGTTGCCAAATCAATAGACAAAATTCAATTGCATTCTAACTCATCAGCAGAAAACCAATTTCAAAACATTGCTTTGATACTAACAAAAATATAAGACATCTAGGAATAAATCAAGCAAAAGGGTGCAATATTTTATGGGGAAAGTTGTACAACTCTACTGAAAGAATTAAATAAATGGCAGGGCTTCCCAGGGGTTGGTAGCGGTAAAGAATCCACTCGACGACTCAAGAGTCACAGGTTTGATCCCTGGGTGGGGAAGATCCCCTGGAGTAGGAAGTGGCAATACACTCCAATATTCTTGCCTGAAAAATTCCATGGATAGAGGAGCCTGGCAGGCAACAGTCCATGGGGTCACAAAGAGTTGGACACGACTGAAAGACTAAGCACGTCTGACTAAGCACACACACACACAAATAAAGAGCTAGACATAATTTGTTTAGGGATGACTGTGTTATAAAGATATCAATTATCCTAAAATCAACTCATAGATTTAATACAACTCCAAATAAAATTATATTAAAACTGAGTTCATCTACAAATTATTTTGGGCTTCACAGGTGGCAAAGAATCTGCCTACCAATGCAGAAGACGTGGGTTCGATCCCTGGACTGGGAAGATACCCCAGACGAGGAAATGGCAACCCACTCCAGTATTCTTGTCTGGGAAATCCCATGGACAGAGAAGCATGGCAGGCTACAACCATCCCAAAGAGTCAGACATGACTGAGTAAGCATGCACACAAATTATTTTTTAGGAAAGTGAAGAATATCATTTTTGAAAAGAAAACTATCATTCATTTAATTTTTGAAATTAGTAATTAGGCCCTTCCCTCATGGCTCAGATGGTAAAGAATCTGCCTGCAATGCAGGAGACCTGAGTTCTATCCCTGGGTTGGGAAGATCCCCTGGAAAGGAGATGGCAACCCACTCCAGTATCCTTGCCTGGAAAATCCCATGGACAGAGGAGCCTGGCAGGCTACAGTCCATGGGGTCGCAAAAAGTCAGACACAACTGAACACCTAACACTAAGTTTTATTTTAAAATAAAAATGGATGGATTCTTAAGTTATTCGATTAAGAACCACATCAAACACATGGCAATGGTAGTTGAGATGCCCTAAGTCCAATCCTACTTTAAGATCCCTTTACTTTAATCACTGTCATCAGATTAAGAGGAGCCAATATCCAACACAAAACATGCCCAAGATATTGCCATCAGGTAACTAATGAGCTAAACCAGCTAAAAAGTAAAAGTGAAAATGAAAGTCCTATTCTTTGTAACCCCATGGACTGTAGCCCACCAGGCTCCTCTGTCCATGGGATTTCCCAAGCAAAAATATTAGAGTGGGTTGCCATTTCCTTCTCCAGGGGATTTTCCTGACCCATGGATCAAACCTGCATCTCCTGTATTACAGGCGGATTCTTTATCCTCTGAGACAGCAGGGAAGCCCAAACAAGCAAAAAACCACTTACAATCATTTGGATCTACAACAGTAAGAAGAGATGTCCAAAGATCTTATAAAGAAACAAAAAGTCCTTGCCAAAAGTTGCCTGAAGGGTGGGGGGTGATAATACACAACATCTGCTTTTCTTAAAACTTTCCTGAGCTGTCTAATAATATATTTTAGGCCAAGAAAAGAAGAGATCTTTTGCGGGCCAAAATCTTTAATTGCATTATGATTCCCAATAGTACAGAAGAACATTATGTATTTAAAGCTCTTGGAATTTCACATGGTTGTTCAGACAGACAAGGAAAAGGTGTTCTGTAATTTCACTCAAGGTTCTTATGCATACGTGGAGGGAGCCATATTGTTTTTAAGAAGGCTTTCATGTACTCCACATGATTTAATAAATATTTCCTCAGGTATAGATCATGACCAATACAGCTGATATTTGGGACTCTCTTACAAAAATGCCAATGGTAATTTTTTTTAAAGAATTCTTACATGGAGTAATGTTAGTAATCTTAATAACTAATATTCCTCAAAAGTACAAAATGGCCTAAGACTTTTTTCTATAAAACAACAGTGCTTTAATCTTATCTAAACATAAAACCTCTACCTTCTAGAGTAAACAAAACTATGCAGAAAATACAGAAAAGCATGAATAAGGGAAAAGTTCCAAATTCCCAGAGAGAACCACTGGTAAGATTTGCTTCATCCCTACAAATCCTTTAAAAAGTTGTTCAAACATGAACTTACACAGTTTTTAAATTTGGGTCATAAATATTTTTTATATTTGCTTTTTTTTTGGGGGGGGGATGGGTTGAACCGAATGTCATGGATGTTTCCATGTCTAGAAATATATGGAATTTTAATAAATTTGAGATACCCTTTCAATATTGTGATTAAGTTTTTCCTTTTGTAGATGACAGCTGAAAAAACCTTTTACAATTAGATATTTGATAAACACTTTCTGGTAAAAACTACTTGCGGGAGGGACTTCCCTGGTGGTCCAGTGGGTAAGACTCTATGCTCCCGATGCAGGGGCCCTGGGTTTAATCCTTAGTAAGGGAACTATATCTCACATGGTACAACTAAGATCTAAAGCAGACAAATAAACAAACAAACATTAAAAAAAAAAAAAAAAAACCTACCTGTGGGAGAAAAACATAAATCTAACAAACAGGGGTGAAGGGAGCCTACCACTTGTGCAGTATACTGTTAACCTTGAAAGCAGGAAAACCAGCCAGTAAAATATGAACTCGTGAGTTTCTATTCAGCTAATCCATTGCCACAGCTTCAATGGTGCTGTGCTCAGTCATGTCCAACTCTTTGTAACACTATGGACTGTAGCCCACCAGGCTCTCTGTCCATAAGATTTCCCAGGCAAGAATATTGGAACAGGTTGCTATTTGCTATTCCAGGGGATCTTCTCAACCCAGGGATCGAAACTGTGTCTCCTGTACCTCCTGCACCGGAAGGCCGGTTCTTGAACCAGCTGAGCCATGGGAAGCCATAGCCTCGGCTCTTGACATCTGGAGTGCAGTTGAAATAAAGAGAAATCCCCATTGTCTTTTATGTATATCAGAGAGAACGCTTTCTTTTATAATTTTTTAAAAATATACTTAGTTATTTGGCTGCACTGGGTCTTAGTTGTGGCATGTGGGATCGAGTTCCCTAACTGGGGTGGAACTGGGCCCCCATTGAGAGCTTGCAGTCTTAGCCACTGGACCACCAGAGAAGTCTCTCTCTTTTACAACTGTTAATTTAAAATTGGTCAACTATCCTCAATGAAATTACACACAGGCAAAGTAAACCTCTGGCACCCCACTCCAGTACTCTTGCCTGGAGACTCCCATGGGCGGAGGAGCCTGGTAGGCTGCAGTCCATGGGGTGGCGAAGAGTCTGATACGACTGAGCAACTTCACTTTGACTTTTCACTTTCATGTATTGGAGAAGGAAATGGCAACCCACTCCAGCATTCTTGCTTGGAGAATCCCAGGGACTGGGGGAGCCTGGTGGGTGGCCGTCTACGGGGTCGCACAGAGTCGGACACGACTGAAGTGACTTAGCAGCAGCAGCAAAGTAAACCTTAAACATCATCTTAAGGTAAATAACCTCTTCATTTTAGTGTATACTATGTCAGCTAGAGCTATGCCACAGGGGGGGAAATATAGGTGAAATAGTAGAAATGGAGCATAGATCTCAGATGACTCTTTCAAGATATCACGTGGTTCAAGAAAGACAAGCGTGTCAGACTCTAGGCAGGCTGAATGCAGAAGTTCTGTCCTGGGTAAGGAGGGGGTTGAAGATTTTCAGCCTGTTTGTAGACAGAAAAAATGACAACTGAGGGGAGACGAATGATGTGTGAATTTGACCTGCTTGTAACATCAATTTGAACTGATGTAAAAAACAGAAACCAACAACAATATTTTTTTAATGTAAAAACCCTGAACAACAAATAAGTCGAACAAAAGTAAAGGGCAAACATGCTTTTTGTGACCCTCAAATATTTCCCTCTGTTCATCCTGGGTAGATAGGTGAGGCTAGTGAGGAGGTTTCCAACCACCCCAGTTCTGGAAACAGAGGCCCCTCAGAGGAAGGTCTCCCCAAGTTTGCAGTCTGCACACTGGGTTTTCAGTTTCTAAGTCATGTCCGCCTCTTTGAGACCCCCCATACACTGTGGCCCGCCAGGCTACTCTATCCATGAGATTTCCCAGGCAAGAATACTGGAATGGGTTGCCATTTCCTTCTTCAAGGGATCTTCCCCACCCAGGGATGGAATTCAGGTCTCCTGCATCTCCTGACTGGCAGACGGATTCTTTACCACTGAGCCACCTGGGAAATGTGTGTGTGTGCTGCTGCTGCTAAGTCGCTTCAGTCATGTCCGACTCTGTGCGACCCCATAGACAGCAGCCCACCAGGCTCCCCCGTCCCTGGGATTCTCCAGGCAAGAACACTGGAGTGGGTTGCCATTTCCTTCTCCGATGCATGAAAGTGAAAAGTGAAAGGGAAGTCACTCAGTTGTGTTCGACTCTTAGCGACCCCATCGACTGCAGCCTACCAGACTCTCCGTCCATGGGATTTTCCAAGCAAGAGTACTGGAGTGGGGTGCCATTGCCTTCTCTGGTGTGTGTGTGGAGTGCCTGCAATTAGAGTTGTGATGAGTATTTGGGACCCATTTTTATAAGGCAGTATTGATTTTTACAAACTGTAGATTCACAAGCAATAGCAAAGGTAATAAGCAAGCTCCTGTACAGCCTTTACCCATTTCCTCCCAGAGGTTACATTTCACATAATTACATCTCACATGATTACATAATCAAAATCAGGAATTTTTCTATTTGTAGAGGCTAGTTAATTATTAATATTTCTGTCTGGAGTCAAGAAAGTATGCGGATCTCATGAGTAAAATGTACTCTAGAAAATGATCCTCTTTTAAAAAAACAAAACCAGGAATCCAACATTGGTGCAGTGTGTAGAGTTATGACAATTTACCACACATGTAGACTTACTAACCACTACAGTCATCAAGTTATAAAGTTTTTCCATTACCACAAAGGTATCCCTCGTTACAACCCTTTTATAGTCATGCCCCTCCATTCTTAATCCCTGGCAATCATTAATCTGTTTTCCATCTTTATATTTGTGTCATTTCAGAAACAGATAAATGGAATCATGTAATATGTGACCTTCTGAGATTGGCATTTTTACTCAGCATAATGCCCTTGGGATCCATCCAAGTTGTTGGGTATATCAATCGCTCATTCCCTTTAACAGCTGAGTAGTGTTCCATGGTATGGATGTACGACAGTTTGCTGAGCCATTGTCTGCTGAGGGACATCTTGGTTGTTCCCAGTTTGGGGGTTATTATAAATAAAGCTGCTATGAACAATCATGTGCAGATTTTTGTATGCATAGGTTCTCCTACCTCTGGGAAAAACATCCAGGAGTGCACTTGCGGGTTGCATGGTAAATGTATGTTTGTGGTGTTTAGTCGTTAAATCATGTCCGACTCTTTGCAACTCCGTAGACTGTAGGCCAAGAGAATGCAATGGTCATAGCAAACACCCTCTTCCCTACTTATTTAACTTATATGCAGAGTACATCATGAGAAACACTGGGCTGAAAGAAGCTCAAGCTGGAATCAAGACTGCCGGGAGAAATATCAATAACCTCAGATATGCAGATGACACCACCCTATGGCAGAAAGTGAAGAAGAACTAAAGAGCCTCTTGATGAAAGTGAAAGAGGAGAGTGAAAAAGCTGGCTTAAAGCTCAACATTCAGAAAACTAAGATCATGGCATCCGGTCCCATCACTTCATGGCAAATAGATGGGGAAACAGTGGAAACAGTGGCTGACTATTTTTCTGGGCTCCAAAATCACTGCAGATGGTGACTGCAGCCATGAAATTAAAAGACGCTTACTCCTTGGAAGGAAAGTTATGACCAACCTAGATAGTATAGTCAAAAGCAGAGACATTACTTTGCCAACAAAGGTTCGTCTACTCAAGGCTATGGTTTTTCCAGTGGTCATGTATGGATGTGACAGTTGGACTATAAAGAAAGATGAGTACCGAATAATTGATGCTTTTGAACTATGGTGTTGGAGAAGAATCTTGGGAGTCCCTTGGACTGCAAGGAGATCCAACCAGTCCATCCTAAAGGAGATCAGTCGTGAGTGTTCATTGGAAGGACTGATGTTGAAGCTGAAACCAATACTTTGGCTACTTGATGCGAAAAGCTGATTCATTTGAAAAGACCCTGATGCTGAGAAAGATTGGGGGCAGGAGGAGAAGGGGACGACAGAGGATGAGATTGTTGGATGGCATCACTGACTCAGTGGACATGGGTTTGGGTGAAATCTGGGAGTTGGTGATGGACAGGGAGGGCTGGTGTGCTGTGGTTCATGGGGTTGCGAGGAGTTGGACACGACTGAGAGACTGAACTGAACTGAACTGAAGACTGTAGGCTCCTCTGTCCATGGGATTTCCCAGGCATGAATACTGGGGTAGGTTGCCATTTCCTCCTTCAGGGGCTCTTCCCAATCCAGGGAAGGAACCCACATCTCCTGTATTGGAAGGCAGATTCTTTATCACTGAGCCACCAGGAAAGCCCTAAATGTATGTTTAGCACTAACTTTTAAACATTAAATGTTTCTCTACAAAAGTAACATTTTCCCATCACAGATTATTTATCTGGTGAGTCACTTAGGCTGAGGGTCGAGGGTCAGGTAAGGCAGAGGAGAGGAGGGGAGGTAAGAGAGGGTATCATATTTATGGGCTTCATCATGACATGTGGGCTCCATGATCTATGCACCATACCTCTTTCTATTGGAAAGTACTCAGAACGAGCGTGGGAAGTCCCTTTTCTATTGTCACAATGGTACTGGGGTGGTAAGCATGAAGAGATCAGGGTTAGACCATTTATAACCCAAGATATTTGGAAATTTCTGGTAAGTCCATCAGGGTCCAGATTTTTAGACAATGAAATATGAAAGATCCTGTTGCTGGGAAAGATTGAAGGCAGGAGAAGGGGATGACAGAGGATGAGATGGTTGGATGGCATCACCAACTTAATGGATATGAGTTTGAGCAAGCTCCAGGAGTTGGACAGGGAAGCCTGGCATGCTACAGTCCATGGGGTTGCAAGGAGTCAGACATGACTGAGAGACTGAACTGAACTGGTCAGAGGGTTGAGATGGAGGCAAAATTAAGTGATCAACAGATGATAGTCCTGCTTCTCCAGAAGTAATCATTATGCCAGAATATACTACTAAATAAATATTGGGAATATTCATTTCATTCTTTCTGTTTGAGGATATGTGTGCTGTAAATGACCGTGGCAAGACGGCCGTCCTGAAGCCTCCTCAAGGAACCATGCAGAAAAGGGAGACCCAAGGCAGGGAGGACTCTGGAACTGTCTGCCACTCTCTGCACAACAGAACAGATTCATTTCCCTGCTTGGCAGCCATAATATCATAAAGTGAGGGGAACATCCTCTATGCATACATTGCCTTCTTGGCTCAGAGTTGCCAGAGGATATATTCTTTAAGTCTTACAGAATCTTCAGCCCCTGCCCAAGGCTACTGAAGTATCACAAACATGTCCAGGCTGTGAATGATGGACCTGACCTGGAAGGAGCAGGCAGAAGGACCAAGGGGCCAGGCAAGACTTATCTAAACCCTCAGGTGTCTGGAAGGGAGCTATCACCCCCCCACCCCCCATCATCCTTCACTCTCTCAGCCTCCAAATATTTTCTTTTTACGAGGAAAAATTAGAAATCCATTAGCTGTGAGATTATGGTAGCTGATGTACAGTAAAAGATCTTAAGGCACAATGGATAAACTGAGGAGACCATCGAAACTCAGTAAGGAAATCATTAAAATCACAGTGGAAAAGTGGATACAGTATATAACCAGATCATTCAAGAAAATAATACAAGTATCTGCTAAACAAAAGAAAATTGCTCAACCTCACTAGAGATAAAAAGAAATACAAAACCAAAATAATGAGATGCTTTCATCTGCTATAGGTTTTTTAAATGAATGACAAAATTAGAGGATGAAAATATACAGAAAAACAAGATATTTATAATGCCTCAGAATAGTGCCCTGCTGCTGCTGCTCTTAAGTCACTTCAGTCGTGTCTGACTCTGTGCGACCCCATGGACTGCAACCCACCAGGCTTCTCCATCCATGGGATTCTCCAGGCAAGAACACTGGAGTGGGTTGCCATTTCCTTCTCCAATGCATGAAAGTGGAAAGTGAAAGTGAAGTCGCTCAGTTGTGTCTGACTCTTTGCGACCCCATGGACTGCAGCCTACCAGGCTCCTCCATCCATGGGATTTTCCAGGCAACAGTACTGGAGTGGGGTGCCACTGCCTTCTCCCGAATAGTGCCCTATAAGATACTTATTAATTACAAAGAGAATAACATTTATGGAAGACATCACTGAAGCAGCTTAAAAAATGTGTGAAGTTAAAAATTACTAGGAATGGAACAAATCCACATTATGTGCATCCTATAATATCTTGCTTGTGGCATTCCAGCTAAAATTACAGAACCTGAATGGAATCATGAGAAAACATCAGACAAACCCAAGTTGAGGAATACTGTACAAATAACTGGCTTAGACCCTTCAACAGTCAAGGTCAGAAGAGGCAGACTGAAGAACTTCCAGGTGGAACTAAACAGGCATACCAATTACACGCAATTTTTGGCTTTGTGTAAGATCCTAGAATAGCAAAAAGAGATTAGTAGAGCAATTCATGAAAACTGAATAAGGCCTGTAGATTACATACTATTTCCTCATTGTGATAATTGTATTGTGGTTATATATGATGTTAACATTAAGAGAATATTGGTCAAGAGTACATAGGAATGTTTTGTACTATTTTTACAAACTTTCAAAAGTTTTATTTCAAAATAAAACTTAAAAATGCTTTAAAGATAATACTTGATGCTGTCCTTTAGTCATAGAAACCTAACTGTCCATAGACAGTAGAACATATAAACACACGGTTGTATGTTCCTGCAATGCATGCCAATGGGCATGAAAAATGTACAGCTTATATGATTCATTTATATGAAGTTCAGGAGGAGGTGAGACTATGTTCTGGTGATGGGGGGAAAGAAGTGGTTATCTGGGGGGTGAGAGTGGTATTTTTTAAAAAATATCTAACTACTTGGCTGTGCTGGATTTTAGTTGCGGCATGCGGGATCTAGTTCCCTCATCAGGGATCAAATCCAGGCCCCTGGCTTTGGGAGCTCAGAGTCTTAGGCCCTGGACCACCAGGGAAGTCCAAGGGAGCTTTTTGAGGTTCTGGAATTGCTCTATATTCTCATCTGGGCAATAGTAACTGGAATCCAGACATATAGTCGTATTTACATTTATTATACTGAAGTTATACTGCACTTATACTGAAGTTATATTTAATAAGGGCTTCCCAGGTGGTTCAGAGGTAAAGAATTTGCCTGCCAGTGAAGGAGATGCAGGAGATGGGAGTTCAGTCCCTGGGTCTGTGAGTTCTTTTGGAGGAAGATATAGCAATCCACTCCAGTATTCTTGCCTGGGAAATCCAGTGGACAGAGGAGCTTGGCAGGCTACAGTCCATGGGGTCCCAAAGAGTCACACAACTGAGCATGCACACAGTATATTATAATAAAGAAAAAGAAAATGCAAAAGAAGATAATAAATGCTGACAATAGACTAGCAGTCTTGGATTGCAGTTCAGAACAATAACTAAGATACATTTTCCAAAAAGCAATTTGGCAGTTCGTGTGAAGAGTTCTGAAATAAGATTTTCTTCCAGTTCTCCGGAAACAATTAAATATTTAAACTCCAGTTGAAGTACAAAGATAAACAATGAAACAATCAAAATGCATAGTTAAGAAAATGCTTAAAAAATCTAAGTTACAATCATCTGATAAACTATAATACAACTATTAAATCATATAAAGACTACCCAGTGATCTGGGGAAATAAATACTCATGATATGAGTGACAAAAACTGATCTCAGTGTTATACCTTCACAGAATGTTGATAACGTAAATATCCTATGTTTTTCAGAGATAAAGCGAAGTACTGCTTTAAAATGCTAATATTTTTCTCTGGGTTGCAGAATAATGACAGGATTTTGTTTTCTTCATTATACTTTTTGGTGTCTTCCACTATTTCTAACACGAACATTCATTCCTTTAATAGTGGAAAAGCATAAACATTAATTTCAAAGTATCTAATAGCTTCCTGGTTGAAAAAAATCAGAAGATCAAGATTCAGAAAGGAGAAAACCAACTTCTAATAGAGTCTTCTTTCACCTATCATGCTTTTAACAAAATCTTTGAAGTTCTACTTCACGGCCACCTTTTAAGTCACCTATCAAGACAGGATATTTTTTTAACTGCAAAAACAAAAAAAGTTCACCTGTGCCCTTTACCCGCCAATTAAGCCCTGGCCTCTCAGCTGCCCTGGTGACTCAGGGTAATGAATCCTCCTGCGATGCAGGAGACCCAGGTTTGATCCCTGGGTCAGGAAGATCCCCTGGAGCAGGGAATGGCCACCCACTCCAGTATTCTTTCCTGGAGAATTCCATGGACAGAGGAGCCTGGTGGGCTACAGTCCATGGGGTCCCAAGGAGTGGGACACAGCTGAAAGATTAACACACCCTTTTTCAGCTGCCAACATTTTACCCTCAGAAGCCCTCTTTGCGCGATCATCAATTCCTCATCCTCCTCAGTCCATGCTTTGATGAGCTGTTTCCCATAAAATGCTGTGAGAACAAAGTTTCTGCCACTTGGAAAAATCAAAACATACCCAGAGATCAAGTTTCTCCTGCAGGCATGATTGCTAAATACACAGCATTAACAAAAAAGAAAGAATGAATCCGGTGTTTTGTTTTGTTTCACTTTGTTCTATTAAACAAAGAGGTATAAAACTGCCAGTTAGCATTTGAAGGACTAGAGGCAGTATTTCTAAATGGTTCAAAGAAACCAGTACTCCCATTCCCAAAATTCCTAACTCTGCTCTCCAGATCTTAGGTGGTTCACCTCTTTCCCTACTGCCATCACCCTGGTGCATGCCCAAGGATTCTTTCTTTGTTTTCAAAACACTTTGCTAATTAGCCCGTACTGTTTCAAGCCAGAGTCAAGAGGCAAAAAAATGTGAATCAGGGTCTTGCTGGATTTTTCAGTATCTCATTTTCTTAATAGTGGCTCAGAGGGTAAAGAATCTGCCTGCAGTGCAGGAGACCCAGGTTTGATTCCTGGGTAGGGAAGATGTCCTGGAGAAGGGAATGGCTACACACTCCAGTATTGTTACCTGAAGAATTCCATGGACAGAGGAGGAGTCTGGAGGGCTACAGTCCATGGGGTCGAAAGAGTCGGACACAACTGAGCACTAACACTTTCACTTTTTTTCTTAATATGTAGAAAATATCTCACCAGGCAAGCCAGATTATAACAACCAGTGTATGCCCCAATTTTAGTATTTCCATAGCTTTCTAACAGAGATAGGAGCCTTCCAAATGTGTTGCCAGGAAACGGTGACAGTATTATTTTCTTCCAGGAAAACTGTGTACCATATAAAATGCAAGAAAAATGCCATTGCTCGAGACATAATTCTTATCAGGACAACAGAAGATTTAATCATTAACTGTACCCACTTAAGCAAAAGCACTTTTAAAATTGGGAAGTTTCAACCTCTTAATTATAAGTCAAAAGTTAAAATTAGATTAGACTTGCTGTCAAAAGCTTTCCTAAAACAGTTACCTAATCACATTTTTAAAGTTGACAGGTGTTTCACCATCATCAACTTCTAGCAATACCCGAACTCCCTTTACAGTGTCCAACAGAAGAAAGCAAACCAATTAAAAAAAAAAGTTATTCATTAATCAAAATCCGTCATCAGTTTCCTGGATAAAAAGGAAGGCGCTAACACTTGAAAACACCATTAAGCTTAAAGGAGGACACGGTCAGGTAGAGTGGTCAGGGACCAAATGACCCCAGTTCTGATAGGAGACATCACATTTCTGCCAAGAGAGAAAAGGTTGTGCTCAGCACAGTTACATGCTTCGTCAAACAGGGAGTGCCAGGTACCTGTTAACAGATTAACAGGTTCCAGGGGCAGGTTAGCTTGAGGATGAATAGGTGAGGAAGAGAAACCTGGCCCCTTCTCCCCTCTCCCTCCTACCCCAGTTCCAACTTCACAAAAACTGCTAGAACGAATGATTTAATTGTGATTATGTGCAAGTCTTCAGAGCACCTAGAGACCAGCATGTTCTGGCTGCAAGTGGAGACCCACTCAGGTCCCCTCCAGTGAGTTACATAAATCCTCAGAAGTTCTTGGGCTCCAAAATCACTGCAGATGGTGACTGCAGCCATGAGATTAAAAGATGCTTGTTCCTTGGAAGAAAAGCTCTGAGAAGCCTAGACAGCATATTAAAAAGCAGAGACATTACTTTGCCAACAAAGGTCCATCTAGTCAAAGCTATGGTTTTTTTCCATCATGTATGGATGTAAGAGTTGGACAATAAAGATGGCTGAGTGCCAAAGAATTTATGCTTTTGAACTGTGGTGTTGGAGAAGACTCTTGAGAGTCCTGTGGACTGCAAGGAGATCAAACCTGTCAATCCTAAAGGATATCAATCCTGAATATCCATTGGAGGGACTGATGCTAAGGCTGAAGCTCCAATATTTTGGCCACCTAATGTGAAGAGCCAAACCACTGGAAAAGACCCTGATGCTGGGAAAGATTGAAGGCAGGAGGAGAAGGGGATGACAGAGGATGAGATGGTTGGATGGCATCACTGACTCAATGGACATGAGTTTGAGCAAACTCCAGGAAATTGTGAAGGACAGGGAAGCCTGGTGTGTTACAGTCCATGGGGTCGCAAGGAGCTGGACACGACTGAGCAACTGAACATCAACAAGGACACAGACTGAGTCGGCCTCACCCTAAGCCACTCTATGCTGAAAGCCAGCAGTCCTCAAGCACCTCCTCCCTCAGAAGTGGAGTCTACCCTTCAGGATTCCTGCTGCTTCTCCACCTGAGAGTTTTTCCTGCTGCTTTTACCACCCATTACTGCGGACTCTGCCTTCCTACTGCTTTCTCTGTCATGAGACTTCTGCTTACGACCTCCTCTTTCTCTCTGAAGTCCATCACCACTCTACCATTCATGTCCCTACCCCTGGGTCTTCCATTCAGACTCCCTAAGGGAGCCACTAAATTGGTTCCCTTAGTCACCCTCCATGATGCAGTATCCCAGTTAGGTGAAGTTCCCATGTGGGGTTACATCATAAAATACTGACCAGCCTACACAGGCTGCCTTTGACTTAAGGGCTGATCGTTGATCCAATCAGCTTTCAGCCATAATGATGGGGTCCCATGATTCAAAACATGGCAACTTGCGTCTTAAACAACTTATGGTCTCTTTCCTCCTAAGGCATTTTTAGGTGCAGAAGACACTCAAAGTATCACCAAGGACCCAAAACAGATACTAAGGCTTGATTTTATGTTAGTCCCATGTTTGATGCTGTTTGACTATACACCACCATTTCTTTTTTTAAAAAATATGTATACAAAGCTAAGAATGTTGTGATAATTTCAAGTATACAGCAAAGGCATTCAGTCATACATATCCTTGTATCCATTCTCCTCCCTGCTTAGGATTTCCCAGGTGGGGCAGTGGTAAAGAATCTGCCTGCCAATGCAGGAGATGCAAGAGACGAGTGTTCGATCCCTGGGTCGGGAAGATTCTGTACAGAAGGAAATGGCAACTTGCTCCAGTATTCCTGCCTGAAAAATCCCATGGAAAGAGCAGCCTGGTGAGCTACAGACATGGGGTCGCAAAGCATAGGACACGACTGAGCAAATGAGCAATCTCCCCTAAAATCCCCTCCCTTCCAGCTGCGTACTGAGCAGAGTGCCCTGGGCTATACAGTGGGACCTTCTTGGTGATTCATTTTAAATATAGCACTGTGTAAAAGTCAATCCCATACTCCCTTAACTATCTCTTCCCCCATTCTTACCCCCTGGCAAGCATAAGTTCATTCCGTAAGTTTGTGAGTCTGTTTCGTAAATCAGTTCATTTGTATCCTTTCTTTCTAGATTCTGCATACAAGGGATGACATCATCGTTGCTTAAATGCTTCAGCACTAGGTCCCTCAGTACCCCACACAGGCGTCACCACTCAACCTCACACTCTTTCTCATGAAGCACAGTGACACCCCAAGAACCTTTCTCAACACCAAGGCCGAGTTGAAAATTCTGATTTGGCACATGGGATGAAAGTGATTTGCTATTCCCTGTAGGATGAGGTCCAAATTCTGCAGGAAGCCACACTTGAACTCTGGCTCTAGCCCAACACTACAGCCAATATAACACCAACTTCTTTACACAACTGGATATTCTTCATTTGTCCTTCCAGATCCACTCTCCATGTTTCTCCAGAGTGGGGCTGACCTTCTTGAATTGCATCAGCCCAGGATCCCTGGCTTCTGACTGAATTTGGAGGGACAGAGGCAACTGTTGGGATAGCAGAAGGCATACAGAGAAGTTATAAATAAGTTTCCTTTTCAGCTCCTGCCCGGTTGTGGCTGTTTCTCCACTAAAAGGCTCATTCCCATCAGGGGCCTCTCTGATGCTAAGCTCTCCTTGGGTCTGAGGATGCCAGAATGCCATCCTCTCCCCTCACCTTTTTAGGCTAAAGTTGTCTGTTTAGGATACTTCATCATCCCATGCTGATTTTCCCCAACTCTTCCTACAGCTTTGTAAAGCATCCCATCTTTGAACTTCTTCAACTGCCCATTCATTCCCCTTTAAAAGCTCCCACATATTCTACATTCTTCCCATATACTCTGCAGCCTGTTTTTTCTTTTTCATATGTATTCATTTTGCTGTGCCAGGTCTTAGTTGCAGCATGCACGATCTTTAGTTGTTGCGTGTGAACTTCTTACTTGTGGTATGTGGCCCCTAGTTCCCTGACCAGGGATGGAACCCGGGCACTGGGAATGTGGAGTCCTAGCCACTGGACCTTCAGGGAAGTCCCTGCAGCCTGTTTCCCCATCTTTAAACATCTTACCAATATGATACACTGGTTAAAATACTAATGTGCTATTTTCAACCAAGATCCATATTTTACTCAGACGTCCTTAGCTTTTACCAAATGCTTTTTCTTTTTTTTTTTGTTCTGTTCCAAGGTCCCACCCACGACTCCACAATTACACTTCTTCATCTATCGCCTTAGGTTCCTCTTGACTGTGACTGTTTCTCAGATATCCCTTATGATGGATGACCTTGACAGTGTTGAAGAGGACAGGTGTTTTGTAGAATGTCCCTCAACTAGGATTTTCTCATGATTAGAATGAGAGTTTGGGGGAAGAAGGTCACAGAGGTGAAGTGCCATTTTCAACATGGATCAAGAGATTATCATTTCAATGCACACCAAGAGCACACACATCAACAAGACTCACTCATCACTGTCGACATCAGCCTGGATCATCTGGCTGAGGTGGCACTGTCAGGTTTTACACTGTAAAGTCACTTTTTCTCCCCGCCTCCCTCTTTCCGTATTGTACTCTTCCGAAGGAAGTCACCGTGTGCAGCCCACACTCAAGGAGAGGGAAATTATGATTTCTCCCCCTGGAGGAGAGCCCATGTTTCCTTTCTTTCTCCATTCCTTCCTTTCTTTCTTTCTTTCTTTTTTTGTAAATTGCAGTAAAATATGGTGGCTCAGTTGGTAAAAAAATCCACTTGCAGTGCAGGAGATCCAGGTTTGATCCGAGAGATGGGAAGTTCCCCTACAGAAGGAAATGGCAACCCATTCCAGTATTCTTGCCTGGAAAATTCCATGGACAGAGGAGCCTGGCAGGCTACAGTCCATGGCGGGGCAAAGAGCTAGACCTACTGAGCGACTAAACCACCACTACCATACAGACATAAAAGTTGTCACGTAATCATTTATAAGAGTTTCAGTGACCCCTTATCAGTAAACCATCTGTCTCCTGCTGGGACTCTTACTATGCCAAGATGAACTTATCACTTCTCACAAAAAATAATAGTAATGTGTTTTTATGTTTCATTACATGAGATTTCCATGTAAGAAAAACAGAGTCTCATATTTTCAACTATTTGCTACCTACTGCTCTTTAAGCCTTGATTCGAGACCTCATGGGTTCCCCGACTCCTGCTCTCGTCTCCCTAACCACCTATTTCTCCTTGTATTCTAGTATTTGCTGCATTGCATTATTTTCTTTGTGGCTTTCCCAGGGCAGGAACTAAATCTCCTTTATCTTGTACCTTTAAGGATGAGAACTGTCCTAGAAACACAGTAGCTGATCAATAAATGTTAGCTGGAAATCAAGGAAGCAAAGATGAGACAGAAACAGAGATGGCCTATTTTCTCCAAAGAGTAAAGAGACTGTTAATATCTAAGACTGGTGAGGGTGTCAGAAAAGCTGCATGCATAGCTATGTATCCCTCCACGCTTTCTGCATGACAAGTTAATAATACTTATCAAAAGCCATAATATATACATATTTCTACCCAGCAATTACAAGACTGGAAATTTAAATTAAGAAAGCAATCAAAGACTGACATCAGTCTTGGCAATGAGTTTTTGGACTTGACACCCAAAGTGGAAGCAACAAAAGCAAAGAGAAACAAGCTGGACCACATTCAATTAAAAGGCTTCTGCAGGGCCAAGGAAACCTGAGAAGCCTTGAGGCCGTTACGCTAAGTGAAATAAGTCAGATAAAGAGAAATAATGTATGACCTCACTTATATGTGGAATCTAAACAACAACAAACAACTCACATTACAGACAACAAGTTGATGGTTGCCAGAATGGGGGTGGGGCTTCCCTCATGGCTCCATGGTAAAGAATCTGCCTGCCAACGCAAGGAGATACAGGAGATGTCAGTTCGATCCCAGGGTTGGAAAGATCCCCTGGAGAAGGAAATGGCTACCCACTCCAGTATTCTTGCCTGGAGAATCCCATGGACAGGAGTGCCTGGAGGGCTATAGTCCATAAGGGTCACAGAGTCGGACACGACTGAGCATGCACATACATGCACACAGAGGTGGGGCGTGGAGGACAGCAATGAACAAAATAGATGAAGATGGTCAAAAGATACAAACATCCAGTTAAAAAATAAATAAGTCATGAAGATGTAATGAACAGCATGATAACTATAGTTAATACTGTATTGTATATTTGAAAACTGCTGAAAGAGCAGTTCTTAAAAGTCCTGATCACAAGAAGAACTGTAACTCCGTATGGTGATGGATGTTACCTGGACTTACTGTGGTGATCATATCACAATATATACAAATATTGAATCACGTTGCATACTCGAAACTAATAAGCTGTGTCAGTTATATCTCAATTTAAAAACAAGACTATTGGGACTCCCCTGGTGGTCCAGTGGTAAAGAATCTGCCTTGCAATGCAGGGAACTTGGGTGGGTTCAATTACTGGTTGGGAAACTAAAAGCCCACATGCTTTGGAGCAACTGAACCCATGTGCCACAATGAAAGAGCCTGTGTGTAGCAACTAAGACTCGATTCAGCCAAATGAATAATAAATATTTTTTAAAATAAATAAATAAAAACAAGACTACCAAGATATGTGGGGCTTCCCCAGTGGCTCAGCAGGAAAGAATCTGCCTGTAATGCAGAAGCTGCAGGAGACATGGGTTGGATCCCTGGGTGGGGAAGATCCCCTGGAGAAGGAAATGGCAAAAACTCCAGTATTCTTGCCTGGAAAATCCCAGGGACAGAGAAGCCTGCAGGCTACACACACAAAAATAATATTTTAAAAGCAAAAACTAGAAAGAAACTAAAGGCTTACCAAGAGGTCGACTAAATTATAGTACATCCATGCTATGGAGCAATATATAGTCATTAAAATTCAGGTTGAACATTTACCAGGTGATTATCCTTGCGCAGTGGTATAATGGACATGGGTTTAACTTTTTCTTTGTATTTTTTCCCATATTTTCACGTCTGAACCATATCTGCAACCAGGGAAAAAAATGATCAAACGTACCTTTTCACAGAGGCTTATTTTGCCATTTCCAACCTGAGCATCCAGCTAAAGATAATCAAAGCTTAAAGGCTGATCGTTGGACAGTTCAGATATAATCAAGTCAAAATGTCAATAGACACCATGACTGCTGCTTCCAGCCATCACTACCCTTGTCCTAAACACACTAAGTGGGGTGGGTCCCAGGGAAAGAGAATTCAGAGCTTCCTACTTCTGTTTGCCAGCTTCTATGGGGCCCCGGGCTTCACAGGTGGCTCAGTGGTAAAGAATCCACCTGCCGATGCACAAGATGCAGGAGACACAGGTTCGATCCTTGGTCCGGGAAGATCCCCTGAAGTAGGAAATGATAACCCACTCCAGTATTCTTGTCTAGCAAATCCCATGCACAGAGGAGCCTGGCGGGCTACAGTCTATGGAGTCACAAAGAGTCGGACAGAACTTAGCAAATGAGCACACGTGCACTGGGGCCCTACTTCTGACCTGGATCCTGGACATTGGTTTTTTGCTTGTTTGTTTTTTTTTAATTTTTTATTTAACTGCATCAGGTATTAATTGCAGCATGTGGGATCTAGTTCCCTGACCAGAGATCAAACCAGGGAAATCCCTGTTTGTTTCGTTTTTAAAGCTTCTCTAACTGACTGTAATGTATAGCCATAGTTGGAAATCCAAGGTTCTATTCCACTCTACTCATTTTGAGGATGGGACAACAGAGGCCTAGAGAAGTTCAAAATGACATCAGCACAGAGCTAGACCCTGGTCCTTTGCACTTTAGCAAGCCAATAAAATTAAGGGTGGGGTTTTATAGATTGACAGTCTTGGAGGACCCCAAAAGTTTTAAGAGGAAAATGCGGAGTGCAAAGACTTCTAAAAATTAGCTACTTATCAAATAGTATTTACTGAGCACAGTGCAATTTGGAAACATTAACCACAGTCTGACGTAACAACGGGAAAGGTACTACAAAATCTAACTTGATGGGACTGTATTGAGCAGGCAAAGAGGACAGAAATCAAAATACCATTGTATTCAACGTTGGCTTTACTCCAGAACAAATAAACATAATTCTGTCCAGGCCTTTGTCTCCCACTTAGTTGGGTCCAAAGACCCCTGCCTAGTGCTCCTGGTGACTTCCAAGAATGTCCTCCTCTGGTTACCCTTGCAAACCAGTTACCTTTACAAACCAAGAGCAATAGCTCCTCTTTCCATTAAGTCTCTACCCTGACCTAGAACAGTCTCAACACCTCACACATCCTCCATGACGCAAACAGAATAAAGCCTTGAGCTGTTTTCCCAGGAAAGTGTGCATGTAGAAAGAAGTTTAAACATAAGTCACGGATCTGACTGTGTAATATCAGGAAAGTCCTCAACAAAGCATTTAACTCTTTAGGACTCAAACTTTTTCTGTCTGTGAAATGTAGGCCTACTGGGAAATCTATGAGATCGAGTCTAATTTATACCATGACAGCTTTGTGCAAGTTCAGCCCAGCCTGATTTGTAAACGATGTAGTTACTCTTTAAGCTAGAAGTGTGTGGTGTTACAAGAATGTGTAAAGGAAGCCCTTCTTCAGTCATTTTCCTACTTGTCCCTGCTTTATAAGCACTACAAGAAATATAGAAAATATGAAAGGTTAAGAAAAAATAAGACTTGTTACTATCTGAAGTCACTCAGGGGCTTCCCGGATGGCTCAGGGGTAGAGAATCAGCCAGCTGCAGGTTTGTTCCCTAGATTGGGAAGATTCCCTGGAGGTGAAAATGGCAAGCCACTCCAGTATTTTTGCCTAGGAAATCCCATGGACAGAGGAGACCAGAAGGCTCCATATAGTCCATGGGGTCACTAAGGGTCAGATACAACACAGCAACTAAACAACAACAAACCCATTCAGGGAAGAAAACAACTTCTCTGTTGTCTGATATATCTTAAATCAATACCCTGGTGCTGCCTGACTTCTAGATTATGTGGAAAATTTTGATTTTCAATATTTATGCTTCAGTTTTTAAAAATCTTCAGTCTCTTATCTTGAATGTTGAACACTCTCTTTGTCATGATATAGTGAGTGAAGAGTGTTGGATGGGAGGGGGAAAGCCTACCATTTGGTTCACTCAATGCGCAAGCAGTAAGAAGATACTTTTCTGCAAAAAAACCTCCTTGTTTAGCTTTTAAAGGGCAATTTTATATTGCAATCTGCACTCACTTATGTATAAAATTCACTGAGCTCCCAGGCACCAGGCCATGAGGAGCAAATAATGAGCACCGTAGACAAGTTTCCCGCATTCTTAGAGCTTATCATCCCCTGGAAGAGGCTAGCAATAATCAGACAGCCACAAAGTGGTACGCTTACACAACATGATGAAAACAGATAAGAAGCAAAGAGAATCTATAAAGAGAGGAGGGAAATTGGAGAGTGAGTGAAAGTGTCTCCTGAGGAACTGACCTTTGAAACTGAAGGATGAGTGGGAGTTTACTCAGAGGATGGACAGGCAATTCAGACAAGCCACAAGTCAGGCAGAGGCCAAGGGGAAGAGTAGCTAATTGGAGAGAAGTTTTGTCCGCTGTCCCTTTGAGGTCCTATCAATTATCTGGGGGCAAGTATGCAATCATCTTGCTTTGGGAACTCCACCTGTACTTGCAAAATATGAATGTTCCCAAGTCACTTGATACCAACCCATCTTTAAAAACATTATCCCATTATTTATCAAGTGCTCTCATTTTTTTGCCCATTGCCTGTGGGGATTTCTTATCATGAATTTTTAACCCTCTTACAGTGAGTGAGGTCCTGTGTAGGATGGAAAGGGGATTGGAGATCTAAGTATACATATAGCTGATTCACTTTGCGGTACAGCAGAAACTAACACAACATTGTAAAGCAATTTTACTCCAATAAAAAAAGTGTTTTAAAAAAGGAAAGAAAGGGGATGATCCTTTCATTTCCTTCACTGAAAGGAGCAAGATAACTCCTTCTACAAGGAAACCTGCTCCTCTCGCTTTTAAAGGGCAGGAGGTTCCTTTTCCAGATCTGGAAGTTAATGACTAAGAGTAATGTTTGAAACCGTTTGAGAAATACTACTGGAAAACTGTGCTCTTCTTCAGCTCCCTGGACTAAAGAAACAGAGCATAAAGAAATGCTAGAGGAGAGAGCAACAGGGAGCAGCCCATGAATCTACCTGTGGATATAAACTGTGTGCCCAGAAAATGCCAGACAGCGTTTAAGGAAAGAGACAGGTTCTTAATCTCTCCTCTCTGCACCATTTTAAAGAGAAAGCAAGAGGAAAGGGGCAGGGGCTCTCAAAGGTCTCTAAAAGTTTTTGGGTGTCCTGTAGGATGGAGAAGAAAACACAAAAGGAGAAAAGAAAATATCATGGAGGAAGATTTCTCTGGAGTGGAACCCACCGCCCACCCTCTAATTAAATCCTACCATTTAATGCCCACAATATTCCATTCCCGGTGAAAGCCAGATTCTTCATAATTCCTGTTACTAGATCTAGAAATCTACACATAAATACATGCCACCTTCCTGTCATCAAAACTTCTAGGAAGAAAAAATACCTGGTTTCCTCCTCCACCACCAAGACCACCACCTCCATCAAAGAGTTGTAATACATTGTTTCCCTTTTCCTTTGTCACACTTTCCACCTCTCCTGGGGGAAGAGCACAGACGCTGTCCTGGCCCGAGGTGTCTCACTGCTCCCAGAGGGCAGCCCTGCGCCCTGGCACGTTGGCATCTGCAGCCTGTCTCGTCTCTCCCGCCTGGAGTCCTTGTGCACTGCGACGATGCGCCGGCTTCCCAAAGCCGCAGTGGATTGTATAACCACACTGTGCACGCCTGAAGGACAGCGTGGTGAGCCTCCCTCCTGACAGCATCTGTTCAGAGTCACTTGGTGTCAGCCAAAAAGAGACCCACCAGGCCGGCGGGACCCGAAGACTCTAGGGGAGGGTGGGAGCGAAGCGCGCTGTCTGGACAACAGCACTGTTTGTAGGCGGTGGGGTTGGTAAATCTCTCCAGCAGCAGTATTTAAACCCGCAATTCTGTCTGGAGAGCCAGCGGTGCAGGACGGTGAGGAGCAAGCGGAGTCCTACTGCACCAGCTTAGTGTGGATCAAACAAAGGATGGCGCGGAAACTCACAATGAGGGAGGGGGGAGTTGTCGGAATTTCTCCCCAGTGAAGCCTCTCCCGAAAATGACAATGACATCTCCGCTCCTCTTTTCAATTATGTAACTCTCATACATTTGGAAGAATATACATGCACATATACTTAGGACGGCAGAAAATCTCTAAATAGACTCTAAAAAAAAAATCTCTAAATAGCTTTAGCTCAGGGTCCATCTGAAGTCTTAACAGACCTGGTTGTCACCTGGCAGCGTTAGAGGGTGTCATCCTAGGGGTGGGACCCACCGCGCAGACAGCCGGGTCACCGCCGGGGACGCGGCCCTCTCGGCTCGGCAAGGATCGCCGGAAGCCCCTCGCCGCGTCGCGGGGTCGGCTGGACATACCAGTCCGCAGGCTGCAGAGCGATCTGCCCCCTTCACCTCCCCCCTCTGCGAACACCTGGCCCGCGGTTACCTGCGGGGCCGCCAGTCTCCGCAGCCCATTGGCCGGCTCTCCGGCGCCCTTGCCTTTGGCGGCGGGGAGATGCCCGAGCTCCGGCGTCTGCGCCTCGCCGTCCGCTGGGCCCGCGCCGTTCTCACCGGGGCCTTCATCCAGCGCGGGGAAGAGCCCGCAGCGGCGCTGGAAGCGGGCGACAAGCTGGGAATCCTGCAGGCTCCAGAGCAGCTCGGCCATGGTGTTCCCGGAGCCGCCGCCGCCCGGTGCCCTCTGCTCGCGCCTTCCCTCCCGCCCTCGCCCGCGCCGGGCTGGGCGCTCCGGGTGGCTGGCGGGCGGGCGGAGCCCGGGGCGCCAGCCAACAGGTGCGCCGCTCGGGTCCTAGCGCCCGCCCCCCGCGAGCGGACGCCCAGGTGTTCGCCTCCACCTTGCTCAGGGCACGTCCGGGCTCCTTTCCTTCCGGCGGGCCCGCGCGTACTCGGGTGATCTCTGGCGTCCGGCAGGCTCGGAACTGGGCGAAAAGGTACAGGTGTCCCCACCCCTGTCGGCTGGTGCATAAGTGCCACCTAATGGGGAGCGGCCGCGCACGTGTGTATCTGCGTGAGTCCACTTGGCGCGCACTGGCCGATCGCTTAGGGACCTTCCTGTTCACTGTTGATCTCAAAGGGAGGTCAAATTTTCCACCCCCCAACTCCCCGCATCCAGCCTCTAGTCTCTGCCTTTGCCCACTTCTGGCAGGGATCGCGAGCCCAGCTAGAGAACATTTCTTGAGTTCTTGCCAAATTCTGCGTGATGTCGCGTCTTCCCACAGCCCCAAACTTCTGCGACATTGCTCAAGAACCAACCGAGTGGGTTTCAAGTGGATTCCGAGTCATCCTCCGGGTCCCTGCCCTTGCCCTTGTGATTTGGCAACTGAGGAACACCTAGATACCTGGAGAGGAACACTGATTCTTTCTTGGTGTTCCGCATTAAGAAAGATGGTGCTTGCCCCTCCCCCCGACTTTTTTTCCCCCCACTCTGCCTTTAGACACTTGAGACCCAAAAAGAACAAGGTGTTGAAGGATCTGGAGGAGGAGTTGACTTCTCCCCGCACCAGCGCGGGCTTTAGATATCTCAACAGAAGAGCAAAGAAAACATCCTGCCTGTCGACCTTGATTTTGCCTCCTCCCTCCTGAATCCTCTAGAGACACTGCACTTCCTCACAGAGAAAACCAACAGTCAAATTAGGCCCAGCTGACCAGCCTGCAAGGAAAGTGCAATTCAATCCTTCTGTCTTCAGGCTGCAGCTGAAGCCTGGGGTTTCCCGGTAGCCCCCGTGTGAAGCTGCTAAGTATTTGGTTGCACACATGACTAGGGAGGCACACCTGCTCACCACCGACCTTGTTTATCCAATTGTCAGTTCAGGCCAGGAAGTCTTTCGATGTGGCCTTCAAGGATGACGTGGTCTCCCTTGTGTCTGCGTTTCTGCTCTTCTTCCCAGTCCTGTCTGGCAAGCAAGATCAAGGTGGCTGAGAGAGCAATAAAATTCTTGGCAAATAACCGTTTTCTACTTAATTTACAGAAGAGGCACAGAGCTGCTGGCCCAATCAGGCTGTGTCACACAAAGAGATGTTCAGTCCTAAAAGCAGAAGGCTCCTCTTCCCTCTGCTGTGGTCATTTACAGCCACTAGGACCAAATTCTGTGGGGTTTTCTCTTTATTTTTGGCTGTGCTGGGTCTTTGTTGCTGAGCATGGGCTTTCTCGAGTTGCGGTGAACAAATGGGGCTACTCTCCAGTTGTGGTGCCAGGCTTCTCATTGCAGTGGATTCTCTTATTTGCAGAGCATGGGCTGTAGACGTGAGGGTTCAGTAGTTGTGGCACACGTGTTTTAGTTGCTCCCCAGCATGTAGAATCTTCTGGGACCAGGGATCGAACCTGTGTCCCTGGCATTGGCAGGTGGATTCTTAACCACTGGACCATCAAGGAAATCCTGTGGTTCTGTTTTTAAAGTAGGAATTGTACCTTAGGACCTTTTCTTTTTATATGATAAAGAAATACGCTTTCCCATGAAGACACTTAAGTGATGTAGTTCCCAAATTTGATGTTGTGATTTTCCTTTCTCCCAAATAGTAGAGTCAAAGCCAAACATGGCATATGGAGCACAAGGCCAAAAAAATGCATATTCAGACAAGGCATTTTTATCCCCTTGGGGACCAGGTACTAACCCTAGCTTCCGGTGGCTTCTGACGTCACTTTGGGCCTCAGTTGCCTTCCCTGATGAAATGACATTCCTCACTTCTTGTGTGTGGCAGTCCTTGTCTTGAGGAAATATCACACCATCTCCTTCTTTGTTGTCATGGAGCATTCTCCCTGTGTGACTTTCTCTGCCCAGATCTCCCTCTTTTTATAGGGACACCAGTCCCAGTTTTTGGATTAGGGTCTGTTCTAAACCAGTCTGGCACATCATAACATGATTACATCTGCAAAAATTACATTTGCTCCACATTCACAGGTTCTGGGTGCACGTCAATTTGGAGCAAATTGTTTGAGCCACCAGGGAAGCCCCAGTAGGACCATTTAGACTATAATAAATAATAAAGAGTTAGGGACTTCCCTTATAGTTGAGTCAGTAAAGAATCTGCCTGCAATGCAGGAGACCTGGGTTTGATTACTGGGTCAGGAAGATCCCCTGGAGAAGGAAATGGGAACCCACTCCAGTATTCTAGCCTGGAGAATCCCATGGACAGAGGAGCCTGGTGGGCTGCAGTCCATGGGGTCACTGAGGGTCGGACACGACTGAGTGACTTCACTTTCACTTTTCACTTTCATGCATTAGAGAAGGAAATGGCAACCCACTCCAGTGTTCTTGCCTGGAGAATCCCAGGGACCCGGAAGCCTGGTGGGCTGCTGTCTATGGGGTCGCACAGAGTCGGACACGACTGAAGTGACTTAGCAGCAGCAGCAGCAATAAACCACCAGCAAAGAGTAAAGTGAAAGTGTTAGTCACTCACTTGTGTCCAACTCTTTGCAACCCAATGGATTGTAACCCACTGGGCTTCTCTTTCCATGGAATTCTCTATGCAAGAATACTGGAGTGGGTTGCCATATATTCCCACTTTACAGATAAGAAAACTGAGGCTCAGAGATGGGAAACCTAACCAAAGCCACACAACTAAGTGCCAGAAAGTGAAAGTGAAGTCGCTCAGTCATGTCTGACTCTTTGCAACCCCATAGACTGTAGCCTACCAGACTTCTCTGTCCATGGGATTTTCCAAGCAAGAATACTGGAGTGGGTTGCCATTTCCTTCTCCAGGGGATCTTCCCGACCCAGGGATGGAACCCAGGTCTCCAAGTGCCAGAAGGAGGATTCAACTTAGGTGTTACTGACTACCGTGTAATCTTTCTATTACTAAACCACATTCTATTCCTGGAATTTATCTTCACTCTTTACTTTTGTATTGAAAAGTTTTCCTAGTGTGTAGTGAGTGTTCAATAAACACTTTGGGAATGTTGTTCTAGACTAAAGAGTGCACCTCACAGATTTTAGAGCTTTTGGACTCATTTGTAAATTTTTGCATGTGAATTCTACAACCCTCAGAGACCATTGATTTTGAACCAACTGGGAAAGAAGGGTGGAGGGGGGGTGGTGGGCAGGGTAGGGCAAAACTGTCTAAAGAATGACATAGCCTGAGGACACAACATAAACTGATTAGAATTAAATGGGTCCAAGATGGCAGACAAGTCAACTTTGATCAGATTTTTATCCTCAATCAGCAAGCTAAATGACACACCCAGAGGTTCCAAAAAGTGAGTGGTAGCTGGATTCCTGGAAATCTCCACCCCTTGCCCCAAATCGTTGGAATAGTCCTCCCACCGGAGTAGGCAATGGCAAGCCACTCCAGTACTCTTGTTAGGGGAAGCACACTGATTGAAACCGCCCACTTTGGCCAGGCACCATAGTAACCATTTGCATGAGTTGTTTTATGACAGGAGATCCTGATAAGCCACTACCAACCGGAAGAGTTCAGGAGAGGTCAAAAGGAGACACCACGTGTCTGTCCACTTCCCAGAATCCCTCTCATTAGCATCCATCTTGGCTGAGCAATGCTGCGCCACCAGGAAAGACCCTGAATTAGAATGATTGGCCAAAGACCACCCAGAAACTAATCCCATCACCATAAAACCCGAGACTGCAAGTCATGTGGCAGAGCAGTTCTCCTGGGTTCCCTTACCCTACTGCTGTCCACCCGGGTGCCCTTTCCCAAGAAAATCTCTTGCTTTGTCAGCACATGTGTCTCCTCAGACAATTCATTTCCGAGTGTTAGACAAGAGCCAAGTTTCGGGCCCTGGTAGGGGTCCCCCTTCCTGCAACACTCTTGCCTAGAAAATCCCATGGACGGAGGAGCCTGGTAGGCTGCAGTCCATGGGGTCGCTACAAGTCGGACACGACTGAGCGAATTCACTTTAACGCATTGGAGAAGGAAGAGGCAACCCACTCTAGTGTTCTTGCCTGGAGAATCCTAGGGACCAGGGAGCCTTGTGGGCTGCTGTCTATGGGGTCACACAGAGTCAGACACAACTGAAGCAACTTAGCAGCAGCAGTAGCAACAGTCCTCCCACTCATTAACCTATGAAATTACCCAGCCCATAAAAAATAACAAAGCCACATTTCAAGACCACTGCACTTGTCCTCTGTGATGGCCTGCACTCTGTCTGTGGAGTGTGTTCCTCTCCGAATAAATCTACTTCTTACCTATCACTTTGTCTCTCATTGAATTCTTTCTGTGATGAGACATCAAGAACTTGAAGTTTATTAGGTCCTGAAACCAGGTCTGTGACCTCGGTGGGAAAACTGTGGGGTTTGGGTGGGTTCGAGTCCTGGTCTTGTGGGTTCGATTCCCAAACTGAGGTCAAGTTTCAGTTTTACCTCTTTTTTTTTTTTTTTTTAAGAAAAGAAACTGAGACTGAGCTGTAAAATGATTTTTCCCAAAGTTAGAGAATTTATTAGATACTCTGCAGCGTCTGCCATTTCACAATGCTCTTATGGGGAGAATTTCCTTCCTTCTTCATCTGTACTCAGGGGATGAGAAAAGAATGAGAGAGGAGATGGCAGCCATTTTTGAGCCACATGACCTGGCCCCCTGACCAGAGCCAAGTTGACCCTGGACTGTACACCACTTGATGACATTTAGGATCATCAAATGCTTTCTCCTTGGGAATTTGGATACACAGACCTCTGTCAGTATCTGTTGAACTAGGGAGAAGAAAATTTAAAAAGTGAAGACAATGCCATGGGGCAGACAAGTGGTCTTGTTGCCGAATCCAAGCTCAGTCTGCTCACCACACAACTAAGCTAATAATCGGGAGAAAAGGTGTTGAAAAGGTGTTGAGGCAAGAAATAAGGACTTGATTCATAAAACTGGGCATCCTAGAAGGCAGGCTAGTGTCTTCAGAGTACCATCTTATGGTGAGGGGAGGGAGGGTGTCTGCATGCCAGTTTTTTTTTTTTATAGAATAGAGGAAGTGAGAAAGTAAAGAAAAAAGGCCATTCATTTTGCAAAGTACCTCTTGATTGGGCCAGCATTGGGAAGGGGATGTGTTAATTTCTTCTTTTCTGCAACCATTCACAGGTGGGCAGGATCAGAATGTCTCCCTTCCTACAGAATAAAGGGTCTTTAGTTTAACATTGGGCAGAGGGACACGTTCCCCGAGACAGGTCATTATGTATGCTGATAGTTAAAGACAGCATCCTTTTAGCGATTATAATAACAAAAGCAACAGTTAAAGTCAAAGATGCTGATGCTGGGAAAGACTGAAGGCAGGAGAAGAAGGGGACCACAGAGCAGAGGACTAGATGGTTTGATGGCATCACCGACTCAATGGACAGGAGTTTGAGCAAGCTCCAGGAGATAATGAAGGACAGGGAAGCCTGTTGTGCTGCAGTCCATGGGGTTGCAAAGAGTCGGACACGACTGAGCAGCTGAACCACAACAAAATCAAAGAAACAGATCCAACATGGAGTCAGGTTTCACTCAGCAGACTTAGACTGCTGAGTGCTCACAAGGGAGAAATAAAGCAGACAGACACACAGAGAAGTTAAGCAATGCAAGCAATTAATCTGGAAAGACAACTCTGTGTCGGCACCTTGTTCCAGTCCTTGTGAAGGTCCTCCTGGCCTGGGTTCCTGAACTGCCCTTGAATCCTTGGTAGCAAATCCCCCATGTCTTTTACTTATGACCTGAAGAGTCCTAATTCAGACAGCCAGGAATTGGCAGAATAGGGAAAATGAAGCAACTCCTCACCTTCAATTCACCATCAAGTGATTACCAAGCCCTACCCACGTCTTGCTGCTGGAGGTTTCATCTTGCTGCGATGGAAACTGCAGGTTGTGACTCCACCTCAGCCCCTCAACGTGTTGGAAAGGGCTTCCTGAGAGATTAGGGAACACAGTGAGTCTATTGCTATTATCTCACCTCATGGTGACTCAAACTGCTTCCTGGGCTTGGGGAAATCTAGCCACTATCTATGGGGAGGGCATTCTGAAATCCAACAAACTTCTGGCATGGAATCCTTTCAAGATTTGTAAACTACCATATATGTGAATTTGTTTTCTGGCAGTCTTTTTAGGAATGATAATTTATATCTTTGCAGATACGTAGAGTACTCAAGGATTAATAACTTCAGGAGATTAAAGATGTATCATTTGTTGACAAATTGATCAAAGCCCTAGGCTCCATGGACTGTTTAGATCACTGAGAGTTTGAAATGCAAAGCATAGAACTCGTCTTCTATTTTTCAGGATACTTTTCTTTAACTAATGAAAAACACTTTTTTCGATTAAGACAGTTTCAGTAAGTCATCAAACATAAATTATTTTCTTGAGGTGGGGGGACCTTTTAGGCTGGGAGAAATTTCAGCTTAAAACCTGGCTTTGAAAGAAAACATTTACAGGTGATGTTCCTGTAGAGTGGGGGGCAGGGGAGGGGGCAGAAAGAGGAAAAGCAGTAAGAAGAAAGACTAGGAGTCTTTAGTCTCCCCTGCAGCAAACAGTCAAGGAATGGTCCAGTTTGCACGCTCTTACAACCATGAATATTGATTAAGAGTATGATTTCAGCCAGCACTTCTTGGTTTGAATCCAGTTGAATCAAACCGTATGAGACCAAATAGTTTTCTCCAATGAGTTTTGATAGATTTTGACCACTTTATGAGGAATATTGTAGAGTTTAGCTGGCTCTACCCAACTAAAGAACTTGGGAGAAGGGGGTTATCTCATGCCAACCAGTTTTAAAGGTCAGTCCTCTTTGTCTGACTTATGCTTTGATGAAACATCAAACATCTAACGGAAAAAAGCAAGCCATTTCTTCCACTTCCATCAGGCTTGCATTGGGGTTGGTCAAGCTCATATGCAGAGAACTCCAATTTAAGACAAAGAAAAGATACTTGACTGTTCACAAGTGGTCTATTAGGGTGGTCATTTTTATTTCTAAAGAATATTCCCTTTAAGTATCACTCATTGTCGAGTCCTTTCCAATAATCAGTTTCCAGGACACTTTTATAATATGATTCAATTTATAAATTCAGTTAACTCTTTCCAAGACTAGGTTTATTAAGTAGATCTAAGTAGAACCATCGGAGAAGGCAATGGCAACCCACTGCAGTACTCTTGCCTGGAAAATCCCATGGATGGAGGAGCCTGGTAGGCTGCAGTCCATGGGGTCGCAAAGAATTGGACACGACTGATCGACTTTATTTTCACTTTTCACTTTCATGCATTGGAGAAGGAAATGGCAACCCACTCCAGTGTTCTTGCCTGGAGAATCCCAGGGACAGGGGAGCCTGGTGGGCTGCCGTCTATGGGGTCTCACAGAGTCGGACACGACTGAAGCGACTTAGCAGTAGCAGCAGCAGAAATAGAACCATACCACTTAGTTGTCAAAAATTTAAAACCTCATCTACTCTGAAATAAGCTTCCAAATCTAAATGAAGCATTTTGGGTTATACTTCACTCACATATTCAAATTCATGAATCATCTGTAAGCTACAGGTGGATTGAAAAACTTCACATTCATCTCCAATACACATTGTCTAATAAACAAAGCAAATCCCAGAATAATATGAAACACTAGGTATAACATGTTGATATTATGTTTAAAACGTTAAAATACACATTTGTGTGCGTTTGTGCACATGTGCATATGTGTGCACACATGCAAAAGAACGGAAAAGTGTCTGAGGGACTTGCTTGTCTGTCCAGTGGTTAAGACGCCAACCTCCTAAAGCAGGTGGAAAGGGTTCAATCCCTGATTGGGGAACTGAGATCTAGTGGCCTAAAAAAAAAAAAAAAAGGAAAAGAATAGAAAAGAGGGAGGGAGGAGGGAGGAGGGTTCAGGATGGGGAACACACGTATACCTTGGCGGATTCATTTCGATATTTGGCAAAACCAATACAATATTGTAAAGTTTAAAAACAAAATAAAATTTAAAAAAAAAAAAAAGAATAGAAAAGAAAAAGGAGGCCTGGAGTAAAGACACCCATTAACTAAGAGGAACTATTTCCTGGCATGGGATGGGAGCCAAAGGGAACTTTCAGTTTTTACTCTATGTACTGGAATTTATTTGAATTTTTCATAGATGTGTATTACTTTTGTAATTTAAAAAGATTTGTTGTTCTTTTGGACTTTCCTGGTGGCGCAGTGGACAAGAATCTGTCTTCCAACGCAGGGGACAGGGATTCCATCCATGGTCCAGGAAGATCACACATGCCGAGGGGCAAGTAAGCCCATTTGCCAAAATTAGTGAGTCGCTGCTCTGGAGCCCGTGAGTTACAATTACTGAGCCTGTGTTGCACCTAAAGCCTGTGCTCTGCAAAAAAAGACACCACCACAATGAGAAGCCCATGCACCCCAAAAAAGAGTAGTCCCTGCTTACCACAGCTAGAGAAAAGCCCTCACAAAGCAATGAAGACCCAGCACAGCCAAAAATCAATCAATCAATCTCAGATTTGCTGTTCTTTTAAAAAACTCTTCTGACTGGTCAGGCTTGGTGAGTGAGAGAAGCCGGTTTTTCAGATGCTTATACAAATGAGATTATTGCGAGTAATTACACCAAGAGACTACAGTCATTGAAAGCGGGCTATGAGCCACCAGATACTACCAGCATGCCTTTCTCACAAAGCTAGCAACACCCCTGTCAAACTTATCTGATAGACAATAAAAAATCATTTTAAGCGTGTGGTCCAGGGACTTCTGTGTTTCTGATTTGGTGACTTAATAAATCATTTTGTTGTGGTGAGAGATTGGTGGGCAGTGGCGGGTACAGTGTGGAGGATGGTGATCAAGTACCCAGGGACTCTATGGGCTCTCTGTGTTCTTCATTATCAAGGGCAGGTTAATAAAGTTCCTTTCAGCTGAAGCATCTGTAGCTCTGACTGATGTCTACAGTGGGCAGATGACCAATCTGTAACTGGCCCAAGTGCACAGGACTCCCAGACCCACTGTGTATGAAAGCCCTGTCCATCAGGCCTGCCAATATTTCAGAATCAGTGCTACCTCATGGCTTCAGCTGAGCCATCAGCAGTAGAGAGGCCCCTTAAGGAAAGTTTCCAGACTTAAGTCAGAGGTACAAATATATAGGAAGTGACACCTAGAGCAGAGGCTTCAGAATCGAGCCCACACCATAATTTAAAAAATGGAATTAACTGCATCTGATAAAGCTAGGTGGCACATTGGTAAAGAATCTGCCTGCCAATGCAGGAGATGAAGGATACGTGGGTTCAATCCCTGGGCTGGGAAGATCCTCTGGAGAAGGGAATGGCAACCCACTCCCGTATTCTTGCCTGGAAAATTCCATGGACAGAAGAGCCTGGCAGGCTACAGTCCCTCCATGAGGTAGCAAAGAGCTGAACATGATTGAGCAAACACACAAACATCTGATAATTTTGTGTGAAATATAGATTTTTCAGTTCAGTTCAGCCACTCAGCCATGTCTAGGTTGGTTGCTATCTAGGTTGCTCATAGCCTTTCTTCCAAGGAGCAAGCATCTTTTAATTTCATGGCTGCAGTCACCATCTGCAGTGATTTTGGAGCCCCAAAAAACTAAGTCTCTCATTGTTTCCCTTGTTTCCCCATCTATTTGCCATGAAGTGATGGGACCGGATGCCATGATCTTAGTTTTCTGAATGTTGAGCTTTAAGCCAACTTTTTCACTCTCCTCTTTCACTTTCATCAACAGGCTCTTTAGTTCTTCACTTTCTGCCATGAGGGTGGTGTCATCTGCATATCTGAGGTTATTGATACTTCTCCCAGCAATCTTGATTCCAGCTTGTGCTTCCTCCAGCCCAGTGTTTCTCATGATGTATTCTGCATATAAGTTAAATAAGCAGGGTGACAATATACAGCCTTGACGTACTCCTTTTCCTATTTGGAACCAGTCTATTGTTCCATGTCCAGTTCTAACTGTTGCTTCTTGACCTGTATACATATTTCTCAGGAGGCAGGTCGGGTGGTCTGGTACTCCCATCTCTTGAAGAATTTTCCAGTTTGTTGTGATCGACACAGTCAAAGGCTTTGGCATAGTCAATAAAGCAGAAGTAGATTTATGACTTCTCTTAAAAAATGAAAACTCTGATACCACTAGGTCAAGATTAACTATAGCCACACTTGCCTAAGCTCAATGTCTTCTACTTTCTCCAGACAGGACATTATTCTAGAGTTTTCCACAGTTCTCCCACTCTACTATTTTACCTTCTTCCTCCCTTGCTCGTGTCATTGCCAACTTGGTACTTGAAGCATGTAGGATTACCCTCACTGCATTTAAAACAAGGAAGGCCAGTGCAGCTCATCAGCAAAGCTGTCCACTGGGATCCCATCCCCCAATCTCGGGGACTTCCCTGGTGGTCTCCATGCTCCCAATATGGGGGAGGCCAGGTTCGATCCCTGATCAGGGAACTAGATCCCACATGCTGCAACTAAGACCTGGCACAGCCAAATAAATAAATAAAAACAAATACTTGAGAAAGAAAGAAAACACAAGAAAGCACAGCCTCACCTTAAGAAATCTAGAAGGCAATGGAGTAGACAGGATACAAATCTGTATCATTAAGTCTAGATGTCAATTTAGTCCCTGGATCTTCTTGCCTTCCCTAGCACAGTTAGTGACAATCCATAAATGATCCTGTATTTCAATTTTTTTTGGAATATGTTTAAATTTCAACCATCCTCACATTTGTAGCACCTCTCTAAGGGTACGTGTATGTACCTATTGGTAATTTTAATAGCGGTATGCTGTCTTGCTTAGAAAACAAATACTTATCTCCCCAGAAGAATAATGAACAAAATGTTAACTCATCATTCTGCTCCTGGTGCTTTCTTGTGCTTGTTGCCTCCTTTGTGTGCATAATACCTTTTTCTGTCCTCAATAAGGTTGGAGGGCAGAAGGATCTGGCAGTGTGGATTTCAGAGTCAGGAACACCCAAGTTCAAATCCAAGTCTCTTAGTCCTTAGGCAGTTCTCTTTTCTTCTCTGAGCCCAAGTTCACCATCTATAAAATTAGGAAATCACTCCATACCCTATTTTTATTGAAGGCTCATTTCATGAAGTTAATGCAATGACTGTTTCTTCCTTAGTTTCACTGTAACAGAATTTTCTCCAAACCCCTTAAATTTTTTGCATCTGCATCATCATTGAAATAGCTTGACTTATATCATTTGGCTAATCCATTCTGTAAAGTGAGATAACAGGTTTTGTTGAAATACCATAACACCCTGCTTAATGATAACATCTGTGGTCAAAGTGCAGTAGAAAACAACTTTCTTGATGATCAGCTGAAGTGATAAAAAGAGGAAAATAGGATAATCAAACACAATTTGATTTCTGAACTACCTACATTAATTCTAAGTCATAGAGTCTTAAATGTTACGGCCTTTACAATGTTTTTTTATCATTGATTTTATGTCCCATTGAAACACCAGTGTATTACTTAGCCAGTAAGTATTTGTGAAGGCTTATAAATCCACATTCTAGTCACGAACTGAGTTTATTAACCATGCTAAATACCATTTGTATAAATGAGGTGACTGGTATCTGTGAATTTGGTGAACACTAGAAACAAGGCTGAAAGCAGAAGTGTTAGTCACTCAGTTGTGTCCAGCTGTTTGGGATCCCATGGATTATTACCCACCAGGCTGCTCTGTCCATGGAATTCTCCAGGCAAGAATACTAGAGTGGGTTGCTATCCCCTTCTCCAGGGGATCTTCCTGACCCAGGGATCCAACCAGGGTCTCCCACATTGCAGGCAGATTCTTTATGGCCTGAGCCACCAGGGAAGTTTAAGAAAGGAGGCCAGAGAGTTCTTTCAGTTGTTTTGCAGATTGCTTCCACACAAGTGAGGTTTTCACTTATAAGAGCCAGGAAATTGTTCCTTTTTTCAATGAATACAAAATCTAGCCTGCCTTCAAATTTCAGCTTCTTTCTCTATTCTTGGCTAACCTTTGGCATTGGTGGATAGTATCAGGGAAGAGCATAGCTGAATCTGTTCCAACTTCCCTGACCTAAGAACAATGACTTCACCTGAGTCTCATGGACTTCTGGAACAGAGTGGCTTAGCCACTGAGTCAGAGTGCAGGGTTCCTGGAGTCAAGGCCACTTCTGAGAGTCAGCAGGCAGGAGCCCCCCCCCCCCCCCACACACACACCCCAGCACCTGCTATTGGTGGTACAGCTAAGATGGAGGACCTTTGCTGTGTGAACGAAGGAGGACAATTTGGGAGATTGTTATTCAAGTCAAAAAGTTTTACCTTATAAATTCTTTTCTCTGTTTTCATTTTGTTTTTGATATGTCTAAGTTCTCCCTTTATCACCTGCTGGAGGCCTAAAACCTACATTTGCCAAACTCACTCTTGTTAGTCGAGTTCCAATTTATATTCCTTCCGAGAGAGAGCTTGGTGTGATATTTGAAAGTGAGAGTCAAGCAGAAGCCTTTTTGCTCTGAAGCCTGATAAGTCTACCGTGGAGGCTTCTAGACCATAGACATGGGGCTTGGCAGCAGCTTCTGGGGCGTGTTACTTTGATCACCCACTTCCTGTGATTCACTGCAGTATCCTAATTACCTATATGCCACTGGTGAATGGCAGCAAGAATGCTGGAGAGGGTTGCCATTTCCTTCTCCAGGTGATTTTCCCAACTCAGGGATTGAAGCTTCATCTCCTGTGTCTCCTGCACTGGCATGTGGATTCTTTACCACTGTGCCACCTGGGAAGCTCATTTTTATCTAAATCTATTTATAAATATATCTATATATTTATATTATGTATGTTATATGTAAAATACAAATACATAGATATATAAATGTATCTATATGATTTCTATATCTACATATATCACAAGATTTTTCACAAGGAATTGGGTCATGTGATTGAGGAGGCTGGAAGTTTCCAGATCTGCAGTGTGAGCTGGCAAGTTGGAGACCCAGGACAGCCAATGGCATTGTTCCAGTCTGTGTCCAGAGGTCTAGGAACCAGAGGAGGAGATGTATGTGGCTACTTTGTAAACATTACCTTTAATCATCAGAGCAACCAAAAAAATTGGGAAAGGTTACTATTACCCTATTGGACAGATGAAAAAACTAAGATTTGGAAAGGTTAAATCATTTGCTATAAAATATAGCTGTAAGCCATTATTAACTAGCATCATCAATTCACTAGTGGCCTGACCATTGAAGAGCAATCATGTATGTAGCTTAGGACATAAAACAGCTTTTCTTCCATTCAGCTGCTGCTGGGGAGAAGTTCCACTTGACCTCCTTACCCAGCAGTCCCTTATGAAATTACTGGGAAGGCTAACATTATGTCCTGGATAGTAAATAACTTCTAGCACAGAGTGAGGATGGGGCCAGTTCATTCTGAAGGGGTGTCTAGTTGGATGGTCTGCTCTCCTCCCAGCTTGTTTGCAACTCCCTGCAGGATGTGGGGCTCTCTGCACATTTAGTGATTCTGCTCTGGGTCTGTTAACACATCCTCCCAGCATTCTTCAAAAGCCTTCTAACACCAAGACCTACAAAAACCATATGAAGAAGTTCTGAATCCTTGTGGGTGAGAGCAGATAAAGAAAACAACAACAAAAGAGGATGAGATTCAGTGCAGAGTTGTCCAGCACCAGCTAAATGAAGAGCTGTTTTAATGTTTTAAGGATAGGAAATTGGAAAGAGAAATCAACATAGGCTTGGTCCTCCATGAAGAAGTAGTGTGTGGGAGGATATTGGCAGATGTAGTAATGACTGTAATAGCCAAGCTGGGGGCTAAGATGAGGCAATGAGGAAATAATGGAGACAGAAATTAATGACAACCAGAGGATCAAAGAAAGCACTAGGGAGGAGGCAGGATTTGAGAAGACCAGTCTGTAGTTGGAAAGACTGTGACAAATAGAGATCATGAGAGGATATATCAGACAGAAGACAGAAAACACAGCACAAAGAAAAGTAGAAACACAGAACAGTGTGGGTTGAAGTCCATGAGTAAAGTGAAGGGGAAGGGTTCTGTCAGAGACTGAGGGTGGAAATGATAACAATATGGCCAGACCAGGACCTGCAAAGGGAGCCATCAACAGGCTATTTGTGGATAAAACTGAAATAATGAATTATTCGAATCTAGCCAATTGTCCAAATATTTTTCTGATTAGTAAATTTAATCAAAAAGTTAGACTCATAAAATTTGGCCAAGTATTAATTTACACAGGGCTTCCCTGGTGGCTCAGTGGGTAAAGCGTCTGCCTACAATGTGGGAGACCCGGGTTCGATCCCTGGGTCGGGAAGATCCCCTGGAGAAGGAAATGGCAACCCACTCCAGTCCTCTTGCCTGGAAAATCCCATGGACTGAGAAGTCTGGTAAGCTACAGTCCATGGAGTCGCAAAGAGTTGGACATGACTGAGCGACTTCACTTCACTAATTTACACAAGCATATATAAGTTATTATATATAACTATAGTTATATAACTATATTATATATAACTACATAAGTTATTCAGCCCTAGCACAGTTACTAACCTCTATATATTGGGTTAAAAATCATGAAAGTAAGACCAGTTATCATCTTAAGAGCAAGAGTAGGTTTCCATGTACTGATTACATATTTTAAAGAAGAAAAACTCCATTATGTTCAGAAGCTAGTACCATTGGATGTGGGTCACATAAATGGAGTATTTGTATTTTAATACAAATAATTATGTGCTTGGTTCAAATGAGACCACTAAAATGGATTAGGATCCATTTTTTTCCTCAGATGATTTCGATCTATGTTCATATTTATTTATTTGGCTGTGCCAGGTCTTAGCTGCAGCATGTGGGATCTTCTGTCTTCACTGTGCTGTGATGGATTTTTAATTGCAACTCTCAAACTATTAGTTTTGGGATGTGGGATCTAGCTCCCTGACCAAGGATGGAACCCAGGCCCCTGCATTTGAAAGATGGAATCTTAGCTATTGGACAACCAGGGAAGTTCATGACCATGTTCATTTTAAAATACAAACAAAGGGAAAAGCTTCATTTTACCAACTTTTAATAAGGCTCATAAAGATTATGTAACTAAATTATCTATCTCAAGTATATTGTTTGGTAAAACTTGTCTTGTTTCAAGAGAGAATGGCATCTCTAAAAATCATCATAAGTAAGAAAAGTATGTTTCATGACAGCAAGCAGAGCTCTTATGGCAGCTGATCAACTAATGGGTCCTATAACTGGCAAAGAGATCAGCTTCTGTAGCTTAAGGAAGAAGCATAATCACGTTGCTAAAAATACATTATCAGTGTTCAGTTCTTAGCTAACAAATGGGCTGACACAGGACCAAACACATGAAGCTAAGAATGCTTTGCAAAATATCTATAACAAGGTACCCTGGGCATAATAATAGACCACTTTATCTTGGCTGTCAGACCATATGTTTCCCCATTTGAAGAATATACACAAAATTATCAATGTGGCAGTGAAAGAAAAAGTGAAAAGGGGACTACACTAAAGCCTTTGACTGTGTGGATCACAATAAACTGTTGAAAATTCTTAAAGAGGTGGGAATACCAGATCACCTTATATGCCTTCTGAGAAAATTGTATGCAGGTCAAGAAGCAACAGTTAGAACCAAATATAGAACAATGGACTGGTTCAAAATTGTGAAAGAAGTATGTCAAGGTTGAATATTATCACCCTGCTTATTTAACTTATATGCAGAGTACATTATGAAAAATGCTGGACTGGATGAAGCTCAAGCTGGAATCAAGATTGCCAAGAGAAATATCATTAACCTCAAATATGCAGAAGACATTACCCTAATGACAGAAAGTGAAGAAGAACTAAAGAGTCTCTTGATGAAGGTGAAAGAAGAGACTGAAAAAGTTGGCTTAAAACTCAACATTCAAAAAAGTAAGATCATAGCATCTGATCCCATCACTTCATGGCTAACAGATGTGGAAAATCCTTAAAGAGATGGGAATACAGACCACCTGACCTGCCTCTTGAGAAATTTGTATGCAGGTCAAGAAGCAACAGTTAGAACTGGACATGGAACAACAGACTGGTTCCAAACTGGGAAAGGAGTATGTCAAGGATGTATATTGTCACTCTGCTTATTTAACTTATATGCAGAGTACATCATGAGAAATGCTGGGCTGGAGGAAGCACAAGCTGGAATCAAGATTGCTGGGAAAAATATTAACCTCTGATATGCAGATGACACCACCCTTATGGCAGAAAGTGAAGAACTAATAAGCCTGTTGATGAAAGTGAAAGAGGAGAGTGAAAAAGTTGGCTTAAAGCTCAACATTCAGAAAACTAAGAACATGGCATCCAGTCCCATCACTTCATGGCAAATAGATGGGGAAACAGTGGAAACAGTGTCAGACTTTATTTTTTTGGCCTCCAAAATGACTGCAGATGGTGACTGCAGCCATGAAATTAAAAGACGTTTACTCCTTGGAAGGAAAGTTATGACCAACCTAGATAGCATATTCAAAAGCGAGACATTACTTTGCCAACAAAGGTCCATCTAGTCAAGGCTATGGTTTTTCCAGCGGTCATGTATGGATGTGAGAGTTGGGCTATAAAGAAAGCTGAGCACCAAAGAATTGATGCTTTTGAACTGTGGTGTTCAAGAAGACTCTTGGGAGTCCCTTGGACTGCAAGGGAATCCAACCAGTCCATCCTAAAGGAAATAAGTTCTGAATTTTCATTGGAAGGACTGATGCTGAGGCTGAAGCTCCAATACTTTGGCCACCTGGTGAGAAGAACTGACTCATTGGAATAGATCCTGATGCTGGGGAAGACTGAAGGTGGGAGGGGAAGCAGACGACAGAGGATGAGATGGTTGGATGGCATCACCGACTCAATGGACATGAGCTTGGGTAAACTCCGGGAGTTGGTGATGGACAGGGAAGCCTGGTGAGCTGCAGTCCATGGGGTCTCAAAGAGTCAGACATGACTGAGCAACTGAACTGAACAGTAAGGCATGCCTTTGGGTGCAAATAATGGAATACTATCCCTGGTGGCTCAGACGGTAAAGCTTCTGCCTACAATGTGGGAGACCCGGGTTCGATACCTGGGTTGGGAAGATACCCTGAAGAAGGAAATGGCAACCCACTCCAGTATTCTTGCCTGGAAAATCCCATGGACGGAGGAGCTTGGTTAGCTACTGTCCATGGGGTTGCGAAGAGTGGGACACGACTGAGCAACTTCACTATCACTATCACTAAACTACTAGTATTGCATATTCAGTAGCACAAGCAATTCATCTTACAGAGCTATTGCGATTCCTCAGTGATGCTGGCATAAGCCCTTTCTATCTTTCTGAATCCCTGAGATTTTTATTTGTTGGCTTTTAGACCTCATGTGTCATGATTATAAGATGCTGCTGCACCTCCAACCCTGGCATACTTTCTAGTTAGGAAGAAAGGGATAGGCAAAGGGTTTTGCCAGCTGAGTCTGATATTTTGCCATGAGAAAGCAAAATATTTTCTGAAAGCTCTACTCAGAAGTTTCACTTACATTTCAATGACCAGCTTAGAGCAATACTGGCCAAGGGGAATGAGATTAGTATCACTGATTTATTTTTTCATTTATTTTTAATGTATTTCTTTCTTTATTGTTTGTGCTGAGTCTTCGTTGCTGCATGGGGGCTTTCTCCAGTTGTAGAGAGTGGGGACTACTCTGCAGTTGTGGTGCATGGGCTTCTCATTGTGGTGGCTTCTCTTGTTGGGGAGCACAGGCTCTAAGTGGCACAGGCTTCGGTAGTTGCAGACTGCGGCAGGCTCAGTAGTTGTGGTGCTCGGGCTTAGTTGCCCCACTGCATGTGGGATCTTCCCAAACCAGGGATCTAACTGGTGTTCCCTGCATTGCAAGGTGGAGTCTTAACTATTGGACCACAGGGAAGCCCTAGTATCACTGGTATAGACCAATCACAACCCATCTTGTTTCACGGGGGTGGAGATCACCGTCATCACCTGAACACATCAAGGTTTTCTTCATGGGAGGGGCAGAGGCAAGAGTGGATATTAGGAGGTGACAGATGGTGTCTCCCACAGTTGGAGAGGGCATTTCATCATTAACTCAAGAAACATTTATTGAGCATCTATTAGGGCATGGCCTCGGAGAAGGCAATGGCACACCACTCCAGTACTTTTGCCTGGAAAATCCCATGGATGGAGGAGCCTGGTGGGCTGCAGTCCATGGGTCGCTAAGAGTTGGACACGACTGAGCGACTTCACTTTCACTTTTCACTTTCATGCATTAGAGAAGGAGATGGCAACCCACTCCAGTATTCTTGCCTGGAGAATCCCAGGGACGGGGGAGCCTGGTGTGCGGCCGTCTATGGGGTCGCACAGAGTCAGACACGACTGAAGCGACTTAGCAGCAGCAGCATTAGGGCATGGCCTAGGGTTTACAAAGACAGTGTGTGTGTGTGTGTGTGTGTGTGTGTGTGTACACGCGCACACGCGCATTTGCACACATGCACATATTATTTGTGGGTGTGTGTTTGGTTGGGAGGAGGACACAGGCATGCAAACAGTAATGACAGTGAGAAGTGCTTTATTTACACGATGAGAATCTCTACTTTTTTTTTTTTTAACATAATGTACTCTTTATCATAGATGCATTAGCTGAATCACTAAAACAGCAATAACAGGCTCCAAGAAAGCATATATTGATTTGTGCTTTCAAAAAAGAAAATGTTTGAATTAGTAGAAAATATGTTTAAACTTCTAAGAATGTTGAACTTAAGTATAGATCAATACTTTGAACTAAATCTGGTTGAGAGCCATAGCTCTTGTTTAAAATGCAGAAGTGTGATGACCCCATAGATGGGAAATGTAATGCTGAGGTTTAATAGAGTTCAGATGACAGTCTCATTTTCATCCATTTAAATAAACCCCTCTTATTTTAAAAGATTTGGGTTACATATGTATCTTTTTCAGATTATTTAGCTTTTGGTTCACCAGCTTCATTCTTGTGAAATAGCTTTACAAAAATAATTTTATTTTCCAAACTATAATTTTATGGTATAGAATATGATACAAGTTTATTCACATTAGAGAAATTAATTTAGTAATTATTCTGACGCACACTTGACTTTAAGCATGGTAACCAGTTTGGCACCTCATAATTAACCAGATGGACTTTGCTCTGACTTTCCAAGTTCTTGTACTTTCTAAAGATGTAATATAAGAGTACTGCTGAAGAGGAAAAATTAAAATTTTACATAACCTCCTGCTCCTTCTGCCTCTGTAACTCAGCTTGCTCTTTGCAAGGTCTAGATCATGTAGGTCTCAGAAAGTGGAGACTCACAGTACTAAGAACTGGAGCTTATCTCACTCACCCTTGTCCTGCTCTTTGCAATGCCCTGGCCCCTGCAAACCCACAAACCTGCTTAATGACTGTCCATGTATAAAAACTCTGTAACCCCTTTGTTCGGGGCTCAGAGCTTAGAGTGTTAACTCCTTTGAGCCCACCGGCATAATAAACCTGAGTTCTCCAACTCTCCGAGTGTGGTGCTTGCTTTCTCAAGTACTGGTTTCTGCAACACTGCTCCCGGACTTCCCTACGCTATGGTGTTTTTTAAGAGTTTCAGAAAAAACACTCTTTTCAGAAAACTCTTTTTTCTTTTTGGCCTCACTGCATGGTATGCAGGATCTTAGTTCTGCCACCGGGGGTCAAACCTGTGCCCCCTGCAGTGGCAGCAGTGGGTCTTAACCACTGGACCACCAGAGAATTTTATTAAAATAAATAACTCTTTATTGAAATAGCTGAGCATAAGCATTGGGTGGTGCTGTGAATGTCTTACTGATTTTCCACCCCAGCTCTTGCTCACTGTATCATTCTGCTTTCTCTCCAGGAAAACTCTGGACAAAATTCAACACCCGTTTATGATAAAAACTCTTCAGAAAGTGGGCACAAAGAGAACGTATCTCAACACAATAAAGGCCATATATAACAAACCCACAGCTAGCATCAGACTCAATGGCAAAAATCTGAAAGCACTTCCCCTTAGATCAGGAACAAAACCAGGATGCCCACTCTTCACATATTTATTCAACATAGCATTGGAAGTTCTAGCCCCAGCAATCAGACAGAAAAAAGAAATAAAAGAAATCCAAACTGCAAAGGAAGAAATAGAATTGTCACTGTTTTCAGATAACATTATACTTTACATAGGAAACCCTAAAGTGGCCACTAAAAAAACTACTAGAGTTTATCAATAAATTTGGTAAAGCTGTACCACACAAAATTGATATACAGAAGTCAGGTGCATTTCTATACACTAAAACAAAACTTATCAAAAAAAGAAATAAGGAAATAATCCCACTTACCATTACATCAAAAATTACCATTGCATTACATAAAATACCTTGGAATAAACATACATAAGGAGGTTAAAGCCCCGTACTCAGAAAACAATTAAGATACTGATGAAATAAATTGAAGATGACACAAAGAGATGGAAAGATAGACTGTGTTTTAGTTGTGGCATGTGGACTTATTGCAGTGGGTTCTCTTGTTGCAGAGCACAATCTCTAGGCTCACAACCTGCAGCACACAGGCTCAGTAGTAGAGGCTTGTAGGCTCTAGAGCTCAGGCTCAGTAATTGCAGTACCTGGGCTTAGTTGTTCCATGGCATGTGGAATTTTCCCAGACCACGGATCGAACCCATGTCCCCTGCATTGGCAGGTGGATTCTCATTCACTGTCCCACCAGGGAAGTCTCTATTTTATTTGTATTTAATAAAATATTTAGTCACTCATTTAATTAAAAGAGCACATACTTTTCAGGTTTGAACACAGTACTTGTCTCTTGTTATATTTAGTTTAACTGGGTAGACTATAAGCCTTGTCTTGTAGGAATGAATACTTCCTGAAACTATGAAGCTGACCCCAAGAGAACTAAGAAGTCTTGTCCACTTTTGGTTATAATTTTAGGCTGAATGATTTTAAAGTAGCTTTAAAGCAACTCCTGAGAAAAGTTCTGCAGAAGAAGATGTTCCAAGGTCTGCCAGAGAGAAGCAGGTAAGGATTCTCTAATTTTAAATATAATTTTTGGCAGCTGGATCTTATATTAGTTGCTTTTCTTTTACTTATTATTGCAGACCTCAAAAGCCAACCTAAATAAAAGATGCTAAATTATTTTGCAGTGATTCATGTTTATAATACAAGTAGATATAAAGGAACCTGATTGTCCAAGACTGGTATAAACTATGAGGCTGCTTCTCAGCCTAGGAAAAATAAGACCAACATTCTCACAAAGAAACTTTTGGAATATGCTACTTAACTCCGCTATAATAGGAAAAAATCCCAATCATTGATAACCTTTGAAAAATCTAAAACAGTGTGTTATTACAGCTCACAATATTACCAGCCGAAGGGAAGATGCTTCGGCCTTACAGTATACAAAACATGTTAACAAGGAGAGAAGTACAATGAAAATAAAGAAATCCAAGTATACTTTCCAAGGACTAAAATAGAACCTCTGCAAAAGATGGAAAGGATTTCTCCATCTCATGGAAAGGCAGCGGTCCGTGGCATTGCCTACTTTGTGGGGCTGAGGAAATAACTCTAGTTTATGTTAATGTACCATGTAATCTGGCTCATTTCCCATATTGTTCTGTGATCTTAACTGTGCAAGTCAAAGGAAAAGTTGGGCCAGTGTTTCAAATGTCATCTTGATACAACCTTTCCCAGTTCCAAGCTCACTTCAGTAATTTGCTTTTCTAATTTCCCCCTTTCTTATTGCATTTATAAAGTTGAGCCAATGATAATAAAATCAGTAGAAAGGAATGACAATGTAAGAGACAAGTTACCACAGTACACAAAGAGTTCCTTAGAGTTGGAAGGCAGATTCCTGATCTTTAAAAGCATGCTTTCCACTATGCTTACATGAGTGATGTTTTACTTGGATTATTTTTTGTTGGTAAATGCTTCATTTTCGATTCCTTCTGCTTTTATTCTGTTTCTTTCCAAATTGTCCAGACATTTTGCACCCCTTCAGTATTTGGTTGGGGTTTGTTCTGTCTCCCTTCCTCTCCCAGCCCCCATAGTGGCTTCTATTGTAAAGTCTCTGGTATCAAGGTTACAATTGGCACAGTTCCGGCTTTAACAGAAGGTCATTTTCAACAAAGGAATTCTAGCTTGTTTGTGTGTAATAGAGCTCTGCTTAGCTACATGCCAGGTTGTAGAGAGTCACATGGCGATTCCTAACTGCATTATCCTCTGATCGGGTAATATAAGCTTCAGCGGAAGGACAACCCACAACCAAATCTCCAGCAACGTGTGACTTTAGCCAGGAGGAGCTAAAGTCATTTCTAAAATCCTCTACCAGGTGTTTCTATCTGGCCTAGACGCAAAGAGATACCAGACAAATCACTGATACCCTCCTAGGTAAATGTCCTTCCCCAGACATAAAGTATGGTATGAAGATAATGTCTGTACCCAGGTCCCCTGAATCTTTTTCATGAATATTTGCTACAAATTAAAGCAAAGCCTATTCAGCATCAATGATTTGTCTGTCCTTGATATCAGGTGATTTGACAGAATGTCCCACCTCACTCCTAGTGGTCTAGAAAATAATTCGCTTGGAAGGTCTAAACCAGAGAAGCATAGGAGATAGTCTTTCAGACAATTACACAAAAATAGACCTTCCTGTAAGTTCTAACTGGAAAAATGTATTGTTAAAAGACCTTTTTTTTTTCAATCATTGCATGGCCTTAAGAGTTGCTATACTAAGACTGAAACATTTTGTTATGTATTTGAATCAAATGCCAAAGAACTTGCATTTTAAAGGAAGAAACTGTATCACATATTGTTTCTTCATCAACATAAACTGCAGCCCCAAATCATTTTCCATATTCAGTTATGAGAGTCAGGACTTGGTCCAGCTCTAATTGACTCCAGGAATATTTTTTTCATTTAAAAGATAATTTAATTCGCTGCCATATGTTTGCTAGAGTGCTCTTCTCTGATCTTGGCCCTGAAAATTCATCTGTCGTCACTACCAGGTGTGGTTTCCAAGAACCTCCAAGACTTCCTCTGCTCTCTTCTCCATCATTTGCACTGGCTTCATCTTCTTTTCTGGATGGCATTTATTCTTCTGTGCTTTTTTTTTTCTTTCCCGCCTATAGTGTCTTTCTCTTTTTTTAATCACAGAAGTGTTCACGCTTGAATTGAAATGGTGAAGTCAGCTTCAAATGCTAGATCAAAACTATCAGAGAGGAGCTACCAATTTCACGGTTCACAAGCTAATGGTATCAATCTGTACCATTTAAGAGATACCAGAATCTTCTGACCCAAATGCAAACTCCATTGGCCTTGAAATAATTTTACTCATATCTGATGACTGAGGAGTCATATTAAGGTTTTGCTTAAAATTTTCCAGGTCAATGACTGTCATCTCTGACTTTCATCCTTAAAGGGGTAGAACTTGGGGTTTTAAAACTCACTGAATGTCAGAAGATTCAGAATTGTATTTTCTGGAAAAAGAAAATGCCCTCATCCAATTTATAAGTTCATGAAGCTCACTTTTTAATTTAATAGATAGGATGGCTATCTATTAAATTAGGTGTGAGGTTTATCTTCCCAACTGCATAAGTCAACTATTGCTTGTGTAAATAGGCAATCACAAAACTTAATGGCTTAAAACAACAACTATTTACTGCTTGTGAATCCGTCAGTCAGCTGAGTGGTTCTTCTGATCTTGGCTAGGCCTGCTTGTACATCTGTGCTCAACTGGCTGGTTGTATTGTTAAATCTGTGTTCACGTTCATGAACCCGACATATGGTGAGGCCAAACAAACCAGAATGTTGGAGTTTGGAGCAGAGAAAGGTTTATTGCAAGGGCCAAGCAAGGGAAACATATGGCTCATGCTCAAAGACCCAAACTCCCCAAGGGTTTTCAGGGGAGAGTTTTAAAGGCAAAATTTGAGGTGAGGGCTGCACGGTATGTGACTTCCTTCTGACTGGGTGGTGGGTGATGTAACAGGGTGGTATTCTAGGAATCTTTGGCTCAGGTTGAAGTTACCATCCTCCACCTGGGTGGGAGCATTAGTTCCTATAGAACAATTCAAAGATATATTGTTCTGTATGGCCCTTGAGGAGGAACTAGGACTCTGTTTTACTGCTGCACTATGCCAAAGAATGCTCAAACTACCACACAGTTGCACTCATCTCACACGCTAATGGAGAAGGCAATGGCACCCCACTCCAGTACTCTTGCCTGGAAAATCCCATGGATGGAGGAGCCTGGTGGGCTGCAGTCCATGGGGTGGCTAAGAGTCAGACACGACTGAGTGACTTCACTTTTCACTTTCATGCATTGGAGAAGGAAATGGCAACCCACTCCAGTATTCTTACCTGGAGAATCCCAGGGATGGTGGAGCCTGGTGGGGTGCCATCTATGGGGTTGCACAGAGTCAGACACGACTGAAGCAACTTAGCAGCAGCAGCAGACAGCATATTAAAAAGCAGAGACATTGCTTTGTCAACAAAGGTCCATCTAGTCAAGGCTATGGTTTTTCCAGTGGTCATGTATGGATGTGAGAGCTGGACCATAAAGAAAGCTGAGTGCTGAAGAATTGATGCTTTTGAACTGTGGTGTTGGAGAAGACTCTTGAGAGTCCCTTGGACTGCAAGGAGATCCAACCAGTCCATCCTAAAGGAGATCAGTCCTGGGTGTTCATTGGAAGGACTGATGTTGAAGCTGAAACTCCAATACTTTAGCTACCTGATATGAAGAGCTGACTCATTGGAAAAGACCCTGATGCTGGGAAAGATTGAGGGCAGGAGGAGAAGGGGATGACAGAGGATGAGATGGTTGGATGGCATCACCGACTCAATGGACATGGGTTTGGGTGGACTCCAGGAGTTGGTGATGGACAGGGAGGCCTGGCGTGCTGCGGTTCATGGGGTCACAAAGAGTTGGAGATGACTGAGACACTGAACTGAACTGATTGTATTATTGTAATATCTCTACTGCTTTTCCTTTGTTTTTGCATCCACTTACCTCCCTAGGGAGTAACCATTTGCATCTGCTGTTTGGAACTCAGGGAAGATCCAGGAGCTTGAAGCCTTTGTCCTATAAATGAGAATCAGGGGACATGCTTTTGTACATGGGAGGGCCCTACAGGGTTCTACTTGGTTTCAGTTGGCTAAAGGGTTAGTTGGTTCACAATGGCCTCAGCTGATGACAGTTCTCTTGCAAGTGTCATATTCACCTTCCCAGAGCAGGCTAGCTCAGGCATGTTCTCAGGGTGGTGGCCCATGTGTGAGAAGGAGGGTCTGATTGTGCAAGGGAACAAGCAGAAGCAAAAATAGGCAAACTTTTCAAGTCTCTGCTTTGTCAAGTTAGCTCTTATCCTGTAGAACAAAAAAAGTTATTACCGCAGGGCATGCCTAGAGGCAGGCCAGCCTGTACCCAGATATAATCAGAGCACAATAGTCCAAAGCCAGAAAAAGGGTCACTTTCTTATGCTGCTGAATGTGTGGGGACACAGGGAGGGGGGCAGTGGAAATAGAACCCAAGATAGGGAAACTGAGTCCTCCTAAAACTGAGTTCCCCTTGGGACTTTCCTGGTGGTCCAGTGGTTAAGAGTCCACCTGCCAATGCAGGAGACACAGGTTTATCCCTGGTCTGGAAAGATTCCACATGCTGCAGGGTAACTGAAAGTCCATGTGCCACAATTACTGAGCTCGCCCTCTAGAGCCCACAAGCTACAGCTGCTGAGACCGTGTGCCCTGGAGCCTGTGCTCTGCAACAAGAGAAGCCACTGCAATGCAGAGCCAGTGCATCACAACCAGAGCTAGCACCCCCTGCTCACTGCAGCTAGAGAAGCCTGTGCATTGCAGTGAAGACCCAGTGCAGCCAAAAATAAAGAGACAGAAAACTGTATTCCTCTTGGGATTGACCTCTCTCTCCAAAATTTTATTCCCTTGGTGTTCCCTCAGGATTGAGAAATTGCAAAGAAAAGGGGGGGACTGAAACTGAGCAGGACTCTCTGGGACCCTTCCGTATCCCCTGTTTCTTGTTTGTAGAGAAAGGCTGTTAGTCTCCCAGGCATTGTCTGAGTTTCAAAGAGCAAATTCAAGTAGATACTAATTGTGAAAGTGAGGAAATGCAAAAACAAAGGAAAGGCAGTCAAGAAACAATTGTTCAGGACTTCCCTGGGAGTTGGTGATGGACAGGGAGGCCTGGCGTGCTAAGATTCATGGGGTCGAAAAGAGTCGGACACGACTGAATGACTGATCTGATCTGATCTGATCCCTGATGATACAGAGGATGGGAATTCGCTTGCCAATGTCTGACACAGGTTCAATCTCTGGTTGAATATTCTGGTTGAAACCAGAAGACTGATGATGGAAATTGCTGAAATCCCCTGTTACCTTACCACCAACCAGTTAGAAGAAAGTCATGCACCCTGCAGCTATTGCCCCAAATGTTGCCTTTAAAAATCCTTCCCTGAAAACCTTCAGGGAGTTCAACCACTTGTACCTGTACTTGTACAACCACTTGTGGCTTGTACTCCTTGCTGGGCACTTTCAGTAAACACTGTACTTACCTTCACCACATCCTGGGGTCAGTAAATTGGCTTTGCTTTTCAGTGGGTAAGTGGATGGGCCTTTCCAGGTGGTGTAAAGAATCCAACTGCCAATGCACGAGCTGTAGGAGACGTGGGTTCGATCCCTTGGTTGGGAAGATCCCCTGGAGAAGGAAATGGGAACCCAGTCCAGTAGTCTTGCCTGGAAAAATCCCATGGACAGAAAGGAGCCTGGTGGGCTACAATGCACGAGGTTGCAAAGAGTCAGACATGACTGAGCAACTGAGCCCGCATGAATGGGTGAGTCATCAACTTCAATTTGGTAACCGTAGCCAAATTAAAAATCTGGAAGTCCACGTCCACATCAAGTGACAAAATAAGAAATCAGAGACAAAGCTAAGGTGTGCCTCTATAAAGAGGGGTTAAAGAAGAAGAAAGGTCTAGAATGGGGACTTGGAGTGTAGACAAGCCTGAGACAGTTCACCCTGCCTCAACGAGAACATATTTGGAAGAATATGTTTGAAAGAAATCTTTGCATATTAAAGGGCATACAGGACATAAACTATATAAAACTGTCACTAAAAGATTCCAGCACCTACAGAGAGTAGAGGTTCTAAAATTTCTCCACAAGGAAGTTTTGTTTCTTGTCTTGCTTTGAAGAAATAGTTGCTTCTATACAATTCTTGTATTAAAAAAATTTTTTTTTAATTTATTTATTGTTGACTATGGAGAAGGCAATGGCACCCTACGCCAGTACTCTTGCCTGGAAAATCCCATGGACGGAGGAGCCTGGTAGGCTGCAGACCATGGGGTCGCACAGAGTCGGACAGGACTGAAGTGACTTAGCAGCAGCAGCAGCAGCATTGTTGACTATGCCGGGTCTTCATCACTGCGTGGGCTTTCTTTCCAGTTGCAGCGAGTAGAGGCTACCCTCTAGTTGTGGTCACAGGCTTCTCATTGTCGTGGCTTCTCTTGTTGCAGAGCATGGGCTCTAGCTCCCAGGCTCTAGAGCACAGGATCAGTGGTTGTGGCTCACAGGCTTAGTTGGTCCAAGGCATGTGGGTTCCTCCTGTGTCAGGGATCGAACCTAAGTCTCCCGCATTGGCAGGAGGGTTCTTTACCACTGAGCCATCAGGGACACATCTTTCATCTTCTTAATATGCTTGATCTTCAGCACAAATTTTCTTCAGAACTAAGGCTGGGAAAACCATTTGCTTCTAAATGAATTGAGAAACTAATCATTGCTAACCTAGCCACAAAATTTCTGTAACCCAGTGCTTTCTTCTTTGTCTTGATTGCTAGAATATTCAGAGTTAAGTTTTATCATCCATTGATGGGAATTTTTAAGCCAGAATCTTTGGGCATAATTTTTCTACTCCTTTTATGTTTTCCCTTGTCTCCTGTCTTATATTTCATAATATGTGCAGCCTTATCGTGGAGCTTCCCTCATAGCTCAGTTGGTAAAGAATCCGCCTACAATGCAGGGGACCCCGGTTTGATTGCAGCCTTACTGTATCTCTGACATGTACAGAAAGGGCTATGAGGAGCTTGTCGGTGGATCCCAGCCCCCATTTTGATTCCAGAATCTCTTGTGATTCTGGCTTTTGTGAGTGCTCTTTCTTAGAGAAACAAGAATATCATAATGTCTTCTGCTTTGGCAGGCCCTGTACAGAATCTCAGCTGAGGGAGTTTATGTGCAGAAATAAGAAGTCAAGCTTCCTGAGCAAACATCTTGGCAGTACCAGAGACTTGGCTATTCCCACATTTCAGAAGTGGGGTCAAGAAGCTGACAGTGTCCTCAAATAATACTCTTCTCTAGTATTAAAGCTCCTTCCTGGGTCTTCCCCACCCTACTGTGATAGAGAGTTTGTCCATAGGTTGTTAGATTTAGCAAATAAAAATACAGGATGCCCAGTTAAATATGAATTTTAGATAAATAATAAATAATATTTAGTATAAGTATGTCCCAAAATATTTCATGGGATATATTTATGCTAAAAAGCCTTATTCTTTGTTTACCTGAGATTTAAGTTTAGCTGGGCACCCTGTATTTCTTTCCTGGCAATCCAAACATATCAAATAAATGGAAACAGAGTCACAGCATCTATACTCTCATATTCAAAGACTGTTTTGTTCCTTGCTAGCTTCTCTAGCGTCAGTTTTCAATTTATACAATGGTATTCATTTACAAGGCATGCAGTAGGGAATATTTTTCTTAAGGCACTATTTCAAATGTTCTTTAAAAACCTAAATACTCTATAAATTTAATTTCTTTTTTATCACAAACAACACATTCAAAAAGGGATGGAAATGTATTATACCCATTTAGTGTTGTTTTAGTTGCTAGGTCGTGTCCAGCTGTTTTGACCCCATAGACTGTAGCCCACCAGGCTCCTCTGTCCATGGGATTTCCCAGGCAAGAATACTGGAGTGGGTTCCCATTTCCTTCTCCAGGGGATCTTCCCAACCTAGGGATTGAACCCATGTCTCCTGCATTGGCAGGCAGATTCTCTACCACTGAGCCACCTTGGGGAGCCCATCCATTTAGTATGCTGTTTGATTAAATCAATCTTTTCCCCAAAGAATCCCACTATGGGTTGTTGTTCATCACTATCATCGAAAGGGGTTTTATGTTTTGGAGATGTTTAAGAAGGCTAATGTTATAGAATCACAACTGGAATGCCTTTTATTTTTAAAACATGTATTCAGCCAAATTCACAATGTGGGCCATTCCATAGGACATTTGACCAGGTTTCTTCGAGAAGTCAATGGCCCAGAACAAACAAATAGAACCAGGAAGACACTTCTAGATTAAGAGTTAAGACAGGTATATGATTATGAATAGCCTAATACAATGAATGGAACTTGTTTGGATCTTGGTATGTACAAACCAAGTTTTAAGAAGATGTATTTTAGCAAATGGGGGAAATTTGGCTTGAGATGGAATTAGGAATTTTAGTTTTAGCATGTATGGCCATGATATCCAATTAGGTAAGAAAACGTGCTCTTCCTTTTTTGAGATTCATACTACAGAATTAAGGACTAAAATAACATGAAGTCTGGAAGTTGCTTTAAAATGTTTAAATAGAGAGAGGGAGAGAGAGAGAAGAAATTAGTGTAGAAGATTAATGATGATTGGTGAACTCTTGTAGTAAATTTATGAAGTTTTGTTATAGTCTCTATTCTTGTGCACATTTTAAAAGTTTATATAACATAAAATTCAATCTAATTTGGAAAGATTACAAAGAAGACATAGAAAAAAGTTTTAAAGGACACAATACTTTTTCAACTTCTAAATGTTCTCACTAACTTCATCTACTATTTTGCTTCTAATTATAAAGGTTCAGTTCGGTTCCGTTCATTTCAGTTCAGTTCAGTCGCTCAGTCGTGTCCAACTCTTTGCGAACCCATGAATCGCAGCACGCCAGGCCTCCCTGTCCATCATCAACTCCCGGAGTTCACTCAGACTCACATCCATCAAGTCAGTGATGCCATCCATCCAGCCATCTCATCCTCTGTCGTCCCCTTCTCCTCCTGCCCCCAATCCCTCCCAGCATCAGAGTCTTTTCCAATGAGTCAACTCTTCACATCAGGTGGCCAAAGTACTGGAGTTTCAGCTTTAGCATCATTCCTTCCAAAGAACACCCAGGGCTGATCTCCTTCAGAATGGACTGGTTGGATCTCCTTGCAGTCCAAGGGACTCTCAAGAGTCTTCTCCAATACCACAGTTCAAAAGCATCAATTCTTCGGTGCTCAGCTTTCTTCACAGTCCAACTCTCACATGCATACATGACCACTGGAAAAACCATAGCCTTGACTAGACAGACCTTTGTTGGTAAAGTAATGTCTCTGCTTTTGAATATGTCATCTAGGTTGGTCATAACTTTTCTTCCAAGGAGTAAGCGTCTTTTAATTTCATGGCTGCAGTCACCATCTGCAGTGAGTTTGGAGCCAAAAAAAATAAAGTCTCTCACTGTTTCCACTGTTTCCCCATCTATTTCCCATGAAGTGATGGGACCAGATGCCGTGATCTTCATCTTCTGAATGTTGAGCTTTAAGCCAACTTTTTCACTCTCCTCTTTCACTTTCATCAAGAGGCTTTTTAGTTCCTCTTCACTTTCTGCCATGAGGGTGGTGTCATCTGCATATCTGAGGTTATTGATATTTCTCCCGGCAATCTTGATTCCAGCTTGTGTTTCTTCCAGCCCAGCGTTTCTCATGATGTACTCTGCATAGAAGTTAAATAAGCAGGGTGACAATATACAGCCTTGATATACTCCTTTCCCTATTTGGAACCAGTCTGTTGTTCCATGTCCAGTTCTAACTGTTGCTTCCTGACCTGCATATAGATTTCTCAAGAGGCAGGTCAAGTGGTCTGGTATTCCCATCTCTTTCAGAATTTTCCACAGTTTATTGTGATCCACACAGTCTATACTAAACATTATAAATAAATAAATGGCACAGCAAAGAGCAAAGAGAAGAAGAAAGTACATGAAATCATATAATGATGATCTGAGAAGGAACAAAAGACATCCCTTGAAGAAATACTTATGAGTTTTCTTTCTGGTCTTTAAATTATTATTACACATACTTGCTTAAAGAAATAGTTTGGAGCTGGCTATTTGTCCAACAAATTTTCCTTTACTCTGGGATGGGTTCTATTCAATAACAAACAAATGGTTGGAGTTTGATAGAAATCCCAGATGTTGGATCATTTAAGCAGTGTTGCCTCCCCACTGTGAAAGTAAAAGTGTTAGTCACTCAGTTGCGTCTGACTCTTTGCAACACCATGGACTGTAGCCTGCCCGGCTCCTCTGTCTATGGAATTCTTCAGGCAAGAATACTGGAGTGGGTTGCCATTCTCTTTCCCAAGGGATCTTCCCAACCCAGGGATCAAACCTGGTCTCCCACATTGCAGGCAGATTCTTTACCATCTGTGCCACCAGGGAAGCCTCCCTACTGTGGCACCTGGAAATTTCCAAGGAGCCCAGAGCATCGGAAATAATCAATAAAAATGCTATCTTTCTACTTTTTCCTCTCTCCTTTAAGTTTTCTACTCAGTTTTAGCTTCTGAGAAAAACAGTATCATAATTTAGCCAATTTTTGCCTTTCCAGTAGTACTGAGTGGAAACTCTCCTTTTATTCTTGTATTAGATAACTACTTGCTTATTTTAAATATGCAAAAATGGAATAGTTACCCACTTGGTTATCTTAAGGAAAGTATGAGCATGATTCTAATAGAAGGGTATCTGTATAATTCCAAAATTAGGTGGGGCAAAATCTTTAGATATATATCCGTCAGCATTATGTTAGAACATATGGCCACACGTGGCTATTAACTAGGGGATATGTCTTCCCTGAGCCAAATGCTGGTGGCTACCCTTGGTCATTAGTCAGTCTGAACAAAGGGGAGCAGGATCACTACTTGTCACCATTAGTGTCCTACAATCCTGATGACAGAAGGGTGACCTGATACTAAAATCCAGGGGAGGGAGAGGAGATGAAGATAGTGGAACAGAAGGGCGTGGAGCTTACCTCCTACCACAAATACATCAAAAATATATCTACATGTAGAAAAATTCTCGCAGAATACCTACTGAAAGCTCACAGAAGATCTCATACAGCAAAAATTGCAAGAAATATCATCACATAACTAGGTAGGATGAAGGGGAAAAAATGGAATGGGGATGGGACCTGTGCCCCTGGGAGGGAGTGGTAAAAGACCAAAGGTCCGGTCTCTCTGGAAATGTCCTTCACCAGCTGAGAGATCAGCTGGGACAGAAAGGGAGCTTCAGAGGAGAGTGCAGCAGGCACAACAGACAGAGAGCAGCACAGAGGGTCCTGGCCACTTCCCTGTACTCCCCAACTTGAGATGCATGTCTGCTGGTGAACACAGGAGTGGGTCCCGAAACATGGGCTTCAGCAGATAGACTTGGGAAGAGAACTGGGGTAGGTTGAATGGAGACAGACTGAAGGGGCTTGAGTGAGGTCCAAGCAACCTGAGGTGCACTCAGGACCTAGCCTGGGTCTGCCAGAGGGGCCTCACTGTTAACATGCACGCAAAGGGCAGGGCGGGGCTTCCCATCACAGCCTCATTCTCAGTTTGAGGGTCACAAAGAGTCAGGCACAACTGAAGTGACTTAGCAGGCACCAACAAATCTGTGCTTTTTGAGCATAGCGCCCGAGGGATGCTGGGACTGACTGCCTGCGTTCCCATGGTTAAGGTGGGGCTGGGGCAATGCCAACAACAGTGTGCTTTGTGAGTCCACGCGACAGGGGACACCCAGCGTGCACCTCCTGGTGGACTGGTCCGGCAGAGGAACACTCAGCGGCTTCTCTCCTCGTGAAACTGCTCCATTCCCACCTACCTCCCACCATAGCTGAGAAATTGATCTGCGGGCTTCTACCCCCAAAACTGGGGAGAAAACCCTGCTGCAGACAGTGCTGTGATAACCACGCAGCAAAGAGGAGGCCCTGCTGAACATCCAGTGGTCATCATAACACCAGTCACAACCCCTATCAAGGGGATAATGGTCAGCACACACCGAGGAAAGACGTGGCAGACATCCATATTAAAGACAGCACTTGCACAAAAAATATTAGACTTCTGCAGGCTACAAAGGGATGATCCCACATAAAAATAGCCCTTCATGACTGCAAAAAATAAATGTTTCTCCTAAACCCACATTTGTGTGCTCACTCAGTCATATCTGACTCTGCAAACCCATAGACTGTAGCCCACCAGGCTCCTTTGTGTGTGGAATTCTCCAGGCAAGAATACTGGAGCGGGTAGCCATTTCCTTCTCTGGGGATCTTTCCCAGCCAGGGTTGAACCTGCATCTCCTGCATTGGCAGGTGGATTCTTTACCACTGAGCCACCATAGAATTAGAGAAATATAAGTTCAGTGAAGAAGCAGAGGAATAACTCCCGAACAGAAGATCAAGAGAATGAATGAAACAGACCCCTCCCATCTATCAAATCCAGAGTTCAAAAAGGAGGTGATTAAAATACTGAAGGAATTAAGAAAAGCTATTGACAGAAATGTAGATCACTGTAAAAAGGGAACTAGAATCTATAAAGAAGAGCCAGTAAAAACTAGAAAACTGATTTGCTGTGCTAGAGGCAAATAAACAGCAAACTAAATAATGCAGAAGAATGAATAGGTGATCTGAAAGACAGAATAATGGAGATCATCCAGTGAAAATAGTAGACAGAAAGACAAATTAAAAAAAAAAAATGAAAGCAATACATAAAACCTATGGGATAATATAAAGCATGCCCATCTATGCATACACGGGATCCCAGAAGGACGATAAAAGGGGTCAAGAATGTATTTAAAGAAATTATGGCTGAAAACTTCCCAAACCTAAAGGAAACAGATATCCAGGTAAAGGAACCACAGAGGGTCTCAAACAAGATGAACCCAAACAGACCTACACCAAGACATATAATCAAAATGGCAGAAGTTAAAGGCAGCAAGAGAAAAGCAAAGAGTTAGTTACAAGGGAACCCTTATAACAGCTATCAGCTGATTTCTCTACAGAAACATTGCAGGCCAGAAGGGCATGAAAAGGTATATTCAAAGATATTAAAAAATCCTGAAATGGAAAAATCAGCAACCTAGGATACTCTGAGCAAGATATGTGTTTATATATATATACAACAGAAACTAACATAGCATTGTAAATCAAGTATGCTTCAATAAATTTTTTTTGTAAATCCAGGGGAAATGCTTACTTGAGGAATGATATAAGCAGGTATCTTTCTTTCCTAATCCACTTCTAACTATGTTCAAAAGTTGGCCTGCTACTGATTTTATGAGCCTTCTGATGTGGTATAATAGAAGTACACAGCATCATCTATGAAATAGTCCTGACAAAACATTTAACCTGAAATGTAATTAAGCCTCTACATCTGTATCATTTGCTTTTGCTGCAGGACAGATCACCCCCAAATTTAGTGGTGTAAAGCAGTAACCACTTATTATTTCATATTATTCTGTGAATCAGATGATTCTTCTGGTCTGAACCAGATGGATGGTTGGGGATGACTTCACTCTTGATATCAGCCAGGGGGATGGAGATGTAACCATACATTTCTCCTTAGCCAAAGACTGGTTCAGTCAAAGCCCCTCAGGAGCAGCAAAGAAGAGTAAGCCTTGGTATACCAGCACATTTCAAGCTTTGGCTTGTATCATATTTGCTAAAGCAAATGTCCCATTGGCCAAAGTATGTCTCATGGCTGAGCCCAGAGTCAAGGGAAGGAGAAATAAACTCCACCACTTAATATGAAAAATATTGGCAGTTTTACATTCTCACCACAACATCTACTTTCTTTTTGTTTTTAATTCAAAAAATTTTTTTTCATTTTTTGGGGCTACACCATGTAGCATGTGGGATCTTAGCTCGCCAGGATGGAATCCATGCCCCCTGCATTAGAAGGGCAGAGTTTTAACCACTGGACCACCAGAAAAATCCCCACAACATGTAATTTCTAATTTCTGTAGATACAGTATGGAGAGGAGCAAGTTAAATGGTGTCATAGGGAAATAACTGGTCATTTCAAATGTGAAGCATTCAAAATATAACTTGTTTATGTGTTTTTAAAAAAGTCAATGCTATTGAGAAAATCAAGATGAAAAACATGATGGGTGGAGGAAGGGAGACTGTAAAAGACTAAAACAATGTAACAACCAAATTCAGAGATGAACCTTATTGGATCATTAGTCAGGAAAATAAAAACAAAGTCTTTGGATAACTGGGGAAAATCAAATATAGATTGAATACACAGAATATTTTAAATTTCTTAACTGTGATAATGGCATTAAAGTTGTGTAAGAAAACATGCTTATTCTCAAGAGATGTAAGGTGACTTATTTAGGAGTAAGATGTCATAATGCCTGTAATATAGTTTAAAGTGGATCATCAAATCAGTACATCTGTACGTTTATATATGATAAAGAAAGAAAACAGTGTTAGAGGCTGAACTGTGCCTCCCCTATTCATATGTTGAAGTTCTTACCACAGTATCTTAGAATGTGACTATAATAGAAACAGTGCCTTAAAAGGTGATTCCCTGATGGCTCAGATGGTAAGAATCGGCTTGCAATGTGGGAGATCTGGTTCAATCCCTGGGTCAGGAAGATCCCTTGGAGAAGGGAATGGCTACCTACTCCAGTATTCTTGCCTGGAGAATTCCATGGACAAAGGAGCCAGTGGCCTACTGAGTGACTAATACTTTCACTTTCAAAATGTGATTAAGTTAAAAGGAGGCTCTTAGGGTGGGCTCTATTCCAATCTGACTGGTATCCTTATAAGAAGAGATTAGGACAGACAACAGAGAGGAATGATAGTGTAAGCACTAAGTTGTATCAGACTTGCGACACCATGTAGCCTGCCAGGCTCCTCTGTCCATGAGATTCTCTAGGCAAGAGTACTGGAGTGGGTTGCCATTTGCTTCTCCAGAGGTAAGCACACAAGGGAAGATAATTATCCACAAGCCTAGAAAGGAGGCCTCAGGGAAAACCATCCCTGCCGACTTCTTGATCTTGTTCTTCCAGACTCCAGAACTGTGAGAATAGAAATTTCTGTTGAGCCATCCAGACTATGCTGCTTTTTATGGCAGCTCTAGCAAACTAACACACATGGCAAAATTCTTTAATTGTTAAATCTAAGTGAGGGATATACAGGTGTTCATTGTCCTATTTTTTTTTCAACTTTTCTGCAGATTTGAAAATTCATGGAATAAAAAGTTGGAAGGACAAAACCTTTCAGGACTTCCTCTCTATTCAACTGGCTCTTAAGAAAATATTTTCAATCCATTATAATTCTGCAATATAGAGATTTGGCTGCAACTTTGCTTAGAGACAAGTAAGATGGTAGGTGTTGCAAGAGGGCATCAGAGGGCAGACACACTGAAACCATACTCACAGAAAACTAGTCAATTTAATCACACTAGGACTACAGCCTTCTCTAACTCAATGAAACTAAGCCATGCCCATAGAGCAACCCAAGATGGGCGGGTCATGGTGGAGATATCTGACAGAATGTGGTCCACTGGAGAAGGGAATGGCAAACCACTTCAGTATTCTTGCCTTGAGAACCCCATGAGCAGTATGAAAAGGCAAAATGATAGGATACTGAAAGAGGAACTCCCCAGGTCAGTAGGTGCCCAATATGCTACTGGAGATCAGTGGAGAAATAACTCCAGAAAGAATGAAGGGATGGAGCCAAAGCAAAAGCAATATCCAGTTGTGGATGTGACTGGTGATAGAAGCAAGGTCCGATGCTGTAAAGAGCAATATTGCCTAGGAACCTGGAATGTCAGGTCCATGAATCAAGGCAAAATGGAAGTGGTCAAACAAGAGATGGCAAGAGTGAATGTTGACATTCTAGGAATCGGCAAACTAAAATGGACTGGAATGGGTGAATTTAATTCAGATGACCATTATATCTACTACTGTGGGCAGGAATCCCTCAGAAAAAATGGAGTAGCCATCATGGTCAACAAAAGAGTCTCAAGTGCAGTACTTGGATGCAATCTCAAAAATGACAGAATGATCCCTGTTTGTTTCCAAGGCAAACCATTTAATATCACAGTAATCCAAGTCTATGCCCCAACCAGTAACACTGAAGAAGCTGAAGTTGAAAGGTTCTATGAAGACCTACAAGACCTTTTAGAACTAACACCCAAAAAAGATGTCCTTTTCATTACAGGGGACTGGAATGCAAAAGTAGGAAGTCAAGAAACACCTGGAGTAACAGGCAAATTTGGCCTTGGAATACGGAATGAAGCAGGGCAAAGACTAATAGAGTTTTGCCAAGAAAATGCACTGGTCATAACAAACACCCTCTTCCAAAAACACAAGAGAAGACTCTACACATGGACATCACCAGATGGTCAACACCGAAATCAGACTGATTATATACTTTGCAGCCAAAGATGAAGAAGCTCTATACAGTCAGCAAAAACAAGACCAGGAGCTGACTATGGCTCAGATCATAAACTCCTTATTACCAAATTCAGACTGAAATTGAAGAAAGTAGGGAAAACCACTAGACCATTCAGGTATGACCTAAATCAAATCCCTTATGATTATACAGTGGAAGTGAGAGATAGATTTAAGGGCCTAGATCTGATAGATAGAGTACCTGAAGAACTATGGAATGAGGTTCATGACATTGTACAGGAGACAGGGATCAAGACCATCCCCATGGAAAAGAAATGCAAAAAAACAAAATGGCTGTCTGGGGAGGCCTTACAAATAGCTGTGAAAAGAAGAGAAGCAAAAAGCAAAGGAGAAAAGGAAAGATATAAGCATCTGAATGCAGAGTTCCAAAGAATAGCAAGAAGAGACAAGAAAGCCTTCCTCAGTGATCAATGCAAAGAAATAGAGGAAAACAACAGAATGGGAAAGACTAGAGATCTCTTCAAGAAAATTAGAGATACCAAGGGGACATTTCATGCAAAGATGGGCTCGATAAAGGACAGAAATGATATGGACCTAACAGAAGCAGAAGATATTAAGAAGAAATGGCAAGAATACACAGAAGAACTATACAAAAAAGATCTTCATGACCCAGATAATCACGATGATGTGATCACTGACCTAGAGCCAGACATCCTGGAATGTGAAATCAAGTGGGCCTTAGAAAACATCACTATGAACAAAGCCAGTGGAGGTGATGGAATTCCAGTTGAGCTCTTTCAAATACTGAAAGATGATGCTGTGAAAGTGTTGCACTCAATATGCCAGCAAATTTGGAAAACACAGCAGTGGCCACAGGACTGGAAAAGGTCAGTTTTCATTCCAATCCCAAAGAAAGGCAATGCCAAAGAATGCTCAAACTACCGCACAATTGCACTCATCTCGCATGCTAGTAAAGTAATGCTCAAAATTCTCCAGGCCAGGCTTCAGCAATACGTGAACCGTGAACTTTCTGATGTTCAAGCTGGTTTTAGAAAAGGCAGAGGAACCAGAGATCAAATTGCCAACATCCGCTGGATCATGGAAAAAGCAAGAGAGTTCCAGAAAAACATCTATTTCTGCTTTATTAACTATACCAAAGCCTTTGACTGTGTGAATCACAATAAACTGTGGAAAATTCTGAAAGAGATGGGAATACCAGACCACCTGACCTGCCTCTTGAGAAACCTATATGCAGGTCAGGAAGCAACAGTTAGAACTGGACATGGAACAACAGACTGGTTCCAAATAGGAAAAGGAGTATGTCAAGGCTGTATATTGTCACCCTGCTTATTTAATTTCTATGCAGAGTACATCATGAGAAACACTGGGCTGGAAGAAACACAAGCTGGAATCAAGATTGCCGGGAGAAATATCAATAACCTCAGATATGCAGATGACACTACCCTTATGGCAGAAAGTGAAGAGGAACTAAAGAGCCTCTTGATGAAAGTGAAAGTGGAGAGTGAAAATGTTGGCTTAAAGCTCAACATTCAGAAAACGAAGATCATGGCATCCGGTCCCATCACTTCATGGGAAATAGATGGGGAAACAGTGTCAGGCTTTATTTTTTTTGGCTCCAAACTCACTGCAGATGGTGACTGCAGCCATGAAATTAAAAGACGCTTACTCCTTGGAAGGAAAGTTATGACCAACCTAGATGGCATATTCAAAAGCAGAGACATTACTTTGCCAACAAATGTCCTTCTAGTCAAGGCTATGGTTTTTCCTGTGGTCATGTATGGATGTGAGAGTTGGACTGTGAAGAAGGCTGAGCACTGAAGAATTGATGCTTTTGAACTGTGGTGTTGGAGAAGACTCTTGAGAGTCCCTTGGACTGCAAGGAGATCCAACCAGTCCATTCTGAAGGAGATCAGTCCTGGGATTTCTTTGGAAGGAATGATGCTAAAGCTGAAACTCCAGTACTTTGGCCACCTCATGTGAAGAGTTGACTCATTGGAAAAGACTGTGATGCTGGGAGGGATTGGGGGCAGGAGGAGAAGGGGACGACAGAGGATGAGATGGCTGTATGGCATCATTGACTCGATGGACGTGAGTCTCAGTGAACTCTGGGAGTTGGTGATGGACAGGGAGGCCTGGCATGCTGCAATTCATGGGGTTGCAAAGAGTCAGACACGAGTGAGCGACTGAACTGAACTGAACTTGCTTAGGGAATAGAAGAGTAGTTGGAAGTCTGACAAATTAAATGAGGAAGCCATTTCTCAGTACACCAGCAGTTTCATTTTTTCAGATTTCAGGCCATTACATCTAGAGAGACACTCAGTGACATGATTGATTTGGAAAATGATTTTGTGCAACAGAATGAAAGGACAGAACAGTATATGTCCTGAGTTTCAGTTCCAAGTTATGGCAAAACAGCACCGATGGCAGTTGGCAAACTTTGGGAATAAGGGACATCAATGCTTGAACTATCCAAATGGTGCATTAACTCTGTCCCCCTGCCAGTAGCTCAAACAAGTACTTCTGATAAGATTTTATTGCTTCTGTAGTAAACAATTTAGAGACCTTGGTCACTGTATTTGATCCAAGCAAAAAAGCAAGTTCATTTTGTATATTTTGCTGTCTTTTCTTTTTTCTGATGTTTTCAACAGTTGCTCAGACACTGAAGTGTCCTATCTATTTCTCTTCTCCCTGGCATCCATGAGATATAAAAAGAAGCAATCACACATTTAGGTGTTATTATTCTTAGCAGGTGATTGCATTTCTAATAGCATCAAGATCCTAAGAGAGTAGTTCTCAGTCCTGGTAGCACATTTGGAAGAGTTAAAACAAAATGACCAAACAACAATGCTGGGACATATCCCTAAATATTTTGAATTAATATGATCTGGGGTAGGAGCTCAGTATGGGTCCATTGTTGTTGTTGTTTAGTCGCTAAGTCACGTCTGACTCTTTTGCAACCCCATGGACTGTAGACCACTAAAATCCTCTGTCTATGGGATTCCCCAGGCAAGAATACTGAAATGGGTTGCCATTTCTTTCTCCGGGAATCTTCCCGACCCAGGGATTGAACCTGTATCTCCTGAATTGGCAGGTGCATTCTTTACCACTGAACCACCAGGGAAGCCCAGTATGGGTTCATGCTGCTGCTGCTGCTGCTGCTAAGTTGCTTCAGTCATGTCCGACTCTGTGTGACTGCAGAGACGGCAGCCCACCAGAATTCCCCGTCCCTGGGATTCTCCAGGCAAGAACACTGGAGTGGGTTGCCATTGCCTTCTCCAATGCATGAAAGTGAAAAGTGAAAGTGAAGTGGCTCAGTCGTGTCCAACTCCTAGCGACCCCATGGACTGCAGCCTGCCATGCTCCCCCGTCCATGGGATTTGCCAGGCAAGAGTACTGAAGTGGGTTGCCATTGCCTTCTCCAATGGGTCCATACCAAGGTATGTTTAAAAAGCTTCTCAGGTGATATCAATTTGCAGCCGATAAGAACAACTGCCCTCACCTAAAGTCAGTTCCTGACCACAAGTCCAGGTACTTCTGGGGAGTCTTTGAAGAGCCTTTAAAGGATTCTTTAAACCTTCTCCAACATGATCCTTTTCTTCGATGTTAAAATTCATTTTGAAAAAAAAATTACTTCCAAATATACTATTAAAGAATCATTTCACTCTTAAAAAAATGTTAAAAGCCATACCAGCCAGGGTAAACATGACATAAGTTTGAGCAAACTCCAGGAGATAGTGCAGGACAGGGAATCGTGACATGCTGCAGCCCATGGGATCCCCAAAAGTTGGAGACAACTTAGCAACTGAATAACAATGAGCCAGGGATGCTACTGGGCAAAGAGAGTATGCAGCTGCCAGATTACAACATCTAAAATATTTTTCCCCATTGACAACTGCATAACATGAATTTCCACTAGAACACAGATCTTAATTTCCAAATAATATTTTCTATTAAAGGAAACCAAAACTTCAATGAGCACTTTCAGTTCTGAAGCATGGGAAGTACATGGCGAGGTCAAGACATCGTTTGCATTAAAACAAGAAAGTGCTCAAAATCTAGGACTTCTCTTGTGGTCCAGTGGTTAAAAATCCACCTTTCCATGCAAGGGATGCAGGTTCGATTCTTGGTCAAGGAACTAATATTCCACATGCTGAGGGGCAACTAAGCCATTTGCCTGAGTGCCACAACTACTGAACCCGTGCACCATGGTGAAAGATCTTGAATGACACAGTGAAGATCCCATGGGCCACAGCTAAGACCTAACACAGCCAAATTAAAATAAATAAAGTTTTTAAAAGTGCTCAAAGGCTAATGGAGATGTTTCAAAAGGGCTCTGAATCCAGAATGAAGGAGCCTTTTGGCTAAATTTGGAACAATTTGAGCATCAGAAGAAATAATAACTATAAAGTGACTACAGAACAATAAATAAAAATTCCCAGCCCATAATGCAAGAGGAAAAGGTAGCGACAGAAGTTGAGATGGTTGGATGGCATCACTGACTCAATGGACATGAATTTGAGCAAACTCTGGGAGCTAGTAAAGGACAGGGAAGCCTGGCATGCTGCAGTTCATGGGGAAGGAAAGAGTCAGACACCATTTAGTCACTGAACAACAACAACTCAAATACTCAAAATGGAAGCAAACGAACTGGAAAAAAATGGAGAAATTTATTTGCCACTATGGAGGTGACCATTCACAACTCTTTATTCTGAAAGAAATGAGTTAGATAGTAATTTTAGCCTAATAGAAAAAACAGAGACTAATCTCCAGGTGATGACAGAAATCTCTTCCCTTAATGGATGCTACTTAATTAAAAAAAAATCACCAAGCTTCAATGAAATAACTGATTAATACAGCAGTCATTAGTAAATGTCATAATACTGAATAAAATGTTAACAGGATTTCTGCTTTTGTTATGGATGAAGTAACAAAGATAAGATATATCGTAAAACAACCAAAACACCAGACAAAAATATATGAAACAATGACCCAAAAGATGTTGGACATCAGCTTGTTAAGGACAGTGATCCCCGAGAAACTGAAAGCAAAGAGAAATGAGTCCTCTGAATATCATGGCTTATTCCTGCAGTTTCTAGGCTGCAGTGTGAAGAAGGGGAATTTAGGCAGAGCCCAGTGATATCCTTGAACTGCTTTGAGCTGGTGAAGATGGCAATTCAAGGAAGCTAAGATGCCTAGAGTTTGCAGGGGAGGATAAAAGTGAGCTGAACAAACAAACATGAGATCTAAAGAGAATGTCCCTCATCTATTCAACTGAGTGTTGTTTAGCACATGCATGTGAGGAAGCTATCTGACATCAGGAAAAAAGGTCGGAGAGAACAGTGTCTGGAGATTACCCAGGGTCAGAAATAGTGCCTGTGTCCACCAGACAGAGTGGAAAACCTCACAATTCACAGAGAACCAGATATAGTACTTTGAAGGATCTTATTTCAATAGTGGGAAAAATTCACCCCAGAATTAATGCAGTTTTGGTCCCACCTTTTTTTTTTTTTTCTTAGTCGCTTCAGTCGTGTCCAACTCTGTGCAACCCCATAGACGGCAGCCCACCAGGCTCCCCAGTCCCTGGGATTCTCCAGGCAAGAATACTGGAGTGGGTTGCCATTTCCTTCTCCAAGCAATGCTTAAATGTAAGCTCCAAAAGGATTAAACTATAAGCAACTCTTGGGCTTTTCTGGTGGCTCAGATGGTTAAGAATCTGCCTGCAAGGTAGGAGACCCAGGTTCCATCCCTGAGTCAGGAAGATGCCTTGAGTAAGAAATGGCAACCCACTCCAGTATTCTTGCCTAGAGAATTCCATGACAGAGGAGCCTGGTGGGCTCTAGTCCATGGGGTTGCAAACAGTCAGACACAACTGAGTGACCAACACTTTCACTTTCATGAGCAACTTAGTCATGTTCTAGAACAAAGCTGAAAGCGTTCATTTATGGGGGGAAAGGGGGACCATATGGCATAATTCAAAATATTTGACATCCAATCAAAGATAACTTCAATGAAGCAGAAAAATACAACCCATAATGAGAAGAAAAATTATTAACTGAAAGTGACTCATATATGACACAGGTGGCAGAAAAAGAACATTAAAACCTTTATTATAACTGTACTGTATATGTTCAAGAAACTGGATCAAAGATTAAACATGTTAAGAAATTGAATTTGTATTAAAACTTTTTAATAAAGAGAACTCTGGATTCAGATGGTTTCTTTGGTGAAATAACATCAAGTTTACACAAAGTCTTCCCAAAAATTTAATGAGGGAATACTTTCTAATATATTCTATGAGACCAGGATTACTCTGATACCAAAATCAGACACAGACTTCTTAAAAAAGAAAAAAAAAAATACTTTTACAGACCAGTATCTTTTATGAACATAGATGTACAAATTCTAAACAAAAGCTCGCAAATTCAATCTAACAGTAAATGAAAAGGATAATACATCATTTGCATTTCCAGGAATTCAAAGTTGGCTTAGCATTTGAAATTTAATGTTTCTAAAAAGAAAACCCAGTAAATTAACAGCAGAAGAGAACCTTCTCAATCTGATTAAAAAAAAAAAATCTGCAGACCTTATATAGAATGGTAAAACACTGAATCCTTCCCCCCAGAACAAATTTTCACTTCTTCTATCCAATATTGTTTAGGAGGTTATAGCTGGCACAATAAGGCAAACCATAAAGAGAAAGAGAGAAAAGGAAGAAAGGAAGAAGAAAAAGTCATACAGATTAGTAAGAAAGGTATAAAACTATTCTCAGATAACATGATCATTTGCATAGAAAATCCTAGAGAATCTATATAAAAGCAATTAGAAATAAGTGAGTTTAGCAAGCTTGTAAGATCCCAATTCAATATAAAAAGTCAATATATAAAAGATCTTCATTTCTTATTTTTTTACTTTCCTATATACTAGAAACAATTTGAAATTAAAATTTAAAACCATAAAGGGATACAACTACATACCAATTAAAATAGCAAAAATCTATAAAGGTTGACCATACCAAGTGCTGTTAAGGATGTAGAACTGGAACTGTCACCACTGCTAGTGAGAATGTAAAATGGTACAACCACTTTGAACAACAGTTTGGTAGTGTCTTAAGAAGTTAATCTTTAGGTTATTTGCCATAGAGATGGCATCATCAACTCAAGGGCCATGAGTCTGAGCAAACACCGGGAGGTGGTGAAGGACAGGGAAGCCTGGCGTGCTGCAGTTCATGGGGTTGCAGAGTCAGACACGACTGAGTGACTGAACAACACAGTCGCTGAGATACAAAGGCACATGTCTGTGCAAAAACCTATTTGGGAATATTCAAAACAGCTTTATTTGTAATGGCCTGAAGTGGAAAACATACCAAAATAGTCCTTAACATGTGAATGGATAGACAAATGGTGCAATATCCATACAATGGAGCCTATTCAATAAAAAGGAATGAACTATTAATGTACAAACAATAGGGATGTGTCTCAGAATAATTATACTCAGTGAAAGAATCCAGACAAAAAGAGTACTTGCTGTGGGATTCTATTCATATATAAAATTCTAGAAAATGCAAATTAATCTATAGGGACAGAGGTGGATCTTTGGTTGCCATAATGATAGGGGAGAGGACAAGGGGAAACTTGCGGAGGAGGTAATGGATATGTTCATTGCCTTTATTGTGTTATCATTTCGTAACTGTATACACATTGGAAAACTTATCAAATTGTACACTTTAAAACACGGGCAGTTTAATATATGGCAATTATATGCCAACAAGGATGTTTTAAAAAGTTGATACACTGTTTGCCTGCTACCAAAGTATTAGCTTGGGTTTCTCAGGTGGCACAGTGATAAAGAATGAGCCTGCAATGCAGGAGATGTGGGTTCAACTCTATATGGGGAAAATCCCTTGGAGAAGGAAATGGCAACCCATTCCGGTATTCTTGCCTGGGAAATCCCATTGACAGAGAAGACTGGTGGGCTACACTCCATGGGGTTGCAAAAGAGTTTGACACGACCTAGCAACTAAACAACAATGTATTATCCCACAGCTTAATTGCTAATAAAAAGCGGGAAACCAACCTATGAAACAGATACCTGGCAGCAGTCATGGTAACCAGTTAATAAAATTTAATGTTACTAATGGGACAAAGGGCAATAAGTGCCTCCTGTTATAACTTAGTACTTAAGTTTACAGCAATCTATTTTGAAAGTTTATTAATTTTTGACTGTGCTGGGTCTTCACTGTTGTGATCAGGATTTCTCTAGATGCCTTGAGATGGGGCTACCCGCCAGTTGCCATGTGGGAGTTTCTCACGGTGGTGGCTTCCCTTTGTACAGAGCACAGGCTCCAGGGCATGTGGGCTCAGTAGTAATGGCATGAACTCAATTGCTCCACGGTATATGGGATCTTCCTGGACCAGAGATTGAACCCATGTCCCTCACATTTGCCTGTGGATTCTTAACCACTGGACCTGCAGGGAAGTCCCCACAGCAACCTATCTTTATACAAAAGATTTAACCTAAATCATATCAAATCTTCAAGTTTATAGAGAAAATACCAGGGATAGATAAGGGGGTTAAGATATGAAACAGGACAATCAAGAATGTGAGATATTCTATAAGACAATTTTCCTAGTCTCTTCAAAAGTAGATACGTGGGAAAAAATTGATGAGGAATGACCAATGCCACATATGAACCTTTGTTGAATTTTGCTTAAAAAAACAAAAAACATTTTGGAGACAACTGATAATAATCCAACAAGGATTAAAACTCTATCTTTGGCTGCCTCTGGGGGCAGAACACTAATCCAACCATGGTGGGCCTGTCACACTCGCCCTAATAAAAGCAATTTCAGTTCAGTCGCTCAGTCATGTCTGACTCTTTGCAAACCCATGAACAGCAGCACGCCAGGCCTCCCTGTCCATCACCAACTCCCGGAGTCTACCCAAACCCATGTCCATTGAATCAGTGATGCCATCCAAACATCTCATCCTCTGGCGTCCCCTTCTCCTCTTGCCCCCAATCCCTCCCAGCATCAGGGTCTTTTCCAATGAGTCAGCTCTTCGCATCAGGTGGCCAAAGTATTGGAGTTTCAGCTTCAACATCAATCCTTCCAATGAACACCCAGGACTGATCACCTTTAGGATGGACAGTTGGATCCCTTTGCAGTCCAAGGGACTCTCAAGAGGCTTCTCCAACACAGTTCAAAAGCATCAATTCTTCGGTACTCAGCTTTCTTTATAGTCCAACTCTCACATCCATACATGACTACTGGAAAAAACATAGCCTTGACTAGACAGACCTTTGTTGGCAAAGTAATGTCTCTGCTTTTTAATATGCTGTCTAGGTTGGTCATAACTTTTCTTCCAAGGAGCAAGTGTCTTTTAATTTCATGGCTGCAATCACCATCTGCAGTGATTTTGGAGCCAAAAAAAATAAAGTCTGACACTGTTTCCACTGTTTCCCCATCTATTTCCCATAAAGTGATGGGACCGGATGCCATGATCTTAGTTTTCTGAATGTTGAGCTTTAAGCCAACATTTTCACTCTCCTCTTTCACTTTCATCAAGAGGCTCTTTAGTTCTTCTTCACTTTCTGCCATTAGGGTGGTGTCATGTGCATATCTGAGGTTATTGATACTTCTCCCAGCAATCTTGATTCCAGCTTGTGCTTCATCGAGCCCAACATTTTTCATGATGTACTCTGCATATAAGTTAAATAAGCAGGGTGACAATATGCAGCCCTGGTGTACTCCTTTCCCTATTTGGAACCAGTCTGTTTTTCCATGTCCAGTTCTAACTGTTGCTTCCTGACCTGCATATAGGTTTCTCAAGAGGCAGGTCAGGTGGTCTGGTATTCCCATCTCTTTCAGAATTTTCCCAGTTTATTGTGATCCACACAGTCAAAGGCTTTGGCATAGTCAATAAAGCAGAAATAGATGTTTTTCTGGAACTCTCTTGCTTTTTCGATGGTCCAGTGGATGTTGGCAATTTGATCTCTGGTTCCTCTGCCTTTTCTAAAACCAGCTTGAACATCTGGAAGTTCACAGTTCATGTATTGCTAAAGCCTGGTTTGAAGAATTTTGAGCATTACTTTACTAGCGTGTGAGATGAGTGCAATTGCAAATTCAACCTCAAAAAAAAAAAAAAAAAAGACTGTCAAAATGCATATTTGCTGTCACAAAATATTCTCTCGTCATGGTTATTCACCACATGCCTAAATGAAAAGAAAATTGCCCATATATAATTATAGAGATCTCGGTTCACATACTGTTGAAGCCTAGCTTGAAGGATTTTGAGCATTAACTTGCTAGCATGTGAAATGAGTGCAATTGTGCGGTAATCTGAACATTCTTTGGCATTGCCCTTCTTTGGGATTGGAATAAAAACTGACCTTTTCCAGTCCTGTGGCCACTGTTAAGTTTTCCAAATTTGCTGTCATATTGACTGCAGCACTTTCACAGCATCATCTTTTAGGATTTGAAATAGCTCAGCTGAAATTCCATCACCTCCACTTGTTTTGTTCATAGTAATGCTTCCTAAGGTCCACTTGATTTCACAATCCAGGTGGTCTGGCTATAGGTGAGTACACATATCATCATGGTTATCCAAGTCACTAAGACATTTTTTATACAGTTCTTCTGTGTATTCTTGCCACCTCTTCTTAATCTCTTCTGCTTCTGAAAGGTCCTTAAGCATAAACATGAATCTTAAGCATAAAGATTGTTTATACATTTGCAAGTGTGAAAAAGGAATTTCCTTTGTTGGAAATGATGTAAAACATTGTGGGTCTATGTTTATATGCTTTTTTCTGGCATGTACATCATTGCTTCTCTTGGTTTCTCAAAGTAGTACCGTAACCTGAAAAGGTAAGAAATGCTGCTAAAAGAATGAAACTCTGGGAATTTCAGGCACTTCTCAGTAGTTAGAGTAGGATTCATAAAGCATTCAGCTTTTCCATTGCTCTAAAACCTCACAACTGAGGTGTTCTCCTCTACCATCTATGTCTAAGCTCATTCTTGTAGAGTCTGCTTCAAGAGTTGAAAGTCAAATGTTGCCTTATTTATTTATTTTACAAATTTGTCTTTTTCAACCAATTGTTTCACCACACTTTTTTTCTCTTTTTTTTGGTGTGCTGGGTCTTTGTTACTGCGTACAGGCTTTCTCTAGTTGTGACAAGTGGGGCTACTCCTTATTGTGGTGGGAGGACTTTTCTTGTTGCAAAGCTTGGGTTCTAACGCATGCAGGCTTTAGTAGTTGCAGTACACAGGCTTAGTTGCCCTTCGGCATGTGGGATCCTCCCAGACCAGGGCTAGAACCTGTGTCCCCTGTACTAGGAAGCAGATTCTTTACCACTGGACCACAGGGAAGTCCATTTCACCGCTTTTTTAATGCGCCTTAGGTTTATTTGGTGGCTCAGATGGTAAAGTGTCTGCCTGCAATGTGGGAGAACCCCAGGAGTTCGATCCCTGGGTTGGGAAGATACCTTGGAGAAGGAAATGGCAACCCACTCCAGTATTCTTGCCTGGAAAATCCCATGGACAGAGGACCCTGGTAGGCTACAGTTCATGGGGTCGCAAAGAGTCGGACATGACTGAGCAACTTCACTTTCTTTTCTTTCTTCTTAGGCTTATTCAGCTGTCAGGCTTCTCTGAGTTTATTAACAGAGCTCTGGTCCTATGCATAAGAAGCAGTGACAGGGAAGTCAGTCTTTATCTTATTTTTATATCTGAGGCTAATAATACCTTAGATTGTATGCTGTATTTTGAATATAATTCCTACCTACTTTTCTCTGTCAGTATTGGAAAATAAGTCTGCTACTGAAAATATTTCTGCCATTACAGGGTTGGTCCATTACTAGAAATAGAGACAGTTAAGTACAAACAGAAGGTATTAATGACATAATCAGTAATTATGTCAATGGTGTTGTATTATCATACACAGTGTCATGTCTGTCTTGCTTTTTTTTAGAAACTTTTTTTTTTGTATTGGGGTAGAGAAGGCAATGGCAACCCACTCCAGTGCTCTTGCCTGGAAAGTCCCATGGACAGGGGAGCCTGGTAGGCTGCAGTCCATGGGGTCACTGGGAGTCAAACACGACTGAGCAACTTCCCTTTCACTTTTCACTTTCCTGCATTGGAGAAGGAAATGGCAACCCACTCCAGTGTTCTTGCCTGAAGAATCCCAGGGACAGGGGAGTCTGATGGGCTGCTGTCTATGGAATCGCACAGAGTCGGACACGACTGAAGCGACTTAGCAGCAGCAGCAGCAGAGCCGATTAACAATGTTGTGATAGTTTCAGGTGAACAGGGAAGGGACTCAGCCATACATATACATGGATCCATTCTCCCCCAAAGTTCCCTCCCATCCAGGCTGCAACATAACACTGAGTGGAGTTACCTTGATATACAGTAATTCCTTTTTGGTTAACATTTTGCATATAGCAGTTTGTACATGTCCATTCCAAACTTCCTAACTCTCCCTTCTCCCAATCCTTCCCCCGTCAATGCATCTATCTTTCTTTGCTATATGAACCAACGATATATGAACAAAGATTAATGTGGTGAAGAGGTGCAAATTTTTCAAATTATATTAAATATTTACTAGTTAACAAAGTAGCTCAAAAGCTATGATGAAATAAGAAAATCTAAAACTGACAGCAAACATACTTTTCTTTGTGTGCTTCAAATCATAGTATTCTCATTCAACCTCATTTATAAAGGTCATACTATTGTGGTAACTGTTCATGGGGTTCTCAAGGCAAGAAAACTGAAGTGGTTTGCCATTCCCTTCTCCAGTGGACCACATTCTGTCAAATCTCTCCACCATGACTCGCCCGTCTTGGGTTGCCCCACGGGCATGGCTTAGTTAGGTCCCACCACTTCATGGGAAATAGATGGGGAAACAGTGGAAACAGTGTCAGACTATTTTTCTGGGCTCCAAAATCACTGCAGATGGTGATTGCAGCCATGAAATTAAAAGACGCTTACTCCTTGGAAGGAAAGTTATGACCAACCTAGGTAGCACATTCAAAAGCAGAGACATTACTTTGCCAACAAAGGTTCGTCTAGTCAAGGCTATGGTTTTTCCTGTGGTCATGTATGGATGTGAGAGTTGGACTGTGAAGAAGGCTGAGCACCGAAGAATTGATGCTTTTGAACTGTGGTGTTGGAGAAGACTCTTGAGAGTCTCTTGGACTGCAAGGAGATCCAACCAGTCCATTCTGAAGGAGATCAGCCCTGGGATTTCTTTGGAAGGAATGATGCTGAAGCTGAAACTCCAGTACTTTGGCCACCTCATGTGAAGAGTTGACTCATTGGAAAAGACTCTGATGTTGGGAGGGATTGGGGGCAGGAGGAGAAGGGGATGACAGAGGATGAGATGGCTGGATGGCATCACTGACTCAATGGATGGAGTCTCAGTGAACGCCAGGAGTTGGTGATGGACAGGGAGGCCTGGCGTGCTGCAATTCATGGAGTCACAAAGAGTCGGACACGACTGAGCAACTGATCTGATCTAATCTGATTGTGGTAACTACAATCTACTCCTCTCTACCATGTGTTTAATTAAAAAGCTTTTTCATGAACATACAATCTCTTTTGAATATAGATTTTAGGACAAATTCATAAATTCCATAGCACTAGACTAAATACAATTGAAGCACTCCTCAAGGAGGAAACAATTCAGCTAGATATAGAATTCAAATAGTAGAGATGATTAAAATCTGTCCAACAATTTATTTTTTAATTGTGCTAGTTTTTGAGCTCTCTCCTATACATGGCTTTCTATAAGATGGGATTTTAGGAGCTAGGTAGAATTTCTAAAATGTTACAAAGATCCTTAAAATTTTTTTCTCCAACAACTTATCTGACTTCTGGGAATCAATACAAAGAGAATAGACCTAAATATTTAAAAAGTTATATTAAAAATGTTTATTGCAATGAAAACTATAATTTAAAAAAGTTTAAAGTTCCTATAATTGTTTAAAAGACTGAAAATAAGCATTTGAAATAAGAAACATGAAAAATAATAAAGACTAATGAAAATATAGCAGGAGATGGGACTTAATCTAAAATCTCTGAAATTATGAAATAAAAGAAAGAATCCAGAGATTTTCCTCATGGTCCAGTGGTGGAGAATTTACATTCCAGTGCAGGGGATGCAATTTTGATCCCTGGTGAAATAAGTTGGATAGAGAAAGACAAATACTGTATGATGTCACTTATATGTGGAAGCTAAAAAATACAACAAACTAGTGAATATAAGAAAAAGAAAGAGATTCAAAATATAGAAAACAAACTAGTGGTTACCAGTAGGGCAAAGGAAGAACGGAGGGACAAGATAGGGTTAGGGGACTCAGAGGTACAAATTACTACATATAAAATACATAATCTACAAGGATATATTGTATAACACAGGGAATATAGCCAATATTTTATAATAATTATAACCTTTAAAAATTTTGAATCACTATGTTTTACACCTGAAACTTATATAATATTGTCCATCAACTATACTTCAATAAAAAAGAAATCTGTCTAACCCCATTAGTAGTATGGAAATACAAATTAAGCAAGACAATTTCTCAACTTCATATTGCCAGTTATTAAGAGCAAAAGATTCTAGTGTTGTTGAGGGTGGTGCTGAAACTAGCAATTTCATATATAACTGATAAGAATGTCAATTACTACAAACTTTTATGACATTAACTTGGGAAGATATACTGGAAACTAAAGAGTCTGTACACCTTAAGGATTCCACTTAGAACAATGTAGCATAAAGAGGGAGAATCAATAAGATTAGAAATAAAAAATGCAGAAATACAAAGGATCATAAAAGACTATTATGAGGAACTATTTGCCAAAAAAAAAAATGACAACCTGGAAAGAATGGACAAGCTCTTAGAAAAATACAACCTTCCAAAACTGAACCAGGAAGAAATAGAAAGCATGAACAGACCAATCAGCACTAAAATCGAAACTGTGATGAAAAATCTTCCAACAAACAAAAACCCAAGGCCAGATGGCCTCACAGGTGAATTCTACCAAAAGTTTAGAGAAGAGCTGAATCCTGCTCAAACTCTTTCAAAAAAGTGCAAAGGAAGGAAAACTCCCAAACTCATTCTATGAGGCCACCATCGCCCTGATACAAGAACCAGACAAAGACACCACACACACACACACAAATTACAGGTCAGTATCACTGGTGCAAGGGATGCAAGGATTCTTCAATATAAGCAAATCAATCAATGTGATATACCATTTCAACAAACTGAAAGATAAAAGCCATATGATCATCTCAATAGATGTAAAGAAAGCTTTCAACAAAATTCAATACCTATTTATGATAAAAACTCTCCAGAAAGTAGACATAGAAGGAACCTATCTCAACATAATAAAGGCCATATATGACAAACCCACAACAAACATTATTCTCAAGGGTGAAAAACTGAAAGCATTTTCTCTAAGATCAGGAAAAAGACAAGGATACTCACTCTTGCCACTATTATTCAACATAGTTTTGGAAGTCCAAGCCATGGCAATCAGAGAAGAAATAGAAATAATAGGAATCCAGATCAGAAAAGAAGTAAAACTCTCACTGTTTGCAGATGACATGATACTATATATAGAAAACTCTAAAGATTCCACCAGAAAATTAGTAGAGCTAATAAATGAGTATATCATAGGATATGAAATTAATACACAGAAATCCCTTGCATTCCTATACACTGACAATGAAAATAAGAAAGAGAAATTAAGGAAACAATCCCATTCACCACTGCAACAAAAGAATAAAATACCTAGGAATCAGTTCAGTTCAGTTCAGTTGCTCAGTCATGATCGACTCTTTGCGACCCCATGAATCGCAGCACGCCAGACCTCTCTGTCCATCACCAACTCCCAGAGTTCACTCAGACTCATGTCCATCGAGTCAGTGATGCCATCCTGCCATCCCATCCTCTGTCGTCCCCTTCTCCTCCTGCCCCCAATCCCTCCCAACATCAGAGTCTTTTCCAACGAGTCAACTCTTCACATGAGGTGGCCAAAGTACTGGAGTTTCAGCTTCAGGATCATTCCTTCCAAAGAAATCCCAGGGCTGATCTCCTTTAGAATGGACGGGTTGGATCTCCTTGCAGTCCAAGGGATTCCCAAGAGTCTTCTCCAACACCACAGTTCAAAAGCATCAATTTTTTGGTGCTCAGCCTTCTTCACAGTCCAACTCTCACATCCATACATGACCACTGGAAAAACCATAGCCTTGACTAGACATACCTTTGTTGGCAAAGTAATATCTCTGCTTTTGAATATGCTATCTAGGTTGGTCATAACTTTCCTTCCAAGGAATAAGCGTCTTTTAATTTCATGGCTGCAGTCACCATCTGCAGTCATTTTGGAGGCCAAAAAAAATAAAGTCTGACACTATTTCCACTGTTTCCCCATCTATTTCCCATGAAGTGATGGGACTGGATACCATGATCTTCGTTTTCTGAATGTTTAGCTTTAAGCCAACTTTTTCACTCTCCTCTTTCACTTTCATCAAGAGGCTTTTTAGTTCCTCTTCACTTTCTGCCATAAGGGTGGTGTCATCTGCATATCTGAGGTTATTGATATTTCTCCCGGCAATCTTGATTCCAGCTTGTGTTTCTTCCAGCCCAGCATTTCTCATGATATACTCTGCATGTAAGTAAAATAAGCAGGATGACAATATACAGCCTTGACATACTCCTTTTCCTATTTGGAAACAGTCTGTTGTTCCATGTCTAGTTCTAACTGTTGCTTCTTGACCTGCATACAAATTTCTCAAGAGGCAGGTCAGGTGGTCTGGTATTCCCATGTCTTTCAGAATTTTTCACAGTTTATTGTGATCCACAGAGTCAAAGCCTTTGGCATAGTCAATAAAGCAGAAAGAGATGTTTTTCTGGAACTCTCTTGCTTTTTCGATGATCCAGCGAATGTTGGCAATTTGGTCTCTGGTTCCTCTGCCTTTTCTAAAACCAGCTTGAACATCTGGAAGTTCATAGTTCACGTATTGCTGAAGCCTGGCTTGGAGAATTTTGAGCATTACTTTACTAGCATGTGAGATGAGTGCAATTGTGCGGTAGTTTGAGCATTCTTTGGCATTGCCTTTCTTTGGGATTGGAATGAAAACTGACCTTTTCCAGTCCTGTGGCCACTGCTGAGTTTTCCAAATTTGCTGGCATATTGAGTGCAGCACTTTCACAGCATCATCTTTCAGGAGTTGAAATAGCTCAACTGGAATTCCATCACCTCCACTGGCTTTGTTCATAGTGATGCTTCCTAAGGCCCACTTGACTTCACATTCCAGGATGTCTGGCTCTAGGTCAGTGATCACACCATCGTGATTATCTTGGTCTTGAAGATCTTTTCTGTACAGTTCTTCTGTGTATTCTTGCCACCTCTTCTTATTATCTTCTGCTTCTGTTAGGTCCATACCATTTCTGTCCTTTATCGAGCCCATCTTTGCATGAAATATTCCGTTGGTATCTCTAATTTTCTTGAAGAGATCTCTAGTCTTTCCCATTCTGTTGTTTTCCTCTATTTCTTTGCATTGATCACTGAGGAAGGCTTTCTTATCTCTTCTTGCTATTCCTTGGAACTCTGCATTCAGATGCTTATATCTTTCCTTCTCTCCTTTGTTTTTTGCTTCTCTTCTTTTCACAGCTATTTGTAAGGCCTCCCCAGACAGCCAGGAATAAACCTACCTAAAGAGATAAAAGATCTATATGCAGAAAACTATAGGGCATTGGTGAAAGAAATCAAAGATGACACAAGCAAGTGGAAAGATATACCATATTCTTGGATTGGAAGAATCAATATTCTTCCAAAGAGAATGAGTATACTACCCAAGGCAATCTACAGATTCAATGCAATCCCTATCAAACTACCAACGGTATTTTTCACAGAACTAGAACAAAAATTTTCACAATTTGTATGCAAACACAAAAGACCCTCAATAGCCAAAGCAATCTTGAGAAAGAAAAATGGAGCCGGAGGAATCAACCTTCCTGACTTCAGACTATACTACAAGCTACAATCATCAAGACAGTATGGTACTGGCACAAAAACAGAAATACAGACCAAGAGAACAAGGTAGAAAGCCCGGGGATAAACCCGTGCAGTTATGGGCACATTATCTTTGACAAAGGAGGCAAGAATATACAATGGAGAAAAGACAGACTCTTCGATGAGCAGGCTGGGAAAACTGGACAGCTACATGTAAAAGAATGAAATTAGAACACTTGCTAATACCATAGGTGGCTCAGTGGCTCAGAAGGTAAAGAATCTGCCTCCAATGCAGGAGACGTAAGAAACATGGGTTCAATCCCTGGGTTGGGAAGATCCCCTGGAGAAGGGAATGGCAACCTACTCCAATATTCTTGCCTGGAAAATTCCATGGACAGAGAAGCCTAGTGCACTACAGTCTGTGGGGTTGCAAAGAATTGAGCACAACTGAACTACTGGATCATCGAAAAAGCAAGAGAGTTTCAGAAAAACATCTATTTATGCTTTATTGACTATGCCAAACCTTTGACTGTGTGGATCACAACAAACTGTGAAAAATTCTGAAAGAGATGGGAATACCAGACCACTTGACCTACCGCTTGAGAAACCTATATGCAGGTCAGGAAGCAACAGTTAGAACTAGACATGGAACAACAGACTCGTTCCAAATAGGAAAAGCAGTACATCAAGGCTGTATATTGTCTCTTTGCTTATTTAACTTATATGCAGAATACATCATGAGAAACACTGGGCTGGAGGAAGCACAAGCTGGAATCAAGATTGCTGGGAGAAGTATCAATAACCTCAGATATGCAGATGACACCACCCTTATGGCAGAAAGTGAAGAGGAACTAAAAAGCCACTTGATGAAAGTGAAAGAGGAGAGTGAAAATGTTGGCTTAAATCTCAGCATTCAGAAAACTAAGATCATGGCATCTAGTCCCATCACTGCATGGGGAATAGATGGGGCAACAGTGGAAACAGTGGCTCACTTTATTTTGGGGGGCTCCAAAATGACTGCAAATTGTGACTGCAGCCATGAAATTAAAAGATGCTTACTCCTTGGAAGGATAGTTATGACCAACCTAGATGGCATATTCAAAAGCAGAGACATTACTTTGCCAACAAAGGTCCATCTAATCAAGGCTATGGTTTTTCCAGTGGTCATGTATGGATGTGAGAGTTGGACTGTGAAGAAAGCTGAGCGCCAAAGAATGGATGTTTTTGAACTGTGGTGTTGGAGAAGACTCTTGAGAGTCCCTTGGACTGCAAGGAGATCCAGCCAGTCCATTCTGAAGGAGATCAGTCCTGGGTGTTCATTGGAAGGACTGATGCTAAAGCTGAAACTCCAATACTTTGGACACCTGTTGTGAAGAGCTGACTCATTGGAAAAGACCCTGATGCTGAGAGGGGCAGGAGGAGAAGGGGATGACAGAGGATGAGATGGCTGGATGGCATCACTGACTCAATGGACGTGAGTCTGAGTGAACTCTGGGAGTTGGTGATGGACAGGGAGGCCTGGCTGCTGCAATTCATGTCGTCGCAGAGTTGGACATGACTGAGCTACTGAACTGAACTGAGCAACTGACACTTCAATAAGTGGTGCTGGGAAAACTGGACAGCTACATGTAAAAGAATGAAACTAGAACACTTCCTAATACCATACACAAAAATAAACTCAGAATGGATTATAGACAAATGTAAGGCCAGAAACTATAAAGCTCTTAGAGGAAAACATAGGAGGTATACTCTGACATACATCACAGCAAGATCTTCTTTGACCCACCTCCTAAAGTAATGGAAATACAAGCAAAAACAGACAAATGGGACTTAATTAAACTTAAAAGCTTCTGCATAGCAAAGGAAACAATAAACTAGATTAAAAGACAAACTTCAGACTGGGAAAAAATAATTGCAAACAAAACAAGTGACCAAGAATTAATTGCCAGAATATATAAGTAGCTCATACAGCTCAACATCAGGAGAACAAACAGCCCAATCAAAAAGTATGTAGAAAACCTAAACAGACATTACTCCAAAGAAAACATACAGATAGTTAATAAACACAAGAAAAGATGCTCAACATCACTCATTATTAGAGAAATGCAAACCAAAACCACAATGAGGTATCACCTCACACTGGTCAAAATACCCATCATCAAAAAAATCTACAAACAGTAAATGCAGGAGAGGGTGTGGAGAAAAGGGAACCCTCTTGCACTGTTGGTGGGAATGTAAATTGATACAGCTACTACGGAGAACAGTATGTGTGACCTAAGTCACTTCAGTTGTGTCCAACTCTTTGCAACCCCTTGGACTATAGCCCGCCAGACTCCTCTGTCCATGGGATTCTCCAGACTAGAACACTAGAATGGGTTGCCATGCCTGCCTCCAGGGGATCCTCCCAAGCCAGGGATCAAACCCACATTTCTTATGTTTCCTGCATTGGCAGGTGTGTTCTTTACCGCTAGCACCACCTGGGAAGCAGATGGAGAACAGCATGGTAATTCCTTAAAAAACTAGGAATAAAACTATCATACAATGCAACAATCCCACTATTGAGCATGTACCCTGAGGGCACCATAATTGAAAAAGACACATTCATCCTAAAGCTCATTGCAGCACTATTTACAATAGCTAGGACATAGAAGCAACCTAGATGTCCATTGACAGATGAGTGGAAAAAGAAGTTGTGGTACCTACCTACAATGGAATATTACTCAGCCATAAAAAAGAACTCATTTGAGTCAGTTCTAATGAGGTGGATGAACCTGGAGCCTATTTTACAGAGTGAAGTAAGTCAGAAAGAGAAAAACAAATATTGTATATTAATGCATATTGTAATTAACACATATATGGAGTCTGGAAAGATGATACTGATGAACTTACATGCAGGGCAGCAATGGAAACACAGACAAACAGATTTGTGGACACAGTGTGAGAAGGAGAGGGTGGAAGGAATTGAGAGACAAGCATGGAAACATATACATTACCGCATGTAAAACAGATAGCCAGTGGGAATTTGGTGTATGACATGGGGAGCTCAAACCCAGTACTCTGACAACCTAGAGGGGTGGGAGGGGGTGAGGGATGGGAGGGAGGTTCAACAAGGAGAGGAGATAGGTGTACCTATGGCTGATTCATATTGATGTATGCCAGAAACCAACACAACATTGTAAGGCAATTATCCTCCAATTAAAAATGAGTAAATAATTAAATTATTAAAAAATAAACACCTAAGAATATATGTTTAATAATTTTCATCATGGCATTATTTATAAAGTAAAAAAAAAAAAATCTCCAAATAATCTGAATGTCCCTGGTAAGAAACAGTTGCATAAATTATGATATATTCACACCATGTACTATTATACGTCTCTTATAAAGGATGTTTCACGTAACTTTTTGCTCTGGAGATATCCATAGTATATTACTAAGTGAAAGAAGACTTTGTAGAACAATGTGTGTGGTGTAAAACAAAACAAACGTTCCTTATATACAGTTGAACTTATTTACAGAATACGAAGTGTCACAGATGTAGAAACGAACTTATGGTTACCAAGCGGGAAATGATGGGAGAGAGATAAATTGGGAGATTGCGATTGACATATACACATTACTATATACAAAATAGATAACTAATAAGGACCTACTGTATACCACAGGGAACTCTCTATTCAGTAGTCTATAATGACCTTCATGGGAAAAGAATCTAAAAAAGAATGAACATATGTATATGTATAACTGATTCACTTTGCTGTACAACAGAAACTAACAAATATTGTAAATCAACTATATAGTTGATTTAATTAAAATTTAACAATTTAAATTCAAAAAGTCTAAACTAAAAAATGTTTTCTTGAAACAATTTTTCTGTATTTTCTGAAAATACAGAAATATTCTAAAATAATTGATACTATATAGCACTGTGTTCTTACAAGTGTTTTAGAACTTTAAATATACAGATATTATTACTAAAGGATGAATGCAGTGCTAAATTATTTGACTTTATACATTACTACATGTAGCGTATTTTATACTTAAATAATAGCAATGATTATGTAGTCAATGATTACCAATTGCTAGTATTACTAGTACAAAATACTAGTATTATTAAATACTGGTGATTATATAAGAATAAAATGTTTATTATATATTGTAATACAGTGACTATCAGACACATGAGATGTGGATGGTTAATATTTGAATTGTCATATAATAGTAATGATTGTCTGAGGAGGCCTTACAAATAGATGAGAAAAGAAGGGAAGTGAAAGACAAAGGATAAAAGGAAAGATATACCCATTTGAATGCAGAGTTCCAAAGAGCAGCAAAGAGAGATAAGAAAGCCATCCTCAGCGATCAATGCAAAGAAATAGAGGAAAGAAACAGAATGGGAAAGACTAGAGATTTCTTTAAAAAAATTAGAGATACCAAGGGAACATTTCATGCAAAGATGGGCTTGATAAAGGACAGAAATGGTATGGACCTAACAGAAGCAGAAAATAATAGAAGAGGTGGCAAGAATACACAGAAGAACTGTACAGAAAAGATCTTCATGACCCAGATAATCACGATGGTATGATCACTCACCTAGAGCCAGACATCCTGGAATGCGGTCAAGAGGGCCTTAGGAAGCATCACTACGAACAAAGCTAGTGGATGTGACAGAATTCCAGTTGAGCTGTTTCAAATCGTAAAAGATGATGCTGTGAAAGTGCTGCACTCAATATGCCAGCAAATTTGGAAAACTCAGCAGTGGCCACAGGACTGGAAAGGGTCAGTTTTCATTCCAATTCCAAAGAAAGGCAATGCCAAAGAATGCTCAAACTACTGCACAATTGCATTCATTTCACACACTAGCAAAGTGATGCTCAAAATTCTCCAAGCCAGGCTTCAACAGTACGTGAACTGAGAACTTCCAGATGTTCAAGCTGGATTTAGAGAAGGCAGAGGAACCAGAGATCAAACTGCCAACATCTGTTGGCAATCACTGAAAAAGCAAGAGAGTTCCAGAAAAACATCTACTTCTGCTTTATTGACTATGCCAAAGGCTTTGACTGTGTGGATCACAACAAACTGTGGAAAATTCTGAAAGAGATGGGAATACCAGACCACCTGACCTGCCTCCTGAGAAATCTGTATTCAGGTAAAGAAGCAATAGTTAGAACTGGAGGAACAACAGACTGTTTCCAAATAGTGAAAGGAGTATGTCAAGGCTGTATATTGTCACCCTGCTTATTTAACTTATATGCAGAGTACATCATGAAAAATGCTGGGCTGGATGAAGCACAAGCTGGAATCAAGATTGCTGGAAGAAATATCAATAACCTCAGATATGCAGATGACACCACACTTATGGCAGAAAGTGAAGAAGAACTAAAGAGCCTGCTGATGAAAGTGAAAGAGGAGAGTGAAAAAGTTGGCTTAAAGCTCAACATTCAGAAAACTAAGATCATGGCATCCGGTCCCATCACTTCATGGCAAATAAATGGGGAAACAGTGGAAACAGTGACAGACTTTATTTTGGGGGGCTCCAAAATCACTGCAGATGGTGACTGCAGCCATGAAATTAAAACACACTTGCTCCTTGGAAGGAAAGTTATGACCAACCTAGACAGCATATTAAAAAGCAGAGACATTACTTTGCCAACAAATGTCTGTCTAGTTAAAGCTATGGTTTTTCCAGTAGTCATGTATGGATGTGAGAGTTGGACTATAAAGAAAGCTGAGCGCCAAAGAATTGATGCTTTTGAACTGTGGTGTTGGAGAAGACTCTTGAGAGTCCCTGGGACTGCAACGAGATCCAATCAGTCCATCCTAAAGGAAATCAGTCCTGAATATTCATTGGAAGGACTGGTGCTGAAGCTGAAACTCCAATACTTTGACCATCTGATGCGAAGAACTGACTCATTGGAAAATATCTTGATGATAGGAAAGATTGAAGGTGGGAGGAGAAGGGGACGACAGAAGATGAGATGGTTGGATGGCATCACCGACTCAATGGACATGAGTTTGAGTAAACTCTGGGAGTTGGTGATGGACAGGGAGGCCTGGTCTACTGCAGTCCATGGTGTTGCAAAGAGTTGGACATGTCTGAGCGACTGCACTGAACTGAATTGATAATAGTAAAGTTCTATATGATACATATAAATAATGACTTTATTTATAATAGTTGTTTTTACATATAGTATTTACCCCTTAATAATAGTAATATTTATTTAGTAAATAATCATAATGACTGAGGGATAAAGAACTGAATATTGTAAGGCAATAAGTAATATTTGGACAGTTACTCTTACCTTGAATTTTACAAAGTATTTATTTCCTAGAGCTCAATGTTGGAATCTTAAAATTTGTTTCAACTGTTAAATATCATGTTTCATTAGCAGTGTGGAATCTCAGCCTCCGTTAGCCAACCCCTGTAGTTCTGTGCTCACATTCCTGTGCATCAGCTTAAAACAGCTGTGTTCACAGTGTCTAGGGCTTTTGAAAATGTCATATTAATAGTCAATAAATAAGTATTATGTAAATTCAGCATAGCAAACTCTGCTGTGGCATATCATAACAGAGAGGCTAGAGAACTACCATATACAAAACAGAAAGAAAGTTTGGGGGAAAATGAGGACTATTACCTCATACAATCTTACTGGACCATCATTTGGCATCCTGGAGCCTTTGTCCCTCCCAAACTAACCAGATACCATATATCATATCTCTAAATAATCACGTAACCAGATATCATAGAGATATAATCTCTAAACAATCACATTATTTAGAGAAATAATGACATATCAGTAAAAGACATACCTTCTAATTTCTTCCTTCTGTACCTAATTGAGTGTTCATGCTGTCCTAAGCATATCCACTTGCCAACCAGCAAACTCAGTGGCAATAAAGAGATGCGTAAGCTAGAGACACCAAGTAAGGGTCAAGACCATTATGAGTTCCCAAAAAGTGCTCCCTTCCGTTTTAAAAAAAATCTTCTTAACTCACTAGAATAAAGATCTTGATATTAGTATGATATCTTGACTCCCCCAGCCTCCAAGAGATAGGAAACCCAATAAAATCATCAGATCCAAAGGAAACTTTTTTTTTCAGCATCCAGTATACACCGGGTTCTTTGAGTTTTAAGGCAAAGAAACCCATTCAAACTAGCATAGGTAGAAATGGGGAGAGAAATGGCAATAACTCAGGGCATCAGGGAAGACCCCCAGAACCTAAGGGTAATCACGGTGCATGAGTCTAGGAATAGAAAGAAATCCTGAACCACAGCCTTGCCTCCATCTGTCAGGCCTTGCTCATTGTCTCTGCTGGTGTTTCAGTCTGTTTTCACTCATATGGGTTTCCATTCTTGCCTTCTCTCCCAGCTTCTGCTTCCTCTTCTCCTACTTGGCTCAGTTTCCTGGAGGGTCTCTTAGCAGAGACTCTAGGCAAAGGGAGTGTGATTGTTGAACCCATGAATGAGCATATGTGTGAATGAATGGGTCAATAAATGGATAAATTCAGCATTACTTTCCTTTGAGTTAGAAAATTAATTGAAGATAAACCACTGAACTCAGTTATTTGCCCCAATTATCCACAGGTAGAATTTTGCAAAGATGACTTTGGGTAAGAATAGTGAGCCATCATCTATCTTAACGTGATGTAATATTTTGAGCTTTCTATTTGAAGTCCCTTATATTTATGCTCCTGAACAATATCTACTAAAATAGTGGCATGTTGTATAAAGTTCACTAATATGTAACAACAACAAAAAAATCTTGTAAGTCAGGCATTTGTTAAGTACTTTAGTATTTAAGCCTTACAACAGCTAAGGAATAGGTACTATTATTAGACCATCAAACGAAATTTAGGAACACAGGGTTTAGAAGTCACTTTCACAGGGGACACAGGATTCCCACAGGGTTTTTCTGACTATAGCTTCAGGGCTTAGCCATTGCCCTATATAGCCTACTTTGTACTCACAGCGAAATGAAACCTTTAAGCTCTGTGTTATGTAAGTCTAGTTAATACAAATGTTTTGCTAAAGTTTAGCAGTTAAACATCATGACTAGTTAGTAGTTAACTTGAAAGTACAGGAGAGTTGGCAAAATGAAGAGATGATAATTGTAACTTTAAGTTTCTCTTAAGCACTTTAGGTTTTTTGAAAGTGTTTAAAGTGTTGGTCGCTCAGTTGTGTCCAACTCTGTGCGGCCCCATGGATTGCAGCCCACTAGGCTCCTCTGTTCATGGAATTCTCCAGGCAAGAATACAGGACTGGGTAGTCATTCCCTTACCCAGGGGATCTTTCTGACCCAGGGATCGAATTTGGGTCCCCTGTATTGTAGGCGAATTCTTTACAGTCTCAGCCACCAGGGTTTTTTTAAACACTTGCAATTAACTCAGAACTCTGCAAGAAATTTGCAAGATATTCCTATCTGCCCCAATACTCTTACCAGTTACAGTGTTAGTGGGACAGAGTTGAAGTTATGATCTTTATTTATTGTGAGAATAGCCAATCGAATTGTTCCTGACTTCCAAAGATTAAAATAGCATTTCTAAATTCCAACTCTATCATATCATTTAAAAGTTACTAGAGAAGGCAATAGCAACCCACTCCAGTACTCTTCCCTGGAAAATCCCATGGATGGAGGAGCCTGGTGGGCTGCAGTCCATGGGGTCGCTGAGGGTTGGACGGGACTGAGCGACTTAACTTTCACTTTTCACTTTTCACTTTCATGCATCGGAGAAGGCAATGGCAACCCACTCCAGTGTTCTTGCCTGGAGAATCCCAGGAACAGGGGAGCCTGGTGGGCTGCCGTCTATGGGGTCGCACAGAGTCAGACACGACTGAAGCGACTTAGCAGTAGCAGTAGCAGTAGGGATCTAAACTCCAAGGATCTTAACTCCAAGGATCATAGTTCAGGTACAGCATCTCATATCATCCTGGTATCTTACATCACTGAAGTTTTCTTCTCTCTCATAAAGACGATTTTACCGGCAAGTGTTACCCAGTTCTGGCTCTAAAACTTTTCCCAGGCTTACAGGTTCTTTTACTGATCTTACTTAAATTTAAGTACACCTCAAGTTTGGAGAACTATTCAGAGAGAAGTCAAAGGTCAATGTGGCTTTAGTATTTGAATGTAGTGCAGAAATTTTTGGCAAATTGTTACTAGTTGTTCTTTAAAAAATATTTGGCAGAACGTAGGTAGAATTTATCTGAATTCATCAAGTCTTTCCATTCTAATTAACTGTAACCTTTTTTTTTTATTATTATTTTGCCAGGAATCTTCCTTTCTTTCTCTGAATAGCACAGGCAAAATACCAATTCTCAATCTATGAAATGCAAAAAAAAACACTTCTCAAAGATTTATTGGCTTAATGGAAAAGGATACGTTGAGGAAAGAAATAGTAGCAGATAAAAATTTCCCTAGGCTATGTGTTTCTATCAAGCTGCAGAAGAGACAAAATTAGATCTGTAAGACTGTGATCCTGAGCTCGTGGTACGGTCTCTGTCTCCTTATTGTTGTGCCTGTATTGAGGTTTCAAGACAGCAGTTGCACTTGCAGTAAGTAATTAAAACAATAATTAAAATAAGACAAGATGTATTCTTGTTCCTCACTCCCTTGCAAATTGGACTATAAGAAGCAGAGACTCTCGGCTTCTGCCTAAGTATTCTCTGACTCCCCCACACACATCAGTTATCTTGTAAATTAGAAACCAGCCATAACCATTAAGAACTACCTTGTTATCCCTTATTTTGATTAATTCTCTTCCTCCACAGCACACATTTAAACGATGACATCTGTTATGAGAAGCTTCCATTGGAAAGCCACAGTTCTTGTTGGTTTTTTTTTCCCATCTGCATATATAAGATGCATGGTCATGAAATAGGTTTCAAAAATAGTAATAAATATTTGATTTAATTAACCCACAGAAACCATCAGTTTTTTAGAACTTCAAACTGAGGAAAGGAAAAAGGAGATGAATGTAAGTAAATCAGTTCCATCTTAAAAAAAAAAAAATCACATGACTAGTATTGTCAATATGCTTTAGGTCTGTAACACTAATTGATTAATAAATTGTCTGTTTACTGATGTTCCCATAATAGAATCCTACATGTGGTATGGGTGTTCAATAATGTACACTTTAATTAATGATTTCTTTTATCTGAAACTTAAATGTCAATTTGATTACAATGCATCTGCTGAGGGCAGAGTTCAGTAGAGCCTCTCAAGAGTAGAACTGAAATAGAACTAAAATAGAAGGCAACAGCCATTTAACTACGGGAGACTTAAGCCAATTAAATTAGCTCCCTTGAAATGTTGCATCTTAGGGGAGCAAACTCTCAAGTCCCTTCTCACCAGTAACTTTCTGATCACCTCTGCTGTACACATGGGCGATGGCTACAACCCACTGAACTGCCTTTGTTAGCATCATCCACACTTTGTACCAGCCTTTGGCCTCTGGTGGTAAAGATGCAAGGTGTGGGAATCCAAGGGAAAAAGGTTTTGAAACAGAATTGCCACTTACTACCTGTGACCTTGTGTAAATTTCCTGACTGAGTCTCTGTTTCTTCATCTGTAAAATAGTATTCAATGAGGCAAGTTCTGTCAAGTATCAGGCACAAAAAGGCCTTCAGTAAATGTCAATTATTCTCTCCTCTGTGGGCATCCAGATCCAACTGGGTTTGGTATTTTCATTGTTTTATATTTCAACAATATAGAAGCTTATTCCTGTATGGTCCTTTGGAAGAAACGTGTCATAAACTTTCTAGATTTTTTACAATGAACGTGTGTAAGTTTTTAAATCAAGGTTAGGATGTAAAATCCTTATTTTTTTGGATTCAAAGTGGCATCCACAAGCTAAGCACAGTTTTTTTAACTGAAGTATAGTTGATTTCACTTTCACTTTCATAGTTGATTCACAAATACTGTGTTCGTTTCAGAGTACAGCAAAGTGACTCAGATATAAGTCAGTTTGCTCATATTCATATTCTTTTCCATTATAGATGATTATAAGATATTGAGTATAGTTCTCTGTGTTATACATTAAATCTTTGTTGTTTACCTATTTTATACATAGTGGTGTGTATCCCTTAATCCCAAACTCCTAAGTTATCCCTCTCCTCCCTTTCTGGTAACCATAAGTTTGTTTTCTATGTCTGTAAGTCTATTTCTGTTTTGTAAATAAGTTTGTATTATTTTTAGATTTCACATTTAAGTGATATCATATGATATTTGTTTTTCTCCAACTTACTTCACTTAGTATGATAATCTCTAGATCCATCTATGTTGTTGCAAATGGCAGTATTTCATTCTTCTTTATGGCTGACTAGTATTCCATTGTGTATATATATTCTTTACCCAGTCTTGTGTCAATGAATATTTTGGTTGCTTCCCTGTCTTGGCTATTGTAAGGAGTGCTGCTATGGCTATTGGGGTGCATGTGTCTTTTCAAATAAGAATTTTCTCTAGATATATGCCCAGGAGTGTGATCACTGAGTCATATGGCAACTCTATTTTTAGTTTTTAGTTTCTTTAAGGAACCTCCATACTATTTTCCAGAGGCTGTACCAATTTCCATTCTCACCAACAGTGTAGGAGGTTTCCCTTTTATCCACAGTCTCCTCAGAATTTATTATTTGCAGACTTTTTAATGATAGCCATTGTGACCAGTTTGAGGTAGTTTTGATTTGCATTTCTCTAATTATTAGCAATGTTGAACATCTTTTCATGTGCCTGTTGGCCATGTGTATGTCTTCCTTGGGGAAATGTCTATTTAGTTATTCTTCCCATTTCTGATTGGATTTTTTTGATATAGAGTTATATAAGTTATTTGTATATTTTGGAAATTAACCTTTTGTTGATCACATTGTTTGCAAATATTTTCTCCCTGTCTGTATGTTATCTTTCATCTTGTTTATAGTTTGCTTTTTTAATGGTTTCCTTTTAAGCACACATATTTACTTCCTTCTCTCTGGAAATCTCATTAAATAATAGTACAGAAATTTAAAAAGGAATAAAAGCAAAACTACCCAGAGAGTGACCTTAACAGATAAAAGAGATAAATTTCTGGAAGACAGCAGCAGATAGAAGTTGATATATACATATATATATATTTTTTAATGGTTGAGGAGACTGCAGTCTAGAGAATTCTAGGAGGTGGCCGCCGTGGAGAAGGGAACCCATCTTTGCAACAAGTGTGGTTCTGGGTGCAGCTGTGATAGATAAGATAGAGGCCTGGGAGGAGCGGAAAATAAAGGGACAAACTGCAAGTTGAATATCTCTCCCATTCCCACTTTAAAACAGACATGCCATCTAGCACCGACGCTCAGAGGAAAACCCCCAGTGTCCTCCTCTAAAGAAATATAGTGAACCACCAGCGGAGAGACAAAGGAGTGCCATAGTTTGTCATTTTGTTGGTCTCCAGGGAAAAGCCACCTCCTGGATCCTTCAGTCTACAAGTTTCACATACATGCACACATCTCCCATTCAGCCTTTCTATTAGACTGGAAGGTTGATTTTGGAGAAAATGGAAATAATTCAGGTAGTTAAGAACCCTTTTAAGAAATCTCTATCAGTATCTTCAGAGAGTCTGTAACACATAGCACTCATGAAAAGTATGTATACAAAGGGCCCTCAGAAAACAAGACCTAAATTTTCAATAATAGATAAGTCAGTCACAAAGATGTAATGTACCCACATGGTGACTATAGTTAATACTTTGTTACATATTTGAAAGTTGCTAAGAGAGTGAATCATAAAAGTTCTCATCACAAGAAAAAAATTGTAACTGCAGTGAGACACTAACTAAACTTACTATTTAGATAATATTACAAATTATTATTATAATATCATAATTATCAAATCATTATGTTGTATGCCTTAAACTAATACCATGTTATATGTGAATTGTATTTCAGAAAAAAAAATGAGAATGGGTGAGTTGAAATAAGAAAATTTGGTAATAAAAATGATAAAATCGATGGGATAATTGGAAGGTAAAATCAAGGAATTTCCCCCAGAAAAGAATGACAATAATGAAAACAAAATCCCAAAGAAATAGACAATATGAGGGTAAAAAGAGATACAGAGGATTAATTCACTCAACTAATAAAAATTCTAATAAAGAATAAAGGTTCTTAAGGATCTATGGAGACCAAATGAAACATAAAAGACATGTCCAGTGTTTTATTTTCATTGTATTATTTTTATTATGTTTTAGCCATGCTGCACAGTGTGCAGGATCTTAGTTCCTTGACTGGGGATCGAATCTGTGACCCCTGCAATGGAAGCATGGAGTCTTAACTACTACCCTGCCAGGGAAGTCCCCATTGTATTATTCTTTATGTCCTTTCATATGACTTAACTATTTCTTAGCAAAATAATTTAAAGCCCCAGATTCAAATATATTATTGTGAGATCTTAGAGCACCAAGAATGTAAGAATATTCCAAACCTTCCAAAGAGACACAGCTCACCCGTAGGAAATAAAAGTCAACAGCATTAGCCCTCTCAGCATCAAATTTCTAAGGAAAAATAACTTTGAACGAAGGATATCATGTAAAAACTATCAAGTTTGAATAGGAAATGGTGATTTTCCTTTTTTTTTTTTTTAACATGCAAGAACTTGCAGAGTTTACTTTGTACTATTTATTTCAAAAGAATTTACTTGAAGATGAACACCAAGAAAGAGGATGATGCAAGACAGAAGCCATGTCACTAAAAAGGAATCTAATGAAAGGAAATTTCAAGGTGACAATTGAGCAGCTATTCTGAGAAAAGATCAGTCCAAATTAGAATGTGAAATCATGGGACTTCAAGGAAACACTCTCCAATAAGTAGAAGGAGGAGGAGGACAAAACGACAGAATCCATAAGATATTCAAATACAGTGACCAAAGCATATTATTTTTCATTCACTAGAAATATAATGGAAAAATCAGTCAGAAACTAGGGGGAAGTCTATTAAAATCGTTAAAATCATAATTCAAATATACGGCAGCTAAATTGGAGTGTGGCTTTGAATAGCAGTGAGACTGTAAGAAAGAAGAATATATTTGATGTTGATACCTCAAACATTTCCTTTTGAGAGATTCAAGGTTCTTGACAGTGGAACCAGAGAGAGTGGTGTGTTTATTGCATGTTATATGGCTCTGTGATAAGCTAGAGTCATGACTCATGTAAGAGTATATGCTGTTTTGGTTTGTTTTTTTACCTCAACACATAGACTCAACCTATAGACAAAACACAGGAGGTTTAATTAAGATCACAAAACAGATAATAAATTATCAACACTGACAATATAAAGGTTGAAGAACAGCTAACAGAGGGCAGGAAATAAGGGAGGGAAGAGAATTAAGAAGAAGAGGGAGGGTTGTTAATATCTTCAGCATAAAAGATGAGCAGTCAAGAGGGGCTTTTGAAAGCCAATGGAATAAGAAACAGTTTTGAAGTATACTATTTACAGTTATAAAAGACTAAAAATAGTAATATGAAATACAAAATGGACAATGGGGGAGCTAAAGCCTCACCCGTGATAGCAGAAAGTCAATATTTAATATCCCAAGTTGACAGATCAAGAAGTGGTAATGGAAGTGTATAATTTACAGATGCATTAGGTAGCCACTAACAGAACTTAACAACATAAATGATTAACCGTGGCTGCTTCTGGAGAGACAGGCTGACAATAAGGAGCCATGATGTGGGGACTGCTCTTTCTCATTACAAGTTTTTCTGAACTGTGTGAATTTTTTTAACTGTGTGCTTTGTTACTTGGATTAAAAAAATTAAAAAATTAAAAAATCTAAGTTGATGCGGTCTTGCTAAGTCGCTTAAGTCGCGTCCGACTCTTTGAGATACTGTGGACTGTAGCCTGCCAGGCTCCTCTGTCCATGGCATTCTCCAGGTAAGAATACTAGAGTGGGCTGCCATGCCCTCCTCTACGGGATCTTCCCGACCCAGGGATCAAACTCATGCCTCCTGTGGTCCCTGCTGTAGAGGCAGATTCTTTACTGCTGAGCCACTGGGGAAGCCCCTGAGTTATGATATTTTAACCCCATTTACAGAAACTAATTTAACAGAGACTCTAAAAACTACAGGCTTCTGCTAACTGGCTACTCTCCACAGTTGTAATGAAGTAAAACTGAAGTTCAAAATCATCGTGCAGATGTGTTTAGAGATACTAATATGACTTTATTAATGAAAATTATACTTCAAATTATACTTCAAAAAGCTTCAGTTTTGAGTTAAATCTTATTTTAACTTAAAAAATTTTAGTTGAAAACACATGATGAAAACAATGACTCCTTAACTATTCAAATATTTGACTAACCTAGGTATTTTTCTCTGTACAACTTTTCACTGGTCTTCAAATTTTGGCAAAAATCAAATAAGATGTTCTACTTTGATTCTTAAGAGAAACTAATAAAAAGAACTGAGGGGAAATCTGCATATAAGGTCCACTGACTTAGAATCAACAGCTCTACGTTATATTTTACGACTGTGCACATAAACAGGCTTCTCCTCTCTTCTCTCGCCTCTCTCCTTTATGACTGTAGCTCATGGTAAAGAATCTGCCTGCTAACACAGGAGATGAGGGTTTGATTACCCATTCCAGTCTTCTTGCCTGGGAAATCCCATGGACAGGGGAGCCTGGTGGACACGATTTAGCAACTAAACAACAACAACAATAAACAGGTTAGGATTTTAAATGTGATTTCCTTTTTATTTTTTAAGGAAAAGATAAGGAATCATAAAAGACTTGTGCCTTTTTTAATATTTAGGAAATAATTTGCATATTTAATGTTTCCTCCTACTTTTAATTGCCCAATTATAATGGAACCTAATAACCTTAGCACTGGTTGGGTTTTCCAGAAGCAGATGCTGAAACAAAACTTAGAGTGCAAGATGTTTATAGATATCAACATCTATGAAAGCATGCGAGAAGAACTGACACAGAGAGAAGATGAACTATAATGCCCGACAAAGCCCCTGGACCACTGGGGAGCTCTAGAGCAAATCTTGCCTCATAAAGTTATCCTCCCATTGGACTGAAATGGCTGGTCCTTTGTACCCACCTCTAGAGGCAGGCTGTCCCATGACGGGAGTGGTCTCAGACCCAGCTGCGCTGGGCAGACCCTGAAGCAGCAGTCAATGGGAAGCTGTATGCTGGTCATACTCCTCACAGCTGAGCAATGAACCTTTCTTGAGGGGAATCTGGGTTGCTCATCTCTGTGTCTACCTCACTGCTGATCTGTGACCAGTTCAGTTCAGTTGCTCAGTTGTGTCCAACTCTTTGTGACCCCATGAATTGCAGCACGCCAGGCCTACCTGTCCATCACCAGCTCCCGGAGTTCACTCAAACTCACGTCCATCGAGTTGGTGATGCCATCCAGCCATCTCATCTTCTGTCGTCCCCTTCTCCTCCTGCCCCCAATCCCTCCTAGCATCAGAGTCTTTTCCAATGAGTCAATTCTTTGCATGAGGTGGTCAAAGTACTTGAGTTTCAGCTTTAGCATCATTCTTTCCAAAGAACACCCAGGACTAATCTCCATAGAATGGACTGGTTGGATCTCCTTGCAGTCCAAGGGACTCTCAAGAGTCTTCTCCAACACCACAGTTCAAAAGCATCAATTCTTCGGTGCTCAGCTTTCTTCACAGTCCAACTCTCACATCCATACATGACCACTGGAAAAACCATAGCCTTGACTAGAAGGACCTTTGTTGGCAAAGTAATGTCTCTGCTTTTGAATATGCCATCTAGGTTGGTCATAACTTTCCTTTCAAGGAGTAAACGTCTTTTAATTTCATGGCTGTAGTCACCATCTGCAGTGATTTTGGAGCCCAAAAAAATAAAGCCTGACACTGTATCCACTGTTTCCCTAGATGGGGAAGTTCCCACGAAGTGATGGGACCAGATGCCATGATCTTAGTTTTCTGAATGTTGGGCTTTAAGCCAAATTTTTCACTCTCCTCTTTCACTTTCATCAAGAGGCTCTTTAGTTCCTCTTCACTTTCTGCCATAAGGGTGGTGCCATCTGCATATATGAGGTTATTGATACTTCTCCCGGTAATCTTGATTCCAGCTTGTGCTTCTTCTAGCCCAGCGTTTCTCATGATGTACTTTGCATATAAGTTAAATAAGCAGGGTGACAATATACAGTCTTGATGTACTCCTTTTCCTATTTGGAACCAGTCTATTGTTCCATGTCCTGTTCTAACTGTTGCTTCCTGACCTGCATATAGGTTTCTCAAGAGGCAGGTCAGATCTGTGATAGTTAAATGCAAAAACCTACCTTATTGTGGTGAAACAGATCTGGTAAGCTGAGTTTGTGATTAGCTATGCCGGGCCCTACAATGGCTATGGGAAATGGCTTTGTAGATGGCTTCAGCCATCTTGCTTCTTCTCAAAAACGATTTTAGGATTCACTGAGCCAAGCATTTAGAAACATCCCCTTTTCAACTTCTGCCTTCCTTGGCTTTGCATCTTGACACACTCTCTCTAATGAGCCTTATTTGATTCACGACCTACTTTGTTTCAACACTGCCTGCAGGAACCTCACCCAAAGAATAGGTAGAAACCAGCAGATCACCAGACAGGTTCCATAGCCCCCACCCTAGTTGTCAGGAGCAGGGCATCAGAAATGCATGACACCAGGGGCTGGGCAGGTCAGAGAATTCAGCAAAGACAAAGCGAGTCTGCCCCTAGTTGGAAGTGGTTTGAGAGGTCTTTGAGCCCACCACCCATTCATCAGTTGTTTCTGCCTGCAACCCTGATTTGCTGTAGGGCAGTGGTCCCCATCCTTTTTGGCACCAGGGACTGGTTCCATGGAAGACAGTTTTGCCATGGACCGGAGTTGGGCTGGGGAGGGGCGGATGGTTTCAGGATAATTTAAAAGCACTGTACTTTATTTCTATTATTATTACATCAGCTCCTCAGATCACCAGGCATTAGATCCTGGAGGTTGGGGACCCCTGCCCTAAAGGAATAACCACCCTCTTGTTCAGGTCACATGGGTGGAGGCTAACCAACCCTTGTGTGCCTGAGGTGATCTTGTGGGCCAACTCGACACTCAGCCAACCTGGATGTAGTGATTATGTCAGAAATGGACACTCAACTCAACCATGGCAATAACACTCTACTCCAAAACAGATATTATTGAAAGGGTGCTTTCCCTCCATGGGAATTGCTCTGTGTAGGCTATTTTAAACCTCAATTCAGCCACGCCTGAAATAGGCTTTTCGGCCTCAAGAGCCAATAAGTTTCTTTTTTTTTGTCTAAACTCATTTGAAATTAGTTTTTCCATTTCCCCCCCAAAAAAGCCTGGGCTAATACAAATCCTCTCATAACCTCCTTACTAATTGCTGATACAGTTGATTTGATGGGGAACTCAACATTCTTGCTTACACCAAATAAAAAACCTCTTTATAAGTTTACCATTTGTTTAGTCCCATGGAACTTCAGTGGCATAGGCATTCATCCAAATAGTTTGTCTACATCAGTGGTTCTCAAATTTGGCAGCACATCAGAATAAACTGGGAGACTTAAAAATTGGAGATTACTGGGCCTCAATGTAGGTCTACAGAATCAGAATTTCTGGGTTTGTGGCCAAGGAAAGTGTCTTTTTTCCAAGCTATGTGGATAGTTTTAATCTAGTGCCAGATTTAAAAGCCACTGATCTGCATAATACCAAGTAATTGTTCTATTAAAAGCAATAAATTGGTCAGCCGGAAAACAGTTGGATACATGTGTCTTGTTTGTTTGCATTATATTTTTTAAGATCTGGTCCTTAAGTTCAAGAAGCAAATACACATCCTTCCTAAAGAAACAGCAGTAGCTCTGGTGGGAAAAAAAATTGAGTGGAAGAAAATTGAGAAGTGGATTTACTATGAAACTAATAAAGCTTAAGTTTCAGGGCTCCATACTTGAACTTGTATGTGCTTCCGTGACAATCTGGGCTTTTGAAATTTAAGGAGTACAATATTTTAATCACAAATGGTTGAGACCACTGTCTCTTTCCACTTTGACTTCTAATCAGTCATATTTCCCCTTGTGCTGGGTGGCATGGGAGGAGCCCATGGTATTTTGGGACCCTGACTAAGGAAGCTGATGAGGTTACATATAGTTTTGATTAAGTGTAATATTTATGTGGTCCACAGCCTCTTGCATGTATGGTTTAGTTACTGCTAGCTGCCCCAGTGCAAGAACAAATTTTAGGAATGGTCCCACCACCTTCTATACCAACATACTCCACCTTGAAAAATGAAAGTTCAGGGCCTAACATGACCTTCATAATATGACACAATATCAGGAATAGAAGAGAAGCTGATTAGTGAATGTTGTCAATTCAAATAGTACTTGAGATTCATTCCTGCAACAAACCTCTGAAATATCTTGACATCTTATAGCTCATATATGAAAGACACCTGAGTGAAGTTTTCTTAAAATTGACAATCCTAAAAGCATACATACCAATACCAGTAATAGGTGGTGAAGCCAAGAGAAAGCTTCCCATTCCGTAAATCATTAAAAAAAAAAACCAAAAAACATTATTTGAGGACTTCCCTAGCAGTCCGGTGGTTAAGATTCCAAGCTTCCAATACAGGGGCCACAGGTTCAACCCCTGGTCATGGAACTAAGATCCTACATGCCTCATGGGGTGGCTAAAAAGTAAAAATTCATTTGATTCACCATGCTAGAGGGAAACTGATTCCTCCTGTTCTCCAGGTAGAAAGTGTAGCAAAACCATTGTTCTAAGAAGAGGTCATCAAACATGCAGGCAGTACTTTTATTTGTTATATCAGATAGCTAATTATCGACTATGCCAAAGCCTTTGACTGTGTGGATCACAACCAACTGTGGAAAATTCTGAAAGAGATGGGAATATCAGACCACCTGACCTGCTTCTTGAGAAACCTGTATGCAGGTCAGGAAGCAACAGTTAGAACTGGACATGGAACAACAGACTGGTTCCAAACAGGAAAAGGAGTATGTCAAGGCTGTATATTGTCACCCTGCTTATTTAACTTATATGCAAAGTACATCATGAGAAACGCTGAGCTGGAGGAAGCACAAGCTGGAATCAAGGTTGCTGGGAGAAATAGCAATAACCTCAGATATGCAGATGACACCACCCTTATGGCAGAAAGTGAAGAGGAACTAAAGAGCCTCTTGATGAAAGTGAAAGAAGAGAGTGAAAAAGCTGGCTTAAAGCTCAACATTCAGAAAACAAAGATCATGGCATCTGGTCCCATCACTTCATGGGAAATAGATGGGGAAACAGTGGAAACAGTGGCTGACTTTATTTTTCTGGGCTCCAAAATCACTGCAGATGGTGATTGCAGCCATGAAATTAAAAGAAACTTACTCCTTGGAAGGAAAGTTATGACCAACCTAGACAGCATATTAAAAAGCAGAGATATTACTTTGCCAACAAAGGTCCATCTAGTCAAGGCTATGGTTTTTCCAGTAGTCATATATTGATGTGAGAGTTGGCCTATGAAGAAAGCTGAGCACTGAAGAATTGATGCTTTTGAACTGTGGTGTTGGAGAAGACTCTTGAGAGTCCCTTGGACTGCAAGGAGATCCAACCAGTCCATCCTAAAGGAGATCAGTCCTGGGTGTTCATTGGAAGGACTGATGTTGAAGCTGAAACTCCAATACTTTGGCCACCTGTTGTGAAGAGCTGACTCATTTGAAAAGACCCTGATACTGGGAAAGATTGAGGGCAGGAGGAGAAGGGGACAACAGAAGATGAGATGGTTGGATGGCATAACCAACTCAACGGACATGAGTTTGGGTAGGCTCCGATAGGTGGTGAGGGACAGGGAGGCCTGGTGTGCTGCAGTTCATGGGGTTGCAAAGAGTCAGACGTGACTGAGCGACTGAACTGAATTATCAAAAGATGTTATTTTCTACATTTTGAGATCTCTCCAGAATTTATCAGCTTTAAATGTGTCACTGTTATTGTGTTCGTTTATAATTCTAAATGAATATTTAATTTCCTATCTAATAATTTGAATTTTTTCAATAAAAAATGGCCTCCAAAACTGTATGAGCTTCAGGCCCATAGATCTGCCCTCAGTTGAAGTGAGCACCTTGCCCCTTCATGCTGGTGGTGGAGGTGATAAAACCTAATGGACTTGTCCTTTAAGCTGCCTTGGTCTCCTGAAAACCAAATCTGCTTATTATTAAGTCAGCAAATGTACTGTTGATGGATTTAGTGACTGTGTAGGAATCTGTATGGCCAGACAGATAAATAATACATCATTTAAAGGTTTTTGATCTCTAACAGTGTTTTGGAAGAAGCTGTTCTTTAAAAGAAATTAGGAAGAAGGATACATCATGGACAGGGAGAGAAATACATAAACAATCAATTATGATTGAGCATGCTAGAGGAAGGGTGATTTATCTTTTATTTCCCTCTATAGGAAATACTACAAAATCATTGTCATGGGAAGTGGTGATTAAGCAGATCTTGTCTAACAGAGCCAGTCTGGCTTGGCTCAATATAACCTCAGAATCCATTTCTTCTTTTTCAGCAAGGGCATTGCTGCAAATAGAATGGTATGTGGTTTCATGTAGATGATGCAAAAAGCTTATGGAAGCTGTTACAAACACACTCGGGTCTCTGTGCGTGCTGAATCTCACTCACAGCTTTTCAGCTTATAGGTCTTAGGGAGAAACCAATACTTATGATGACAGGTATGCTCTTTTGTCCTATGTATCCTATTTCCTGCACCACTTCAAACAATCTCAGTATTTACAAAACAGCATTTAAAAACTGCTCATTTAAATTCTCTGCTCCAAGTGTCTTTAGTCATATCTTAGATTCATGGGATATTAATTGGTTTACTAAGAAGAAAATTGGAGCCATAAAAGTTTGGTAAACACTGGTTTATACAACAGTGAGCTGATTTCATTACTATTTGCAGTAGGTCTTGGAGTTTGAATCTCTCAGTGCAAGGTATAGAAGAATGTAGTTTGCAATGCTGCCCAAATTATTTGATCACAAAAACCTTTTTTGTAATGAGGAAAATGGGCTATAACACTGAAAAATGCTGCTTTGGACTAAAATAAAGGGAGTTAATGGGATGTAAATGCTTTTATAAAGTATAAAAATTAAATGAATTATATGATACTATGATAATAACTATTATTATTATTGTGATCACTATGTTCAAAGGAATCAATTGTTTATCTCATTTCTTTCTACTGGAACCATTCAAACTATCTGTTTATGAGAAAAAGATGAACTAAGACAGATGTATTTACTTGCATAATTTTCCTCTGTGATAGTTTTATTTAAAAAAGCAGTTGAGAAACAACTATACAAGCTTCTAGTTATCAAGCTTCTATCTGCTGCCTCAGTACTTTCACTACTTTTTTGAGATTTTTCCACTACATCTATTAATATTAAAGAACAGTGACTATCAATGCAATCTCTATCAGAATCCCATTGGCATTTTTGAAGAAATTAGAAAATTCATTCTAAACTTCATATGGAATCTAAAAGCACCCTGGATAACCAAATGATTTTGAAAAATAAGAACAAATTTGGAAGTCCCATGGGTCTTAATTTCAGAAAGTATTACAAAGCTAGAGTAATAAAAGCTTGGTGGTAGTAGACAGACAAGTAGACCAGTGGAATAGAATAAAGAACCCAGAAATAAGTCAACTCATATATAGCAAAATTATCTTTGACAAAGATGCCAAGGTCACCCAGTGGGGAAAGAACAGTCTTTTCAACAAATGATGTTAGGAAAATTGGATATGCACATACAAAAGAATGAAGTTGGACTCTCATCTTACACCGTATACAAAATTAAATCAAAATGGATTACAGCCCTAAATATAAGACCTGTAAAACTGCTAGGAGAAGAAGGGGGAAAGTTTCATGAGTTTGAATGTGGTAATGATTTTTTGGATATGATATCCAAAGTACAGGCAACAAAAGCATAATAGGCAAATGTGTGTGTGTGCAAAGTTGCTTCAATCACGTCTGACTCTGTGTGACCCTATGGACTATATAGCCTGCCAGGCTCTTCTGTCCAAGGGATTCTCCAAGCAAGAATATTGGAGTGGGTTGCCATTCCCTCTTTCAGAGAATCTTCCTGACTCAGGGATCAAACCTGTTTCTCTTAGGTCTTCTGCATTGGCAGGTGGGTTCTTTAACACTAGAGCCACCTGGGAAGTCCTAGTAGGCAAATGAGTCTACATCAAACCTAAACATTTTTGTGCATTAAAATGACACAACCATAAGGTTTTTCCTGTGGTCATGTACGGATGTGAGAGTTGGACTGTGAAGAAGGCTGAGCGCCGAAGAATTGATGCTTTTGAACTGTGGTGTTGGAGAAGACTCTTGAGAGTCCCTTGAACTGCAAGGAGATCCAACCAGTCCATTCTGAAGGAGATCAGCCCTGGGATTTCTTTGGAAGGAATGATGCTAAAGCTGAAACTCCAGTACTTTGGCCACCTGATGTGAAGAGCTGACTCATTGGAAAAGACTCTGATGCTGGGAGGGATTGGGGGCAGGAGGAGAAGGGGACGACAGAGGATGAGATGGCTGGATGGCATCACTGACTCGATGGACGTGAGTCTGAGTGAACTCCGGGAGTTGGTGATGGACAGGGAGGCCTGGTGTGCTGCGATTCATGGGGTTGCAAAGAGTCGGACACGACTGAGCGGCTGATCTGATCTGACCTGATAAAGTGAAAAGGCAACCTGTAATGAGAGTAAGTATTTGCAAATCATGTATCTGAAAAGGAATTAATATCCTGAGTACATAAAGAACTTCTACAACAATCTTGAGAAAGAAAAACAGAGCTGGAGGAATCATACTCTCTGACTTCAGACTATACTACAAAGCTACAGTCATCAAAACAGTATGGTGCTAGCACAAAAAACGACACCTAGACAAGTGGAACAGAATAGAGAGCCCAGAAATAAACCCATGCACTCACCATGAATTAATCTATGAAAAGAAGCAAGGACATGTAATGGAGAAAAAACAGTCTTTTCCATAAGTGTGCTGGAAAAAAAATTGGACACCGTATGTAAAAGAATAAACTTAGAGCATTAACACCATATATGAAAATAAACTCAAAATGGATTAAAGACTTAAATAAAAGACTAGAAGCCATAAAATTCCAGGAAGAAAACAGGCAGAACACCCTTTGACATAAATCATAGCAATATTCTTTTAGATCTGTCTCCCAAAACAAAGAAAATAAAAACAAAAATAAACAAATGGGACCTAATCAAAATCTTTTGCATAGCAAAGGAAACCACTGATGAAACAAAAAGGTAATCTAGTGAACAGGAGAAAATATTTACCAATGATATGACCAACAAGTGCTTAATATCCAAAATACATAAACAGCTCATACAACTCAACATCAAAAAAAGCAAACAACCCGATTAAAAGATGGGCAAAATACCTGAACAGACATTTCTCCAAAGAGGACATACAGATGCCAACAGGCACATGAAAAGATGCTCAACATTATTAACCATCAGGGAAATGCAAATCAAAATCACAAAGGGAAATCACCTCATATCTGTCAGAATGGCTATCATCAAAAAGAACACAAATGAAAATGTGGAGAAAAGAGACCCTTATACACTGGGAATGTAAATATAAATGTTGGTGGAAATGTAAATTAGCGCAGTCACGTGGAAAAACAGTATAAGAATTTCTCAAAAAGCTAAAGTCAGAACTACAATACTCCTGAGTAGGTATCTGAGAACAAAAACACTAATTCAAAAAGATACATGTACCCCAATGTCCATAGCAGCATCATTTACAAGTGCCAAGATATGGAAACAATCTAAGTGTCCATCAACAAATGAATGGATAAAGAAGATAATGGTGTATATAGACACAGTGCACTACTACTCAGCCATAAAAAAGAATGAAATTTTGCCATTTGCAGCAACATGGATGGACTTGGAGGATATTATTCTAAGTGAAATTAGTCAGACACAGAAAGAAAAATACTATATGATACCACTTATATGTGGAATCTAAAAAATACAACAAATGAATACTAAAAAAGGAACAGTCTTACAGATATAGAGAACAAACTAGTGGTTACCAGTGTAGATATAAAAGTGGGGAGAGCAATATAGGGGTAGAGGATTAAGATGCACAAATTATATACATAAAATAAGCTATAAGGACATATAGTACAATATGAAGAATACAGACAATGTCTTATAATAACTATAAATGGAGTATACCTTTAATAATTGTGAATCACTATATTGTACACCTGTAACTTATATAATATTGCACATCAACTATACATTAAAAAAAAAAAAAAAGTAAAATGGTTGTTACCAGGGGCAATGGGGAGGGGGGAAGGGGGTTGTTCAATGGGTATAAGGTTTCAGTTTTGCAAGATGAAAAACTTCTGGAGTTCTGTTTCAAAGCAATATGAATATATTGAAAGCTACTGAACTATACACTTGAAAATGGTTAAGATGATAATTTTTATGTTTTTTTTTTTTTTACTATAAATAAAAGCAGACTGTCCTGGAGGTACTCAAAGATGAGCTGAGGATATTTACATCCATACCTTCTAACACTTCTCCTTCTGTTCACCTTTGTTCTGATCAAATGCAGTTCTTTTAATAAATTCCCCTTGGAGCCAGAATACTTAAGAGATTATGAATAGAAAACAAGAGAGCTAAAGAGTGAGAATTTCACAATGGGTCCGAAATGTTCTTATTTGAAATTCCCTTTGATTTTAAATTTTGCTATTGGTGATTAAACACATCAAGGACTTGCTTGACTCACACAAGTCTGGGAAACCTTTCAATACAAAGATCTTTGCAAAGTATTCAAGAGAAGCTCAGAGGCTAGGCCTTCTCCTCACCCTCCTTGAGTCTATGAGTACCTACAGCATCTTCTATTTCAGTTGAAGGGATGGTTACTTTATGTATAGACTCACACCATCTTTTGGGGCTTCCCAGGTGGTGCTAGGGATAAAGAAGCCACCTGACAATTCAGGAGACATAAGAGACAGGTTCAGTCCTTGAGTTGGGAAGATCCCCTGAAGGAGGGCATGGCAACCCACTCCAATGTTCTTGCCTGGAGAATCCCATGGACAGAGGAGCCTGGCGGGCTACAGTCTACAGAGTCACAAAGAAATCGGACACAACTGAAGCAACTTAGCACATACCATCTTTGGCCTTTACACTCTCTAGAGCTTAAGACAGTCCTGGTACTAGGTTGGAAACTCAAATGCCTTTAGTATTTCACAACATTCAGGTAGTCTTTAGAGTTTTGGGATTCATTGCTGTGATAGTGTTACCAAAACCACAAGTTCATGTGTCTGACACATGGTGAGGTCAAACAAAACTAAAACGTTGGCGTTTGGAGCAGAGAAAGGTTTATTACAGGGCTATGCAAGGAGATGGGTGGCTCATGCCCTAAGAAGCACAAAGTTACTGAAAACTTTTAGCAAAGATCTTTTAAAAGCAAAAGGTGAGGGAGGAACGTGGCTAACTGTTGCAAATTTCCTGGTGGTCAGATCCTTTGCTCTTGAAGTCAGGTTCACAGTCAGGTAATGATGTTCCTGTAAATCTCTACCAAATTAATGTTATTCTCTGTCCTGACAAGAAAGGGCAAGCTTCCAAAGTACAATTCTCACCCTCCAAGGTCCCAGTCCTAGCTAAAAGGAGGCAGAGCCCAGCTGCCAGTTCACTCAGGGCTAGGTCCCCAGACTGCCTAGCTGTCACCTCTGAGGGAGCTAGGTGCCTAACCCAACTGGCCCTCAGGCTCCTCAGGTCACCCAAAGGGGAGAGACCAGATCCCACAGACTGTGACCCAGGCAGACTGCCACTACTGTTAGGTCACTGCGACAGGGACAGGGGAGAGGTTCACCACTGCCTCAAGGCCTGGGCAGAGGCTAGTGGAGGGCCTTAGTGAGGACTCTGGAGCTCTGCAGGACAGGTTCCCGGCCTGTTCTCTGGACACCCACTAAGCTTACCAGCTGGTGCAAGGCGGGGTGAGCTGGAGGGCTTCCAGGAGAAGCCAGGATTCGCCTCTTACCTGACTCTTAATCTCACAACCACTACTCCACTGTGGTCTGATTCCCCTCACTAACTAGAATTCCTTAACAGTTGGTCGCTTGTGGGCGGGGCCCACTGCTGCAGTGTCCAATGGCTGAGCCGGACCCATTGCCTGGTAACAGGGATGAGTAATGACCCAGAGCAATCAGTTAAGGGCTTGGGCTCACTATGCTCTGCTATAATAGAAGGCCAGAACAAACCTTACTGGAAAATGGAATATGATTGCAGCATCATTTATTCCTATTTGTGGCATCCAAGAAGCTTGTTTTCTTATTAAAAATATTGTACCCCTTTTACCCGCCCCCCTTTTTAAACTATTTTTTTTGCAGTGAAGATGGTGGAAATTCAGACTGAGCGTGGGTACCAAAAGCAACCGATCATTCTTTGAAAATAAGAAGATGGTCCTGCTTGGGGAAACTGGCAAGGAGAAGCTCCTGCAATACTACAAAAATGTTGGTTTGGGCTTCAAGACACTGAAGAAGGCCATGGAGGGCACCTAGATTGACAAGAAGTGCCCTTTACTGGTAATATCTCCGAGGGCAGATCCTATCTGGTATGGTGACCAAGATGAAGATGCAGAGGACCCCGTCATCAGCTGAGACTACCTCCGAACATCCGAAAGTACAAGCGCACCTTTCCCCTCGCTTCAATGGAGAAGGCAATGGCAACCCACTCCAGTACTCTTGCCTGGAAAATCCCATGGACAGAAGAGCCTGGTAGGCTGCAGTCCATAGGGTTGCTAAGGGTCGGACACGATTGAGCGACTTCACTTTCACTTTTCACTTTCCTGAATTGGAGACGGAAATGGCAACCCACTCCAGTGTTCTTGCCTGGAGAATCCCAGGGACGGGGGAGCCTGGTGGGCTGCCGTCTATGGGGTCGCACATAGTCGGACATGACTGAAGTGACTTAGCAGCAGCAGCAGCAGCAGCAATGGTGTCCAGACCTACGACCCCAAGCAAGACAGTGCGCTTCAACGTGCTCAAGGCTACCAAGGCTGCCGGCACCAAGAAGTTCCAGAAGTTCTGATACTACACCCCTGTCCACTGTCCCAAACAAAATAAAGTTATTTTCCCAGTCAAAAGACAAACAAAACCATACACTTTTCTGGGCCCTTGAGGCATCCTCCTCGGTCCGGATTGTGCTTCCGGTGCGAAGGTCACGGACAAGATGGCTCTGCCCGTGCAGGTCCATCTCGGGTCATCAAGCTCAGCCATTGCTCTGCAGTGTGTTTGTCGGCGGGCGGCCTATAGCACCGAGCGCTACCATTACTTGAAAACCCAGGCAGAAGAGGAGAGGAATATAGCAGCTGAGAAGAAAAAGAAGCAGGATGAGCAGAGGCTCATTGAGAGAGAACTGGCAGAAGAAGCCCAAGAGGACAGTGTATTAAAGTGAGCCTGCCTGTCTCCAGAGCAGTATGATAAATAAAACTGGCTGTGTTCTGTGAAAATAAATAAATAAATAAAATAAAAATACTGTACCTTACTTTTGTTCTTCAAAGAGAAGATCCGTAGCTCAAAGAGAAAGCTTTAACGCATTTGCTACCTAAGTATTTTTTTTAATAGCATCTAATCAAAGGGTAGACTTGTAAGTGGAAAAACTTTTTTCTCTATCCACCATACAGAGTTGACGGAAACGGTCCCAACCTTTTGGAGAAAAGTACATTTCCTGCACATCCGGTTTACCTTGCCTTTGCCGTGCAAAGGTTGCCGAGTGATAACAGGGTAAGAAACTGCTTTTTAGAAGTGAGCCTGCAGCGGGTTGGCTTGGAAGGCGCAATCTCTTTTTGTTGCTCAGATCTTTTCAAAGAGATACAGGTTTTACAGACAGGGCCTCTCCTCACCAGGGAAAATCTATGAGGCTAAAATTGCCCCCACTTTAGTCTCTGGGAGCCATTTAAGATTATAGAGCCCGATAATCCTTCAGGATACATTTATAGCAGATAAGAACATTTTCCCTAACCCCACTGCTGTTATTATAACAAATAAAATCAACAATAAGCCCTTCATATTGCCTAATAAGTTCTGGGGCTCCACCTCACCTGCACGGGTTCACTGGCAGGTGAAGGAGAAAGGAGGGAGCCATGACACAACACACCTGTGTGACACCTTACTCTTTCGGAACCCTTCTCCCTTCAAACCCCTCCCAGGTAGGGCTAGTGCTCCTCATATATCCGTGTGTGTGTGTGTGTGTGTGTGTGTGTGTGTGTGCGTGCGTGCTAAGTGTTTCAGTTGTGCCTGACTCTTTGCGACCCTATGGACTATAGCTTGCCAGACTCCTCTGTCTGTGGGTTTCTCCAGGCAAGAATACTGAAGTGGGTTGCCATGCCTTCCTCCAGGGGATCTTCCCTATACAGGGATCAAACCTATATCTCCTGCACTGGCAGGAGGGTTTTTTACCACTAGTGCCACCTGGGAAGCCCACTCTCCTCACAAGTCCCTCTCTTTTCCAAGATGGTACTCACCCTCCTGCTTCCTTAGAGCCATAAAAGCACAGCAGCTCTGGGAAACATTTGCACACACATGTGAGGGTTGGAAAATACATTTGTTGTTGTTAACAGGTGTATGTTACTCCACATTATCCAATTAACCTATTGTTTACTATGGCTAGTCTCATGGTGCCATGTGAATGAATGGTGGACCACAGTTAAAACAAATAATGGGAAAAGAAATACCTTCTCTAATGCTAGGTGCAATATTTTATGCTCCCAGTTTATAAGCATCCCCTTCCCCATTTTTCTTTTCTTTTTTTGATTAACTGACCATTTCTTGGACATAATCAAATTGCATAAGAAAACTTCTACTATTCTTGTTCTTTAAGATGTATTCCTTCCTTTCTTTCTTTTATTAAAAGCAAAAGAACAAACTTATTTTGATAACTCAGTCACCTCTCTTCCACTTTTAAACATCACCTTTTATGGGGATAACGATTCAGTCATTTTAGGATTGTGGTTCTCTTCCTTTTCCTCTTCCTTTCACTCTGAATGGCACATGGATTCAAGGAAAGCAGAGGCAAGAGGTGGGAAAGAGTGAGAGGGTCCTTCCTGGCCCCTGCTCAGGTGACTGTCATCTTACCTTGGTTCTTGGTGCACCTAATGCTGTGCTGCTGTGATTTCTGCTCTTGAAGTCCACCTGCCTCCCCCCGCTCCTAACCAGGATCTCCCTCTGAACTGACTTCTGCATCCCACCCAGGGCTCAGGATGTTCCACGTGCAACCCTGGAGCTCTCTGGAGCATCAAGCAACTGGTGGTGGGATGAGGTGTGTCTGAGCCTCTCTGCACTGCTCTGCCCCAGCACCATTTTACTCCCTTCTCTGGGTTTGGAATCTTCCCAGGATACACTCTGAAAATGGCACACAAACCTTCATGCTAAAATACGTTTATAAGCTCCTATTACCTCCTGACTCCAGATTTTACTTCAAGAGTGGTTCAACAAGCAAAGCTTTTGCAGGATTTCCCTGGTTGTCCTGTGGCTAAGAATCTGGCTTCCCAGTGCAGGGGACCTGGGTTTGGCCTCTAGTCAGGGAACTAGATCCCACGCGCTATAAGTAAATGATCCTGCTGTAACTAAGACCCAGTGAAGCCAAATAACTAAATAAAAATGAAAAAAAAAGAAAGCTTTTGCAAATGTGTCTGAATGTTCTTTTTCTGCTCTCTCCATTTCCAAGCTTGTCCCCACATCTTAACTTGGGATTCCCCAGAAACAGACCTTGAGATAAGAGGTGATCCCAAGGACACAGCAGTAGGGGAGTAGGAATAGGAAGCAGGGAAGGAAAGGGTGCACTGTCAATCCAGCCATCACTCTGTCTGGGGCTAAATTCTGATGAGGAGACTCTGAGAGCAGAGAGAAGACACATGCCTCAGAATCAACTCACTCAAGGGGAGAGGGAGCTGGGATACATGAATTCCCATTAGTCAGGGGTTGAGGGCTCATCTCCGGGTCAGGGAAGGGGTCAGGGGAGCGGGCTGCGTGTGTGTATTAATTCCTCAGTGCTTCAGGCAGCAAAGGAGACTTGGCCACAGGAAAAAGTTGTCAGGAAAATGAATACAGGTACTGGCAGTTCCTCTGACAAGAAATCTGCTTTTACATTATTTTATATTTTGTGATAAAGTTTCCAACTGGTGTTCAGCAACCCACTAGAGGGCCAGAAAGGATATTGAGCCCTCAGCCTTTTTGCAGCTATGGAGGGCCTGGGACAGCTGCAACCTAAGGGCCAGTCACCAACTGTGAGCAGCTTTTGGGGGGGCTACAGAGGTGCTTTGGCCAAGAGAATAATGGCCTCTAAAGATGTACATATCCTAATCCCGAGGTTAGGGTCCTTAAGAGGGAAACAAGAGGATCAGAGTCAGGGTAAAAAGGGATGTCAACTCAGAGTGATGTGGCCCCGAGCCATAGAAAGCCAGCAGCCTCTAGAAGCTAGAAAAGGCAAGGGAACTTCCCCCTAAAAGCTTCAGAAGGAATACAGCTTTTGATTTTAGCTAAACTTGCCAGATGGCCCTAGGTAAGCAATCTGGACCTTTGTGTTCTGTATTAGCACACTGATCATAAAATGGAAGTAGAAAAATGAAGGCGTTGCAAAATAATGCTTCAAAAATCGGCAAATTTAAGAGCATAAAAGCCATTTTTCAAGTTTATTATATAAAAAAATGTCAAGATAACAGAGTTTGTGAGCTTCTTACATGTCTCCAAACTTGTTTAGACTTGACTCTGTTTAACTCTGGTATGCAGACACTTGATTGGCCTTCGTGACTGCTGACAAAACCCCACGGTAGTACCGATCAACCTGCCACGTGGTATAAGCTCTGGGGCATTAGACACTTCACAGGTTTGCATAAGTGATAACAACTACACAGGATTACCAACAACCGGAACCTCTGGCTTTCCTCTTTTAGTGGCATCTCTAATATTTACACTTATAAAGAACTGAAAAATTTAAAAAGCAACTTCTAATAGTCCCTGGGAGGCATGACAGACATGTATTTTCTTGCATAAACTACAGTTTAACCATCAGAACATAAAATAGTGACAAGTACTGAAACATCAAAAATCCAGTGAAACAAGAACATCTGTGAGGAAATGGTATAAATTAATTATATGAAGTATAAATTGACCTACTTATTCTTTTTTTTAAAACTGATATTTCAGTGAAACAAAATTAAAACAAGCAATAGGTAGAGGAATGATTTTAACACCTACAATGATCTTCTTGAAGAGAAAAAATAAATTCTTCTTTAAAAAAAATTTTATTCCTTCATAAACATGAATGTTAACATAATAAAAGTACTTTCCTGGGTGATAAAAATGTGTTATTTAATAAAAAACACCAATTGTTTAAAGGCTTTATGCTTAATAGGATGTGAAGTCATCAGCTAATAGTATTTTGTAAAATAGTTTTTGAAGATGATGGCCTACAAAATTTCTGAGAATCAGCCTTGGTGAATTAATCCAAAATATGGAAAAGGCTATATGATGAAAATTTTAATTGCCATATGATTTGTAGTAGCCAAATATTTTACCCAAATATCCACTGATGGAAGAATGCTTAAGGAAATTCAGTTCAGTTCAGTTCAGTTCAGTCGCTCAGTCGTGTCCAACTCTTTGCGACCCCATGAATCGCAGCACACCAGGCCTCCCTGTCCATCACCAACTCCCAGAGTTTACCCAAACTCATGTCCATCGAGTCAGTGATGCCATCCAGCCATCTCATCCTCTGTTGTTCCCTTCTCCTCCTGCTCCCAATCCTTCCCAGCATCAGGGTCTTTTCCAGTGAGTCAACTCTTTGCATGAGGTGGCCAAAGTATTGGAGTTTCAGCTTCAGCATCAGTCCTTCCAATGAACACCCAGGACTGATCTCCTTAAGGAAATTATGATAGGGTAATTAGAGAAATAGTTAATAAGTCATTAAAAATCATTTATTTATTCAAAAATATTTTTTGAGTGTCTACTATATGCTAGGTACTACTCTAGGTGTTAGGGATATGGAAGGGAAAAAAACACAAAAAATCACCATTCACCATAGGCTTACATAAAGAAAAAGAAAGATACACAGTAAATAAGTCTGTTAATTAAATATATGACATGAATATGTAGGGCTGGCTTCGTGGACTTGTGACAGGACCCTGCTCTTATCAGGGCCTCCCTCTTATTTTAATGCTCTGCTGGCAGCCTTCTTAAAATTCTTGTTAATTTTCAAGCAAGGGCTTGAATTTTCAATCTGCACTGTGAGCATGCTCGTGTCAGTTATGTCTGATTCTTTGTGACCCTATCGACTGTAGCCTGCCAGGCTTCTCTGTCCATGGATTCTCCAGGCAAGAATACTGGAGTAGGTTGCCATGCCCTCCTCCAGGGGATCCTCCCAACCCAGGGACAGAGCCCGTATCTCTTATGTCTTCTGCATTGGCAGGTGGGTTCTTTACCACTAGTGCCACCTGAGAAGCTTGCACCCCACCAATTAAGGGTCAGAGGGATATCAGGAGGGGAGGGGATTGCAATTTTTTAGATCAGAAGGGGTCAGAGTAAGCATCTCTGATGTGATATTTAAGTAAAAAGATGAAAGATGTCATGGTTATAAAAATTATCAATATTCTGGGAAATGCTTATTATGTATTTGTTAGGTTAATGATTGCTATTGAGTAAAAGATATATATATATATATATTTAAGTTTGGGGTTTTTGGATTCAGGACAAAAGCCTTGAAAAATGCTTTTTCCCTCTCTCCCCACACCAATCCTGCTGGCCTTACCTTCACATACAGAATCCAACAAGTCTCACCCAATCCAAGCACTGTTTTCTCTCTAGCCTCTTTAACCAGAGCCCCCTTCCCAGGTTTCCTGCTTCTAAATTTGCCCCCTCTAAGCTATTCTTCACACAGCAGTAACTGTGATTCTTTTCAGACCTAAATCGATTATGTACTTCTCTGCTCAAAACACTTCAACGGGTTCTCATTTTACTCGAACAAGTCCAGATCGTCCCTACCCTGACCTCCTCTGTGGCCTCCTATCCTGTCCTTTCCCCTAGCTCACTCTGTTCTGCAGTTGGCTTCCTGGCTGTTCCTGGAACGCATGGACTATGCTCCCACCACAGGACATTTGCACATGCTATTCACTGCTTAGGGTATTCTTCCTTTGAAGAGCCACATGGTTCTGTCCTTCACTTCCTTAAGGTCTTTGCTCACATGTTACTTTATTAGATGTGCCTTCCTGGCCAGCTTATTTAAAAAAACAAACCATCCATTCCACAGTCCAATATACCCTGTCTTCCTATCCTGCTACATTTTTCGTTGTAGGACTTTAGACTTACTCTCATATTATTGTTGTTGTTGTTCAGTCACTCAGTCATGTCAGACTCTTTGCAACCCCACGTACTGCAGCACACCAGGATTCCTTGTCCTTCACTATCTCCTGGAGTTTGCTCAGACTCATGTCCATTGAGTCAGTGATGCTATCCAACCATCTCATCCTCTGTCTCCCCCTTCTCCTCTTGCCCTCAATCTTTCCCAGCATCAGGGTCTTTTCCATCAGGTGGTCAAAGGATTGGAGCTTCAGCATCAGTCCTTCCAATGAATATTTAGGTTTGATTTCCTTTAGGGTTGACTGGTTTGATCTCCTTGCTATCCAAGGGACTCTCAGTCTCACACAGTTCAAAAGCAGCAGGTCCTTATGGTCAGCCTTCCTTATGGTCCAGCTCTCACATCTATACATGACTACTGGAAAAATCAGAAATTTCTGTACATGACTTTTCTGGAATTTACAGTCATGTAGGAAAAACTGGGAAATTTCCAGTAGTTATTTTGCTATTAAATACTTCCATTTATTTTTTATATCACATGTACATGTGACTACAAGCTCCATGAAGACAAGCATTTTGTTTTGTTCACTATTTTACATCACCATTCAAAAACACTGTCTGACACATAGTAGACACCATAAATAGTAATCTGAAAGAATAAATCAAATTGAAGTGAAGCAAGTCACGTGCATTATTACCCCAAATATGTAAAAATATTTGCTTATAAGAATAAATTTAGTGATAGTAATACTTATGCCAAAGTTTGGGGGTATAACTCTCTTTTCTGAAGTTTCTTTAAAGTAATTGCACTATTTCTATACATATTTAAAAATCAGCATCATGTGCCTTTTATAATAAGTATTAAGATACCCTAATGCAATAAATCAGATATTTTCTGATTTATTTTCAGATATTTTCCTAGAACATTTTTTTCAAGTTTGCTTAATGGATTTTACTCGAAATGAAACAAACGCATAGTGAGCTGATATGCCTTATCCCAGGGAATTCTTGTGATTGTAAATCCCCATAAATTGATCACATTAAAAGATAAACTTTTAATTTCAGAATAGTTTTAGATTTACAGAAAAACTGCAAAGATAACACAGAGAATTCCCATCTACTCCACACTGTTCTATTATTAATATCTTTCATTAATATGCCACATTTATCTTATTAACCAATGTTGATACATGATTATTCACTCAAGTCCATGCCTTATTCATATGCTCTCACTTTTTACCTAATGTCGCTTTTTTGGTTCCAGTCTCTGCTCCAGGATATCACACCACCTTAGTCATTCTGTCTACCTAGGCTCCTTTTGGCTGTGACTATTTCTTAGACTTTCCCTCTTTTTGATGATCTTGGCAGTTCTGAATGGTATTGCTTAGCTATTTTGTAGAATGTCCTTCTATTGGGATTTGCTTGTGTTTTATTCCATGATCAGATGGATTATGGATTTTTGAGAGGAATATCACAGAAAGTGCCATTGTCAACACATCAGATCAAGGGTGCGTGCGTGCTAACTAAGTTGCTTCAGTTGTGTCTGACTCTGCGACTCCATGGACTGTAGACCACAGGCTCCTCTCTATATGCCACATCTTCTTCATCCATTCATCTGTTAATGAACATTTAGGCTGCTCCCATATCTTGACAATTGTGAAAAATGGTGCTATGAACATTGAAATGCTTGTATCTTTTAAAATGAATGGTTTGGGGTTTTTTTGGTTTTTTTTTTTTGGATATATACTTAGGAGTCAAATTGTTCGGTCATATAATAGTTCTATTGCATGAATACTCTTAAAAGTTTTATCTTTACAATATATAGCAAAGAGTTCTAGCTCCTAAAGTTATGTTCATTGTTATGCTTTCTCTTGATGAAGACAATTCCAATTCCTGTCCACCCCACACTCCCATGGGTACTCCTGCCAGACCCTGGCGTGGTATGTCCAGTTGTCTCCAAAATTAAGTCCAGCCTTGCTACTATGGTTCTGAGCTTTCCTGGACAGCAAGTAACTGAAGCAGACTGCTTACAATGCCTTCAGCATGTATGCTTTCTCTGCTGCTGCCTTGAAAGTCTTTTTCTCTGCCTCTTCCTTAAATCCCCAATTCACTAACCATGAGCCTGCAGAAATTTCCCTCATCCCACAGCAGAAATAACTTCTCACTCCTCATTCTCACCAGACTTGTCCCTGGACCACAGACCTGCTTTATTCTGTCTCCTGGTTTTGCACATCAGCTTAATATCCCCTATTAAACTCTCAGTTTCTGGAAAGCCAGGTTATCTTATCACACAGCCATAATGCCTTCCAGAATAGTACTTCAATAAATGTCAGATTGAATCAACCCAGTTTGTATTTGAAAATGTCAACTATTTGATTGACTCATTCCCTACTTACTTCTGAGTGGCGTTATCCATCTATACATTTATTCTTCCAATATTACCAGTGAAATTTCACTTTGTCCTCCTGTTTTATGCAGAGCTTTATTTATTTCAGCTGACAGATCAATAATGCATGGTGAGATTCACAGGTCAGGCCTCCTTCTGGTCTTTCTGATGGAGATGCTACCTGTATCTCTACCTTTGAAATAATGGAAGAGTTGGACCACTCTACCTCTTTTGGCTGGGTCACCTTGGACTGGTGACACAAACCCTCTGGGCCTGTCACAGGGCACTTGAGAAAATTATTGAGGTTAGGAATAGAAACTCCTGACCATAAACAGTATTAACAGGGGCTGGGAACTCTGTGTATGTTCTGTGTACATCATATTCACTCTTTACAACAGACTTAGGAGGTAACTATTCTTATGCCCATTTTACAGTTCAGAAAACAGGCACAGAGAAGCTAACTAGCAATCCAATGCTATACAGAAGGTGAAGAACAGATCTCGAATTCAGACCCAGAGCAGTCAAACCCCACTCTCGGTTCCCCACTACGTCCTTTGTGAAATAGCTGCCCCCAAAACTTAAATATTGGCTCTATTTATATGGAGGGAATATATACAGGAGATTACCTGAAACCACTGTTGCCTCACATTTTCTCAGGTCCTCAAAAAGAAAATGACTCAGCAAATATTGAGTGTCTAATATATTCAAGGCATGAGCAGGATTCTTACAAAGTCAATTCAAATCCTAATATAAACGAGTTCCTTGTTTCTGACATAAGACCTCTTTCAACATATCTTTCACTGCAGTGGAAACTCCTGCTTGAAGGACCAGACTTCACTACATGCTGCTGCGGGTAACACTGTGAGCACTGGGCTTTACAGTCTGTAAGACAAGAGGCCTGTGGTCTGTGTCATGCAAACTCATACTCTTCATGAACAGTCTCTCATTCCATGGACTGAAACCCCATGTCACACCTTGGGAGTCCTAAAAGTGAATGACTGCTACTAGGATATAAAATAATTGGAAATGCTGGTTTAAAAAAAAAAATCTTGTCAAACACAGAGTAAATTCCAGTCTTGTTAACCCAAATTCTGGCAGTTGATTATGACCCCATCAATAGAATATATTATTGACAAAATCCAAGCCTGGACATCTCAAAGAGTGCCGTGGTATCTAAGTGACCATGAGCTATGGGAGACCATAACTATTAACCAATTACTTTGGTAATGCTGATGACTTTCCTTGCACAGTTAATACTTGGTAGATGTTTCTGCTTTTGGTTTCATTTTAACCAAACTGGTGGCTATTGTATAAATCCTCAACTAGGGGTGATTATGTCCTGATGGGACATTTTTGGTTGTCACCGCTGGGCTGCTATTAACATCAAGAGCATGGAGGTCAGAGATGCTGCATGACATCTGACAATGCATACATCAGCACCCTCAAAATGAATTCTCCAGCTCAAAATGTCAACAGCTGAGGCTGAGAAACCCTGGTGGAGCCACATGCTCCATTCCTCAGTTCTTTCATTCAGTGGTGAGAATGCATAATAGAGTGACATTTTGAAATCTTAAACATTTTGTCCAAATGCACACCACATGTGAATATGTAGATCTTCGGAACGCTTTCAGTCCCCTTTGGCACGGAGGTTGCCAGTGTCTTAGGAACTGGGTGGTGGGATGGACAAGGACATAAATGCACACAAGGCCCTCATGTTTCCGAATTTCTCTTCTGCCCGTGCCCTGTTTAAAAATTTCTTTCTTGGGCTTCCCTGGTGGCTCAGTGGTAAAGAATCTGCCTGCCAGTGCAGGAGACATGGGTTCGATCCCTAATTTGGAAAAATCCCACAGGCCATGGAACAACTAAGCCCGTGTACCACAACTCTTGAGCCTGTGCTCTAAAACCCCATGTGCAGCAACCACTGAGCCACATATTGCAGCTACTGAAGCCTGCATGACCTAGAGCCCCTGCTTCACAACAAGTGAAGCCTGCCCACCGCAACTAGAGACTAGTCCCCACTCTCTGAAACTAGAGAAAAGCCCTCGTAGCCACAAAGACCCAGCACAGTCAAAACTATAAATACATAAAATTAAAAAGAAAAGTTTCCCCTATAGCAGCATTATCTATCTTCTCAGCTTAGGGCTGCTCAGGGCTTAAAGTATTTAGAAGAACCAGTTTAAAATTGTGCTTTAAATGCAATTTCAGAGGCTTTTCACAATCAAACAGATAAAGGAGGGAAAGAGAGGCGAGGACAGGAACTTAACTCTGTCCACAATAGGTTGGTTTGTGAAAGTTTGTACTATTCCAAGGCCAGACTAGGGTCTTCTGACGATGTTCATTACCCTGCCCTCTGCTTGTCACAGCCTCCATCACAAAATGATACAGTTTTTTTTTAAGTATAATTTTTTTTTAAATTTAAAGTAAAATTTAAACTAGGAAATGGAAAGCTCACGGTTTTTAATGAGCCTCACCTAAGGTCTCTCAAACTTACCATGTCAATCACATTCTCTATTCACATAGAGTAAAAGGTCTATTTATTTTCAAGTGTCAGAGAAATAACCTGATAGTTATTTATGATAATTCCATCTTTGATCTGTACATTGGTGGTTTGTTGGTGTCTTCCTTTCCTTCAGCTTCTCTCTTCCTTCAGCTTGATTCTCATTCATTCATCCTTTCCACAAATATCCCCTGGGGTATCTTGCTTTCTGCTGCAGAGAATCCAGAGAGAAAGTGGGAACATTCTCATCTCATGGGAACCCAGAGAGCTCTCCCCTTTCCCTTCCCTGTTGGGGCTGGGGAGGTTTTCTCTTCATAGAGTGAGGACCAACCTGGAGAAACAGAAGAACAGAACTTTCTTATTAGGAATATCTAAACATCGCCCCTCAGATGCCCATCCTCCATTCCTGTACCCTCCTGAGTGTTCCTTCAAGAAGTGCTACTTCTTGCTAAACTGCTCACATGGGCTTCCCTTGGTTTTAATTAATAACATCAAGAAGATACCTCTCCTGTTAATCATGGAGTTTTCAGCTCTCTACATGTGTGTGTTAAAACTTTAAGTCGACCACAGTGGGGAGTGATGCCAGGGGTAGACTTAAGCTGTACCTTGAAATTCTGTGACCCTCTCTGTGCCAATAACATTTCCCCTCTCTGGTCTGTAAACAGATGCACAGCCTCCAAGTAGCGACCTCCATCCCTAAGGGTCAACGTCAGGAAATCAGCGACTGTCTTCATGCCTCCTTCAGGAAGTGATATTTCAGGGGAGGAAAACGTACTTTTCAGCTCCCAAATTTTCCTCTAGATGGTTAAAAGGAAAATGCCATCTCTCGGCTTCCACCCTGAGAAGAACGCTGCAGGGCCGCCTGGGCTTTGCTAATAAAAGCGGAAAGTGTAAATGGTTTGGTGATGACTGGCTTTCGCCCTTGGACGGAGAAATGAGATCACGGTTTTCACGAAGGAAAAGAACCGCAGCTGCGGCCACCGCGGAGTCTGCCGCTTCCTCTCCCAGCGCGGGTCCCGTATTACATCACCGGTGAGCTCCTGGGGGGTGGGGTGGGGGGGTGAGGGGAGCGCAGGCTCCGCCAGGGTCGTATCCCCTGACTCCAGAGGATAAATACAGAGCAGCAAGGATGTAGGGGGAGGGGGCGAGCGGGAGAGGAGAAGGAAAAAGGAGGACCACGTTTCCCACTACCCCTCCGAATGTGAGGAGGGCGTTGCACTGGCTTCTGGTCCTTAAGCAGCCGCACCCCAAATTTCATTCCCGCATCGCCCCCCCTCCAACTCCCCACCCGTCCTCAAGACTCAATTCTGACATCCAAAGCAGCCAGGGAAGTCGCTTTGAGAGGTCCAAGGGGGACTGGGCAGAGAGGCTCCCGGGGACTGGGAGGGACCGCGACGCCTGCTCCTCCTCGGGGGAGTCGGGGGGGCGGGGGAGGCGGCCGCCGCTGCGCCCCCGCCCGGCCCAGCCAGCGGTGCCTCCCCCGCCAGGCGACAGCAGCCGGACGGGGGCGGCAGAAGCGCCTCCTCCCCGCCTGGAGCCGAGACGGCGGCGCAGGGGCAGCAAGGCGCCTCACCTTGCCCCCGATGAGGGGCGGATCATGCCATGGCAGCACCGGCGAGCGACCGCGGCGGCGGCGGCTGCGGCGATCGGAACCCAACCAGCAGCCCCGGGAGCTCGACCGGAGCGGGGGGCACCGCGGCGCGAGCCGGGGACGGCGGGGACGCGGGAGCCCGGAGCGCAGCGGTGACGGTCCCCGGCCTCCCTCCGCTCGAGGACTACGAGTGCAAAATCTGCTACAACTACTTCGACGCAGACCGGCGCGCGCCCAAGCTGCTGGCGTGTCTGCACACCTTCTGCCAGGAGTGCCTGAGCCAGCTGCAGCTCCGCGCCGCCGCCGCCGCCACCGCCGTGCCTGAGCGCACGCCGCGCCCGCCACCCTGGCACGGCCCGCCCGGCGCCATCGCCTGCCCCGTGTGTCGCCACCGCACGCCGCTGCCCGACAGCCGCGTGCACGGCCTGCCCAACAACACTAAGCTCGCCGAAGCCTTCCCGCTGGCCCTCCGCGCCGCGCACGACCCGCTGCCCCAGGACCGCCTCCCGCCGCTGCCCGCGCGCCGCCCAGCGCCCACTTCGGCCCCGTCGACCGCCGCGGCCCCGGCCCCGCCGCCGCCGCAGCGGTCCTCAGAGGACGCGGCCGGAGGACCAAGCGCCCGCGCCGGCCTGCGCGCGCCGGGCAACTACGAGAGCTGCCAGAACTGCAAGCGCGCCGCGCTCACCGCCGGCTGCGTGTGCGTTGTCTTCTCCTTCCTCTCCATGGTGGTGCTGCTCTTCACCGGCCTCATCTTCGTCAACCACTACGGCGGCGGCGGCGGCGGCGGCGGCGGAGCCCCCCCGGGGGGCGGGGCGCCCCCTGGTGCAGCCCCGGCAGCCGGCTCGCCCTCGCCCTCGCCCGTGGGGCCCATCTGCCTGTCGGTGGCCAGCATCCTGGCCCTCTTCTCGGTCGTCATCACTTGGATCATCTGCTGGCTCAAGTACCGGCCCGAGGGCGCCGCCTCGGGCTCTGCCGGGGGCGGTGGCGGCCCGAGGGCGCGGGCGGTGGCAGCGGCTAGCGGTGCGCGCAGGAGCGGTACGTAGCGGGGCCGCACGCTTGGCCTCGTTCGTGCACCTCTAGCCCCGCGTGGCCCTAGTGGAGGGGGCCTCTGGTCCCGTGCGATCGAGCTTCTCCGCCCTCTCCCCTTGGACCCCGGACGCGCACCCCTTCGCCACCCGGCCACTGAGGAGCCTCGGTTTTCCGCCTCTCTGGCCTTTACCGTCCACTTCGCGCTGGGCCAGAGAGGGAAACCGAAGAGGCAGGGATGCTGGTGGGGTGTCACATCTCCGTGGACTGTTCAAGGTCAGCCCCCTCCATGCACCGCCCTCATCCTCGCCAGAATGCAAAATCATCCCTCTCCGGAGTGCGAAGATTTGCAAAAAGAGGAGGAAAGAGGAGGAAAGAGGAGTGGGACACCCATCGCCTGGCCTGGAAGCTGGTTTTCTGAATGCCGTGACTTGGGCGTTTCTTTAAGGGTATGGGTGCGCGCGCGCGCAAGCCCGCAGCAGTTGTGAATGGACCTAAGCTGTCCTGAGGAAGAACGAATGAGATGTGAACGTGAGAGAAAGGTCTTCCTGCCCCCTGGAGGTCCTGGAGAGTGAGTGAGCCGGATCGCTGAGAGTGATGTACAACCTTCGGGGGCGTCACGCGTGGGGAGGCTGGAAAGAACAACCGCCCAGCATCTGTGAGCAATTGAGCAGGTGCTCAGCGCGCGTGCGCGCCCTCATCTGCCTCCAGATTATTTCGAGCAGAATGGTGGTGGAGCGCAATGGGCGGTGGATCCTTCTGTTAGTGGCCCGACAAAGTCCAAGAAGTCCCACCTCCTGGAAACTTGTGATCGCTTTATTCTCGGTGTTGCTACCAGGAAGTCATTTCATCTTCTGTAACTGGACTCAGGGAGCTTCAAGAGCCCGTTCTCCCTTCTCTTCTCAAAACTGACTTACTGTTGCCCCCACCTGGAAGATACTGAAAGCTATTCGCGCAGAATAGAAACTGTAGGCTTCCCCTGCCTTTTTTCTTAATTTCATTTTTAAAATAATTTATTTTAGAGTATATAAATCTGGAAATTTTGTGCATTAAAATTTCTGGAAAAGTTGTTTGATAAGCAGTAATATTTCTCCTGTACCTCTAGTCCGAATACATTTCGAAATGAGGGGCATACAATAAATGCGTGTTGGTAGTTGATTCAAGATTTTATACTGTGAAATAACTGACTTTCAATTATCTGATAAAAAAGAAAATACTGCCCAAAGACGAAACCGATAAATCAGATACCAAGTCTTTCTTCCTTTGATTACAAATATATATTATTTTGAATGTAGCTGTTTGATATTGTTAGAAATCAATGAAATGTTCACTTCTTATCACATTAGATGAAAAAGAATACATATCTATCCGGTTTTGTAACTAAAAAGATGAATTGGAGTGTATGTTGCAGGTGGATTCGATGCTTTTAAAAAAACACAACAGTTGTTCCAAATGTGTTTTATATGAAAACATTCTTTATTCCATCTTTTGAAGTTTGGAATAAGATAAAGTTTTCATGCCTAAACACCACAGAAGCTACTGAGGGTATGCTGTTATTCCTCATGTATTTATGCAAGCTGTCTGCATGATATCCTGACTATTAACTGAACTTGAATGCTATTCTATTAACTGAACTTGAATGGAGCGTTTGTATCTATCCTAAAGTAATTTACTGGCCATTGATAGTGTGGTATGGCTGCAATTTAGGAATTGCAATATGATGTGTTTTATGTCTGCACTGTCAATAAAAACAAGAAGCATTTCTAGAAAAACCTACTTTCATGAAACTTATTTCATGGGGAAATTGCTCCATGTTATTGGGGCCGCACTTCCTTTTCTGAAATACACATATCCTCAACCAGATTCTAATTTCACATTTTGAATAGGGCTTAGAGAGAGATAATTCACGTGTGGGAATGCACTACAAGGACATTTCATGGAATTACTGGAACTCCTGAAGGCCAAGTGAGATCTGTTGTATTTTAAAGTTTTACCCACCCACTACTATAAAATTCCCCTAAAATGAAACTCTGTTGTCAGATTTTGTTCTCAGTTTCTGTAAAATATTTTCAGGTTCCTAATATGAATAATCACATTCCAGAGGTTGGTTTTAATTTACTTTTACCTCCACCAAGTTACTTGTGCTATTTTAATTTCTATATTCATTTTTATCTTTTATATTTTGTTTGCCTCCAGTGCTGAGATTCTAGCATTCACATATGTTCAGTTGTACAAGTGCAACTACACATATATGTATAGTACGTGCTAGTAACAGAACTTGGCTTTGTGGATGTAACCAAGTGTACATCCACATGTGTGCACGCCCATGTGGTTGCTATTTCATTCCCTCAAATTGACAACCTAGAAGTCTGTCTAAAGTTACTTGGGGACCAGCTTGCTTGAATCTGTGTTCCAGAGAGAAAGGTACAACAATGACATAAACTGAATTACTGCTCATAAATGAGAAAGAGATCTTTGAATTGCTTGAGTCACAATACAAGCCACATTGCACTTCTTTCATAGGTTGTATACATGTAAAGCTGTTATAATGAGAAATATGAAGACTTTAAAACCAAGTAGATACAATTAGGAGCTCAGTACCTGAACATGGAGAGATTGTTTTTTTCTTCGCTAACTTTTTTTGCTTTGTTTTAGTGCTAATTTCTGAGTTCTTTATCAGGAATTGAGTGGCAGGATGAGGTGATCGAAAACATTTTTCCAACTTTAAGTGGTTTTCTGGCATTCAGGTGCCCATCCCCCCTCATTTTGCAGATATAACCTCATCATTTCCATCTCCTTTGGAAAGTCCTGGAATTCCATCACCTTAGAGCATGAATTTAGCAGTAATTGTTGAAGTGACCAAGTAGATGTCTGGAGGACTCCTGTCAAAGTGGAAGACTCCTTTCTTATAAAAATGCAGTAACTCAGTCCTGAGCACATCTCTAGCTATTGAGTATGAACCACCAGTAAAGTCACTGCAAAATGCCAGACCTGGTCTGGGCTGCACACATGCTCAAGAACTTGTGGTTTCCATCGTCCAGGTTCTGCTTACGTTCTGAGACTGTTAGGTAGAATTATCATGATTAGGTAGAATTATCATGAGGCTTCAATAGCATCTAAATTTCAAGTGAAAGAAACTCATCTTGGAGTGATAGATTAAATACTTGGCCTATGAATGTAATATGATTTGGTGAACAGGGTCCACATCCATAAAGAACATCGGTTTGGATTCTAAAAATCAGTAACATCATCAGGAGTTATGAGTTTGAAAACTGGCTTTCTCTTTTCTTGGAAGGACCTTGGCAAGTCATTTAACCTCTTTGAGTCCCAGGCTCTTCATCTACAAAATGGGAACAAAAAGGATCAGCCCTCCTTTCCTTTTGGGATTGATATAAGGCCTTGTATACAAAAGAGGGAATACAGGTGAAAATACTTTGGAAACAATCCCTATGTGGATCTATAGTTTTGCTTCATTCAGGCTTGCAAGGGTCCAATATCACCTCCCCAGAGAAGGGCTTCCCTGGTGGCTCCGCTGGTAAAGAATCCGCCTGCAATGCGGGAGACCTGGGTTCGATCCCTGGGTTGGGAAGTCCACTGAGGAAGGGCCTGGCAACCCACTCCAGTATTCTTGCCTGTAGAATCCCTATGGACAGAGGAGCCTGGTGGGTACAGTCTATGGGGTCACAAAGAGTAGGATACGACTGAGCGACGAAGCACAGCAGCACAGAGAGATCTACCCTCACCACTCTATTCCTAAGGGAATGTCTACTGAAGTTTTCTCTTTTTTCTTAATACTACTATCTGCAGTGGTTGCATTTGTTATATGCTTTATCTCAATCTCCTGTAACCAGAATGGAAACAAGCGGAGAAAACTTGTCTGGTCACTCACTCTATCCACAAAAACCTTAACCAGCTCTAGGTATTTGGTAAGTGACAATTAACTAGTCTGTTGACTTGCCTTAATGGGAAACCCTGTACTAAATGTTAGATGCCTTGGCTCCCTTTACGCACACTGCCACTCAGTAACTCCTGAAACCCTGGGGGACTTAGGTAAACAATTGATTTTCCCAACTTCATCTGGAGTTTTCAAAGGTGAAAAAATATACCCCCAAAGCATCTTGAGTTTTGATAAAAATCAGTTCACGCACAATGAAACTCTAATTGCAATATAGTCAGTGAAAGTAGACACTGAAGAAACTAAAAGACATTTGGCTTCCATTTCCAATCATTTTCTGCACTGCAAGATTTCAAGATGTGATGCCTTTTGGCTTCCTTCTTTATAAGCATGTCTGAACCATCCACTCCAAAGCCAGCAGCACCTACATGTTTGGGATAAGTTTACATTGCAGTGAAATTTCCTCACAACATTTATGTTAAGATCTATCAAATTTCTCATTATTTGTTACCCCCTGTGTTATTAATTCTTCAGTCTTTGCCACTTTACATAAATTATCCTTCATAGACTGGCTAAATTTATAATCTCAGTAGCTGAGTAATCCCCCATTAGTCTGTGATCCAACTCATCCTCTTTAATCACTTAATTCCCGTTAGCTAATATTTGTATTTTAAAGTTCTGTTATGATACAAAGACAATTATGTTCATGCCTTCAGCATTGAACTGCATCCTTGTTAAAGGTAAATTGCATACTTCTTTCTTTGAAATAATATGTTTTTATTATATATGTTATAGTGTGAGTTTGTCTGCAGAATAGTATTTGCTACAGTAAATATTTCTGAAATGAGTATTAGAAATGACTGCAGTCAGATCTTAGTTCTGAGTTATGTGAATAAAGAAATCATGAGATATTTTATCTATCTTTTGCTAGATTTCTTCTCATTGTTCATTTAAGGAAAGCTTTGTAATACATACCCTTAGCATTGTTTCTATCCATCAATTATACCTGAGGCGAGAGGCAAATTTTTTTCTGTCATAAATTCACTATCATTCTTGAAATATATTCAGGGAAATGAGAGTGTTTAATGTTCAATTTCCAAGAATATTCCTAGGAGCTCAGGAAGAATGTGCACACTTCCCTTAGAAGAAATTGTCTTTGCATGTAAAATTGGATTATCTTTGGTTTAGAAATACCAGATCTCCACAGGGTGGAAGAAGGGAAATGCTGATGTGGGAAGAAAGAGCGTAGAGAAGATGTGCAAAAAAGTTCTCCTAACCCCTAATATTACAAACACACATTCCAAAATAAACGGGAGTGAAAGCATTTAATCTTTGCAAGAACAGAACACTTTTATTTCAGCAATTATTATCTCAAGAACCATGGTCTGGTTGTATTTGAATGACTCAGCTATCTCTGACCACAATGATGAAACTCCTTATCATATGGAAAGGATACTTTGATAGGATTTATATGTCTAGTGTGCGTGTATTTAAAAGTAGTTTGCAGTCAAACTTGAGAGGTAGAGAACCATTGCACCTGACTTGCAGCTTGGGGGAAGGATTAACTTCAAGTTGTGAAGTAGATAGTTTTTGTGCGGAAGAAACTTGGGAACTGAACTCTGCAAGAAGATTTGTCCCTAGAGCCAATTTCTTATTAAATTCACACACAACAAACTTATTTCCTGATTGGAGCCTTAGCAGAGGTTCTTGGCTCTGGCCGCAGGTTAGAATTACCTAAAGCGCTTAAGAAAAAAAAAAAAAAAGCGAAAGCACCAGTCCCACCCCCAGAGACGTTTCTTTAATTGGTCTGGGAGTAGGGATGGGGGTAGGGAGGGGAGGCGCATCAGTATTTTTAAAAGGCGCCGCAGGTGATTCTACTGGGCAGCGAGATTTGAAAGCCATTAGACTTCACAACGTTTTTTATTGAAATGCGACGTTCTCCCTAATCTCACTTTAATGAACGAAAGGCCGCCACGTTTCTTAGAAACTGGGAGATTGTGGACAAATGCTTGGATTTTTGGAAGTGGCCATAATTTGAATAACTATTTGATTGCTGCTCTACTTTCTGACATTCTCTCTGTGTCTCTATCGCTTTCTCTCTCTACACACACACACACTCACACACTTGTGTTGACTTTGTCTTCCCAGGAAAGTTAGGTAAATATTTGCAGCCCAATTTGGCTCGCTTTGTGGTCTTTCCTAATGTGGTGGGGATGAAAGCTGCGCCTCCCCAAGGCTTTTCCGTGGGCTCCCCTCGGCCCCTCAAAATAAGTGTGTGCTTTTCCAAATCCCGCGAGTCATCAAAATTCGGTGACAACGTGGGGATTTGAGGGCGGATTATGTGGATAACCAGGAAAAGTCTAGAGGTTAAATTAACAAAACCTGGCCGGTTGACAGCTCTGGGTGTCATCGACCATGACAGCTGAGGGCGAAGCCGCTGGTCGCCGACAGGTGTGGACCTGCGAGCAGATCCAGCTCAGAGTCCTGTTTAAAAATATTTGCTAGAAGAGTTACATTTTTTTTTTACACTTCCGAGTAGCCGATCAGCGTGCAAATTAATTCCACGCTCTGGGACCCAGGTGTAAAGGGATTTGTGCTGAGACTCGGCGGCTGGCGGGCGGTGGAAGGCGGGGGGATTACCTTGATTTCTCCCCCTTTGAACGCGGACGCCGGAGATGGTTCGTGGCTGAGCTCACGGACTCTCGGGCGGAAAGCGATGGCTCACCCCTCCGCGGGAACCCGGGGCCGGGGCAGCCACCGCGACAAGTTCCGGGGAGGCTCCTGGGCGGGTGGGATGGCGTCTGCCTCCTGGGGCCGGCCTGTGCCCGCACCCGCGCAGCCTCGGGTGAAGAAGAGAACTCGAGACCGCCCGGGGCAACGGGCTGGTCCCAGCACAACTGGGATGACACAAACGTGATCTCTTTGCAGCCCCCGACCCCAATCCCCAGCCCAGCAACCCCTACACTGGCGATCCCGAAGGACAGGCGTGGGCCCGGGTGAAGCAGAAGGCACAACAACGCTGTCGCCAACCCACTGGTAGAGCGCGCGGGAAGCCGCTGGCGCGGTATCCTGTCAACCTAGCCACTCAGTAAAGAGACTTAAAGGCTTGTTTGTTTTGCCTTTGTATGGAAACTGGTCACTCTCCGGATTTTGTGACGCCCGGATTTCAGAGTCTGATCGGGTGGCGTCGTTACCATTCTTGGATGTCCACCGGCCCCTCCCAGCGCCCGTCCCCAAGTCCTGCATTCGCATCTATTCCTAAAAAGAACAGAGAAGCCAAAAACCCGCTCCAGCCTCCCGCCGTCTTTCCCATTTCCCCCGCGGCTTTCGCAATCCCCACCACCACCGCGTTGTTCCCGCGCGGGTCAGCGGGACGTGGACACCAACGGATGGAGACTTGGAAGTACCTTTGGTGTGTTCGATTTCCTTTTGGAAATTCCTCGCGGTTCCCCTTACCGGCGTTGCCCGCATCCTACGCGAGGTTCACTACCCGGCTAGGTGCCTATGAGGACTTCTAGAAGCCCGGCCCACGACACGTTCCACATAGAGCGCTGATCCGCGGGAGGCACGAAGATTTGGATTCCTTCTGCAAACATGCATCGGCTGCCTGCCACGTGTCCTCCAACCCGAATTAGAGGCGGCTTAATGATGTTAAGCGTCTCTGGTTCTTCTCCACCTGGGAAGACAGAGTTATAAACTCTGGGAGTAAGAAAAAAAAGATTGTTTAAAATAAGCAAAAAATTTAAAGTGGGATTATATTACTGGAAGCATTTTAAAAGGGAACTGAAATGGAGTAGATTTCCAAATTATTTTCAATCGAGATAAGATAGATCAGTGCCTCCCAGAGGCATTAAAGGTAACTTGTTGAAATTTATTTACAGAACAGGGCAAACAGTGAGAGGTAAAGTATTTGGCCAACTCCCCGATCCCATCCCTTTGGAGATCTGATTGGAGAGTTAGAAAATTGTTGGGCTTCTGATTGAACAGGAGTGACAACACCACATTGTCTGTGGTTTAAATCCTAGTTTTGTTGCTTGCTAGCTGTGTGACCTCGGAGAAGGCAATGGCACCCCACTCCAGTACTCTTGCCTGGAAAATCCCATGGACAGAGGAGCCTGGTAGGCTGCAGTCCATGGGGTGGTGAAGAGTCGGACACGACTGAGAGACTTCACTTTCACTTTTCACTTTCATGCATTGGAGAAGGAAATGGCAACCCACTTCAGTGTTCTTGCCTGGAGAATCCCAGGGACGGGGGAGCCTAGTAGGCTGCGGTCTATGGGGTCGCACAGAGTCGGACATGACTGAAGCGACTTAGCAGCAGCAGCAGCAGCAGCAGCAGCTGTGTGACCTAGAGCAAGTTAAGTAAACTCGCTGGTCCTCTTTGTTCTCATTTTAACTGGATACAATCTAGTGGTTTTAAACAGTAAGTAAATTCGTCTTTGCAAAGGGCTGAAGATGCCAGTACTTATGAAATGCTCAATACATATATGCTATTACTCCTAGATAGTATTATATTACTATTACATCATTATAAATGAACATGTGCGAGAATTATTTAGTGCTATTGTCACTGCACAATTTCCCTTGTTCTCCCAAGATAGTTTATTCGAGATGGGGAACCCAAGCCTCGGGACCAAGGAGTTGTAAGGCTTTCTGAGCACTTGTTCTCCCAACCCCAGGACACCAGGCATGTTCTGAGAAGTCTTCTGGAAAGTGTGGTCTGATTCCTGGAAGGTAGACTGTGACAGGTGATGGAGAAATGGCTTAGCCACCACCTGTGGTGGTGGCGAGAGAATGATGGCATCAGAAAAGCCTGATGCAGGACTTCTCTGGTGGTCCAGAGGTTGAGGATCTGTGCTTCCACTGCAGGGGATTCAGGTTCGGTCTCTGGTCAGGTAAGATCCTGCATGCTGTGCAGTGTAAAAGATAAGCCTCATCTCCCTACTTTGGTACTTTTGGACAGAGGAGCCTGACGGGCTATGATTCACGGGGTCACAAGAGTCAGACATGACTTAGCAACTAAATCACCCTTAAAAGGATTTGGTCCAAGTGTTGATTTTATGCATCCTTTCTCCTATCAACCTGCACTTGTATAATGCGTGAGCTGGCAAAGTCCAATCTCTATTTCTCCTTGTCTTTTTTTTTTTTTTTTTAACACAAATGAGTTATAAAACCATGGGAGCAGACTAAATGACATATCCTTAAGTCAATACTATAAGGATGTGTGTGCTGTGTCTGGCACATAGAAGGATCATCACTTTTGTATTTTTCTTCCTAATATCCTTTTCTTCCTCACAACCCTCTGTATCCTGTTGTCCCCTAGTCTACAACTATCCCTCCTATCATGTGTTCTGGAACAGTGAAATGGGGATTCAGGTCACTTTTCCCAGCACAAATGTATCCTTCAAATCAGAAACAGTCATTCTGTGCTGTCTCCTATGAGCCCACCTTGACTAATGTCAATTAGAACTTTCAAAATCAGAAATATCTTATCATGTTTCTTCAGTATTTTGTCATTTTCTCTCCCTCTCCCCTTTTCAATCTTAAAGCAATTCTCTTCTCTTCCAGGACTTTTCAATTTCTTCTCTTTTGTCTGTCTCTGAGAACTTCGATTTTCAGGGTCTTTTCCTGTTTTTTGAGCTCAGAGATCTTTGATTTCCCCTCCCAGAGTGACTTGCCAATCCCTCAAAAGTTCACATGCCCCCAGGATCTAGCTCCCACTCCCCTGGTCATCCTGCCCAATGAAACCACACTGTTTGCTCTTCTGATACTGCGGCTTCCTCATTAATCAGAGGAGAAGAGTGCACTGCACACCTCCCCTACTTGGAAACATGACCTTGCTCTGAGGGACATGTGATGATCCTTTCTATTACAAGGATGACTCTTAGGATCTCATTACACAGGGCAGCAACCCAGGCTGTCTGAGAACCTCCTCAGCCTGCTGTGGAGATAGAAAACAGATCTGAGATGCCCCAGGAATTCCCTTTCCACATGGGCCTTCTTACCTCTGCTGCAGGTTCACGCTGTTTCTGTTTTTCTCCCCTATCAGATCAGTTCAGTCGCTCAGTCGTGTCCGACTCTTTGGGACCCCATTGACTGCAGCACGCCAGGCCTCCCTGTCCATCGCCAACTCCCAGAGTTTCCTCAAACTCATGTCCATTGAGTCGGTGATGCCATCCAGCCATCTCATCCTCTGTCGTCCCCTTCTCCTCCTGCCTTCAATCTTTCCCAGCATCGGGGCTTTTCAAATGAGTCAGTTCTTCGCCTCAGGTGGCCAAAGTATTGATTGGAGTTTCAGCTTCAGCATCAGTCCTTCCAATGAATATTCAGGACTGATTTTCTTTAGGAGGGAGAGTTCTCCCCTATCAAGTAGCTCCAAAATCGAGTAGGACTTTGCTTTATCAATCATTTTCTGACAAGTAAGAACTGCTCCTTTTTGTTGAGCAGTATGTCCACTACTGTTCTGAGAAAACCATGGCCCTCTTTCAGACCCCCACAGAGTGCTACCTGCTGTTGCCTCTACTGCATCTGCTGGTTCCCTTGATCCCAGACCTTCACAGGGGCAGTGGTGGCTCAGTCGCTAAGTTGTGTCCAACTCTTCTGACAACATAGACTGTAGCTTTCCGGGTTCCTCTATCCATGGAATTCTCCTGGCAAGAATACTGGAATGGGTTACCATGTCCTCCTCCAGGGGATCTTCCTGACCCAGGGATCAAACCCCATTCTCTTACATTGCAGGAGGATTCTTTACCGACTGAGCTACCAACCCTTTCTATTAATAATGTACGAAGCCCTGTGAAGACATTCTCTCCTATATGGTCCTGCTGGTTTTTTCCCATTTACCTCACAAGGCTGGGGAAAGATGACTGGTTTGCTAAGGTCTTGGGCTCCTCCTCCGGAGTCCTTTCTCTCCCTTTCTACTCCAAATGGTAGCAAATGTGGGAATCATTCAGGAGGAACATGCATACTTGCCATGTGAAGCAGGGCATGTGTAGTCTGCCCAACTCTCTCCAGCCTGCAGGGAATTTTCTCCTAGTTAGGGAGCAGGAATGACAGGTCCAGATGACTGGAGGGACCTGGACACCAAGACACCTGGACATCTGGGTCCCCATTTTCTTTCAAATAAAAATTCAATTTTTGGACCATGGACATCGAGAAGAAGACGCTCAAGCTCATGCTGGATTTTAGAGCCAGGGACACCTGGAAGAGAGGCGACAGGGAAATCTCAATCTCCTGACCCACAACAGTGACATCTACCTTACTCTCAGAGGTGGGGTGAGGGATGGCTCCAAGGAAAGCTCCCTTTGTTGGTGGCAAGATTTAGTCCCCCAGTCACTCCTTCAGTAGTTGGAATGAAGTGTCTTCGGAAAGAGGACAGTGGGAAACATCTGGAGTGACTTGCAGCCCCCAAAGTTTCCTCTTTCTAGGTCAGATCCCCGGCCCCTAGTTCTCCAGGACGTCAGAACGCCCCACCCACTGGCAATAGTAGCTCCTTAAGCTGTTGTCCATCTACTGGGTTTTTTCTTTTTTTTTTCATCTACTGGGTTTTTTCACCTTCACCCTTTTCCTTCCTTTAGCAATCACTCCTTCCAACCCTAGTTCTCTGCAGAAACCTACCTCTACTGAGCCTGCTCAAAGTTACTCTGTTGAAATAGCAATGCGGCAACCCCATCTCACCCCAGGGTTGCATACCCCTTCTCCGTGCAAGTCCTCTGAGCTTCTTCAGAGCTGAGCTGCAAACTTACAGTCAATCTCCTGACAAGTTGCATCTATTTATTTATTTTTTGGTTATTTTCTGGGACTTTGGCTCTGCCAGGATGAGGACTCTCGTTTGTTTTCATCACAAGGTTAGCCCTAGCTTTTGGAACTGCACATAGTAGAAGCGCAGTAAGTATGTGTGTAATAAACGAAAAGCTCTGGGGCGGCTCTGGGAACTCAGCCAGAGGACAAGCCAACCATTCAGTGCGTAGAGTAAGATAATCAAAACTGCCCCAGGGAAAGGCTTCAAAGGCCAGACTTGCAAGTGTCTCAGGGCCTGGGGGTGACCAGTGGGTAAAGGAACCCGCACATTTAATGAAAAACTTTTTGGAGGGGGGAATGAATGATTAAGACAGTGTGGGACCTGGAGTGTGCACCCGCACATTTAATGAAAATTTTTTCAGAAGAGGGAAGGAATGATTGAGAGACTGTGGGACATGGAGTGTACCCAGCCTCCGCACAGAGGAAGCAGCAGGAAAGAAGGAGATGATGCATTCAGAGGGTGCAGCTTAAGCCAGGAGGGCAGTGCTCGCCAGCCACCGCATCCTGCACTTCTTGGCCTGGCCAGTGCGGCCCAAAGCAGGATAGCATGTTCCCCTTCTCCTCAGGCCTTCGGGTCCCCAGGGCGCAGGCCAAGGCTTGGTAGCTTTGGGCACCGTAATCATGAGAAAAGCTGGGATTACGTGGAGAGGCATTCGGCCTCCTGGGGAAGCTCCAAAAAGCCCGCTGGCCTTGGACGCTGAAGGATGCAAGGGTGGATGGACCAGTCCTTTAGGGCATAGTATGCTGAGTGCCCAACCCCCACGCCAGATTTGAGGTTGCAAAAACCAAGAGAGGCAGCTAAGAGTGCACCCTACATTCCCTGAGGTCGGATCCTCACTGTTCCAGCCCAGAGAGGCCACGAAGAGGGCTTGCGTAGCACCCATCTCACCTGCTATGGCCCTGGAAATAATTACCCTATTAGATTTGTGCCCTGAATTGGCCCCCTCCCCTTTAATCAGGCAGAATCTCTTTAAGGGGCTCCAGTAGAAGAATCTCATCCCTGATGGTGCAGGTTCAAAGCGCAGAGAGGATGGGACCTGCTTAGCGTGGTGTTGGAGGGGTGAGGGTGGGGGTGAGAGGAGCTCAGACCAAGAGACCGGTCCTGACCAGGTTGAGGGGGGTGGTCTACAGACATCCTATCCCAGGACTCTTTCCTGAGTGAGCCCAAGGGTCTCTGCCCTCAGAGGACAGAGTGCTGTAGGGCTGCCCGGAAGGAACCTGAATTTGGCGACCCCCATCTCCAGCCAGCTTTCCCACAAGGGACCCGGAGGCTTGGAGTTTTCCTGATTTCTCAGCCAAGAAGTAGAGCCTCCTCTCCACCCCCACCCCCTCCTATGCAAAGCAAGCGTTCTCTTGCACCACCACCCCCCCTCCCCCGCCCCGCAACTGGGGGAGTTGGCCTCCTGGAAGGCTTCTAGGGTCTTCCCGCCACGCCCTCCAGGGCAGCTCTCTCGGGGAGTGGGTACGTCCTTGGGGCCACTGGACTGGGTTTTCTGCTTTTCATCCCTGTCCCTTCACCCAGGAGTAAATAAACCCCCACCCCACTCCTGGAACACGGCTCAGCCAGTATTCGGGGCTCCGCAGAAATGGATTTTAGCTGCTCCTGGAAGCATCCGATGGAAGACAAGGGCGGGGAGCTGTGTGGGGAGGCGGCGGCCAGAAGAACCCGGGGCCGGGCGATGTGTTTGAATGAGTCTGCTTGTGAGTTTGTGTGTATGTAAACGAACGAGTGCCCAGATGCGGGAGGGACGGAAGCGGGGGACGTCGAGGCTCTGTCGGGGCTCCAGGAACCCGGCGCGCAGCCGGCTCTGGGCTCTGGGGGAGGCCTGGCGTATCCCCGAGGACCCGTCTCCTCCGGCCGCCCCTGCAGCGCCAGCCGAGGAAGGTGCGCCCGCGGCGGGCAACGCCGGCTCCTCGGCTCGCTCCCCAGAGGCGCTGTGGGAAGATATGAGGCGTCCCCGGTACTTTCGCTTCGGGCCTGATGGATGCGACCGCACACCGAGGGTTGAGTAATTAATAAAGATTACGACCGTTTTGTCCAAACACCCCTCTTAATTAATGAAGAGGAGGAAGCGAAGGGTGATTCATTGGCATTTGGAAAAGTCCCTCAGCGGCGCGGGCTTTGCGGTGTGGAGGGGGCCGCTGGTATCCAGGCCACCCCCGGACAGAGGCGTTCTCATTCCGGATCGAAGTGTCCCGCAGCCAGTACCCCTTCACCGCGCCGTCTCGGGGACGTGCTCCCCGAGACTCAACAACCCGCTTCCTCAGGCTGCAGCCACTCTAGGTCGAAGTGGCCCTCCCCTCCCTCAAAGGATGCGTTGGGACCTCACAGGCAAGCCTCTCTCTCGCTCCTCCGAGTTCGCTCCCGGCGGTGCCGCCTCATCCAGTCCGGAGAGGACTTCCAGGAGCCGGGATCGCTGATCCTTGGGCTCTGTCGATGCTCCGCAGGGAGAGAGCTGTGGGAAGGAAAGAAACCAGTTCCGAATCCTTAAGGCCAAGTGCGCGCAGAAAATGCTGGGAATTCACCCCTGCGTGGGAATATGCGTGTGTGAGTGTGATTCACCGTGTAAACGCATCTAGAGATGGATGTTTGTGTATCTGTATGGCTAGTATGCCCATGTGTGGATTTCTACGTGTCTGTGCGTGTGCAAACCTGTGTGTGAACCTGTGACTGTGTGTGTCCCCGTGGGGGTCTTCTATGTCTGTTTCTAGGTATCTTAGCGACAGGTTTTGCTAAAATACCGCCCCGCTCCCGGCCTACTGTCCACCTGCTACAGACCCGGAAAACAGTGCCGCCTCTCGCTCTCAAGCTTCGCTGCATTAAAACCCTCTCGCTTGAGCCGGAAACTTATTTCCTCCTGGTGGAGGTGGTGGGGGGCGGGGGGAGTGTTCCCTCCCAGCAGGGGCTGGGGGCCGGCAGGTGGGGGACGCCGAGTGGCCGCGTGGAGGGCCCAGGAGCCGGGAAGCGGCTTCAAAGGTTTGGGGAATGACTCTTCGGCCTTTATTTATGTCCCTATTAATATAATATCCATCATGTAGATATTGATCTTTATCCTTTAAACTGATACGCTGGGAATCAATTAGCCATGCAGATTACATTTCCTACATATCCAAATGTTAATCTTTCAGACTCTGGGCCAGTGATATATATTTTTGCAGCCAGATAGTATTAGATTTCGTTTAGAAATGAAAAGAAGAAGAAAGGCTTTCCGAAGCTCATTTCTCTTGGGGCTACTTGTCTTAACTCTTGGCCCTGGGCAGGGCGCGTTGGGGGTCTGGGGGCCAGCATGCCTCTTGCAGGATTTTCCAGGGGTGGGGTGGGAAAGAAAAGCCACTAGGGTGACCTGAGCGCGGGGCCCCCAGGGGACCCGGGACAGTTTTCTGTGATAGGACTCTGGGCAGTCTGTTAGCCCCAGGTCTGCACTTCTATCGAACGCTCGCTCCAGCTCAAACTTCTTCTGGCCGCCTCCTTTCCATTGCTTTCACAGTATGAGATGATTAGTTTTCGTCTTTTCAGAGTTTCCCCTTAGGGTTCTTCTGACTCTATACTTCTAAATCAAAGGCTTTCTTCCATTCCTCGACCCCAAACCCAAGGCTAGATTAACGGTTGTCTCCAGAAAGAGAAACTTTGTTTAGAAGAGGGAAATAGGTGTTTTCCAGCAGGGAAGAGAAATGGAGAGCAAATTTAAGACCTAGAAAGGAACTTGGTGTCCGTCGTAGTATTTAGAGATCTGAAGGGCTGAGGTAACCGGTTTGGGTTGTGGTGAATTCCTTTTCTGTTTTTTTCTTCTTTCTTCCTCCCTCCTCCTTTCCTTTTCCTCTTCCTCCTCTCCTCCACCTTTGAAAGGAAGGGTGATCAGGCCATACCCCAGCAGGAGGAACCCCCCTCCCCTCATGCCAGGTGAGCTTCCAAGGGATGGGGGTGGTCAGGAGGCAGACTGCAAGCAAACTTCCTAAGAATCTCCCTTTGGTCCCCACCCGTGCTCCTCAGGGCTTTAGTCAAATCCCCGAGACTGGCCTTTTCCAGCTCCCCAACCTGTTGCATTTCCTCTGCCGAGTTGGCAGCACAGTCCCCATCCCTCGATTGGCTTTGAAAACCCAGGGACCACAGGTCCCAGACTCACAGCGCTGCCGCCGCTGCCCTAGGCTCCCTCCGGTAGGCTCCCAGGACCTCACTGTGGCTCAGCTGGAAATCCTGGGTTTGAACAGCCTGCTGGATCTCTCTTGCTCCTTGTGTCACCCGCCTCCCTCTTCTCCCTGTGAAATCCCTCGGGAGAGAAATTGCTTGTGGGCTTGGAAGGGATTCAGGTCGAGAGGCAGTGGTGGCTCACCGCACTGGCGTGGAGTCTGAGAGAGACCTGGCCTGATCAAAGAGAAAGGCCTATTAGTCCACCCTGCTCCATTCCTTCCCTGCCCACCCCTTCTGCTCCTATCCTGCCCCAGACCCCCCACTGGACACTGTACCCCACACCACTCCATCTGAACTCACCGTCCAGGCACTCCCTCCAGGCACTCTGGGGCAGGAGTTCCAGGTGTGGTCATTTGCCTTTCTTTCTGCTCCCAATGTCAAGGAAACCCCAAGACCTCCTGCTTCCCCCAGCGGTCATGGGCACATTCCCAGCTCTGCTCTCAAACTCACTTCAGACCCCCAACCTGGCCTGCTCACCTCCTCTCTTCCTCAAGACCCAGGCTGCTCCCAATAATATCCCCTTTCCAAGATCCCTCAATCTTTACCTTCAACACCAGGATCCCTTCATACAAGGTCTTTTGTGTTCTCATCTCGTACACACACCAGCAGAGCAGTTACCGGGAATTTCTCTTCTAAATTTCAACAACACCTCCCACCCAGCCCCCAACATACTCACCCTTTCCTATTTGGGCAGGATATTTTTTTAAGGTAGTATTCTATAAGACTGTTCTCCTGAACTCCCCACCCCTACCCACCACCCTGCCCCCAGCCCCAAATGGGCTCTGGCATCCTGCCTTCCTTATTTGCATAAAAAATAATTTTTTGCAGAACCAAATGAACATGGATAGGAGACCAGTTGCTGTGACATTCATTCTCTCCTTCCCTCACCACCTTTCAAAAAATACTTTTTTACGTCTCTCTTCTTTCTTTCCCTTCTTTTTCCTTTCCTCCTTTTCTTCTTTTTTCACAAACCATATGTTCTTTATTGAGAACCCCTTCTGGGGTGGCTCCCCCAGCTACAGGGGCAAAACCACTGCAGCTGATCCACTCCATGTTTCAGTGAGACGCCCACATTTCCGTCTAGTCCCTAAATCGGACCCCATCCCAACCAATTTTCCAACTCGGGAGAATAGAGGCGCCACAGCTTTTCACGAAAGACTGCAGGGAGCCGATGACAGTTGCTAAGTCCAGCTCTGAGATAGGCCTCAAGCAATCACCAATCTGGTGCCCGGAAGAAATGCGTGGTCAGTATCTGGCATTTTGATTTCTTCCTGGGGAACATTTCTCAAAAACTGACGGTTTCCCGTTGCATTTGCTCAAGCCTTAGGGCTGCCTCCTGAGATGCCTGAGACCCGGCGGGAGGTCAGATGCCTCCCTCAGAGGCTACTCCCTCCAGATAAGGCAAAAAAAGATCTGGGTGGCAGGGACCCTCTAGTTCAGGCACATTATTTCATATAGTTCATAATTTCCTCTTAAGGTCTGTATCTGGATAGAATAAGGTCGTCATCTCTCAGAGGCCCGAGAAGTCCATAGGTCATGAAAGACTGTAGCCTGGGGCCCACAAGTGCGGGAGCTGTGTTCTGGGTGTCACCTGGCCCAGGCAGACTTCACTTAACCTGACTTGACTGTGGACCCTTGCATCCAATCCTGCCCGGAGGGAGAGCTTTCTAGGATCTGGGCATTGTCCTCCCCTCCCCCAGAGCTGGGAGGGGAAGCTGCTGTCTATTTCACCTGAAGGGCTTCTGAAACTAGGGAGGCGGTGGGGGGGCCGGCGGAGGAAGCAGTGGTAAGTTATGATCCTGTTTTGGTTGAATTATCCTACTGTTGTCCTCAAGGCTCCAGTTTCATCTTGCGTATGCACAGATAGTGCGGGTGGACACCACCCTCCTTCACAAAACTGAGCTACAGACTCTCTGGCTGCTTTCTGAGTAATTTGTCAGCAGAAATGACGCTGCCTTCCAAACCTGGATTCAGGGCTGCAGGCGCATTCGTTTTCCAAGCCCACTGCAGGGTCACTCCTTTGCCAATGAGTAGAATGGGGACTCCGTAGCCTACAGGTTCCAGGCAGGGGTGGGGCCTGGAGGAGACTTGCTTTCTGCTGCAGGAGTCAGGGGGTGGGCTAGCTTTGGCTTCCAGAGAGACTTTGGAAAGAAATAAGGGGAGGCCAAAGCTTTTGAAGACAGGGAAGGAGTGGCTGGAATGCAGAATCAGGTGCCTTCTTGAGAAACCAGGTAGGAAACCAGTAACCACTCCGCCCTCTGGTGACCAGTTGCTCACGTGATGCGAGACATTTCCCCCTCCCCTCTGTCTGACTTGACTGCAGTGGGCACCACCAGCCAGAGAGTCTCAAGCAACATTGCTGTCCTGGCCCTCCCGAGTCAGACTTTGGGTCTACCAACCTCAGAGAATTTGGACTCTGGGGAATTTGGAAGTGATCCCATAACCTTATGGGACCAAGCACCTGAGGATGTCCTCCCACCTATCTCTGGGTCTTCAGGTTCCTCTAGCTGTTGCCAGGGTGCAGAAGAGTCGAGTTAACTGGTGGCATATAAACTCCAGAGCGCTCTGGTGGGTGGGGGTGGGGGAGTCCGGGAAAGAGAGACTCCTGGGCCGCAGGTCTCCACTTCACCCTCTCTGGTTTCCATTTGTACTTTTTCATAGCAAGGGGTGTTTGGTTTATGGATGCGCGTGCTAGCCAGGCACTTATGGGAACTCGAAATCAATTTCAATCGGCAGTATCCCCATTCAAGTGTCCTGCCGGCTCTATGGTTGCAAGGAGGATGCAAAACCTGGGAGAGTGAGTCTTTGGCTTCGTGTCCCTTCACGGATCCACGGGCCCTGGGGAGAGAGAACGCCCAGGGAGAGAGCACTGGGTCCATGGGGAGAGCTTGAAGCCCGAGCCCTCGGCTCTGCAACAAATGAGACACAGCCCTCAGCCCTGGCCGTTCTTTAAGTTTTTCACACCGTCATTACCGGCGGTGGGGAGTGGTTCCTGGGTTCCTTTTAACTGCGAGTTGAGTTTGCATTTGGGTACCTCCCTCCTCCAACAAGAACCAGGGACCCTAGAAGGTGCTCTGGCTGCACTGCTCAAACTTTAGTGGCAGAAAACTTGGAAAAAGCCCAGCTCTTGAGAAGTAGCATAGGAAACAAGACACAGGCTTTGGTGGCCCTTAAGTGTGCAAGAAGGAAATGAGAATGTTTCCCCCTGACAAACTGAATCATTTTGTGTAAAACCAAGTTAAACAGGACTGCGTGCTAAGCAGCATCCCTCCAGAGTAGTGTGAGTGCACAGGGCCTCCCCCCTTGGGTGGGTGAGGGGGTGTCCAGATTTTTTCTGGTGTCTCCATTGCCCATCTCCCATTGCTCAGAGGGTCAAACAACCCTTTTGACTTTGGGGTGAGATGAAAGCTGCCTACTTTTCCCACTTGCGAGTGGAGTTTTAAAAAGCCGGCTCCCACACAGTTGAGCAGCTATATTCCCCCCAACCCCCCATCTTGCCTTCTTAGTTTGACTTAATTAGGGGGTGGAGAGTTGGGGTTGGGGGGGCTGAGTTCACGTAAAAACTGTCAAATGAGTTGAGGGGGAAAAGGACGAGAGAGGGTGGAGAACTCCAACACAGAAAAAATTCAAAAATCGTAAAAGGAAAAGGGGGAACTTGAAGCCCAGAAGTCATTGTTTCCTTTATTTCAAAGGGAAAAACCTGCCCGATTCTCATCCTTTTGATTGATTAAGGCCCTGAATACCTCGCAGGCCCAGAGTGACAGTCTCTGAATAGACTCGAGCGAATAAAGCGCAGTGCAGAGCGCGGGGCTGGCACTCGGGGGTGTGAAGGAGGCGAGTTCGCTGGCACTTACCAAGTTATAAATAAAAGCCTATGCACAATAGCACCTTCTCTAAGGACAGACAGTCTTTACAACACTCCTGGCGTCATATCCTGCTGGGGACACTTCAGCTCCTAGCCAAGACTTTGCTCCTTTTATTTTTCCAGCAGTTTAGTCTGAATACCATAATAAATTCCTGAGAACAAATGCTGCAGCCGGGCAAAACTTTAACATATAGACGAATCTCTGCTGAAGCATTGGGGGATCTGTACCTCTAGATTTAGAGCTGGGGCTTCTGAGAGAGGGTATTTTTAATCAAGAAGAGGAGATAATTTTCTTTCTCTTCCTCTTCCCAGGCTTCGGGTAACCAGGACTGGGGCCTCCGGCCACTACCTAAGTAAGCTTCAGTGTCCTGGCTGCCAGACGGTGAAGACAAAAGAACTTATCAGCACATCCTGGGCTCTTTCTGGGAGGAACCCCATAGGGAAGACCCTCATAATAAGCCTAGGCCGAGGGGCATGGGCCAGAGGAAGGAAGACTAAAGAGGTCTGGGGGCTCCAATGCCTTCTTCTTGGAACTGCGCCCCCTTCATTGGCAGTAAGCCAAGAAGAATGGGCGAGAGGGAGAGCCACAGGTAGAAAAACAGAGACATAGAGACACACAGAGAGACAGAATGAGAGGACGAGTCAGAGAGAAAGACATACAGAGATACACAGAGATGAGGAGACAGAGAAACAGAAAGTCAAGGAGAGAGACATACATGGAGTGACAGAGAGGCACGGATCCCTCTTCAGTCTCGGCATCGCCTCGGTACTGTCTCTCCGGGTTTCCGTGGGTCTACCCTTCTTTCCCCAGGTTAGAGGCGCAGCGCGGGTCCCTCTCTGGGCCGGTCGAGGCTTGGGCACCGCCGGGGATGGGAAGAGAAAGTGGCCGCTGTCGCCCAATCAGCGCGTATCTCCGCCACCCGGGACGGTCTCCCCGTCGGCCAATCGCAGCTCAGGGCTCCTGACCAAGCTTTGGGTGAAAGAACTAATAAATGCTCCCGAGCCCAGATCCCCGCACTCGGTGTCACGACGGGAGGAGACTCAGGCCGGCCACGCTCCCGCCCCCATCCCCCCTCCCCGGCTCGTTGCCGAACTCCGAGACCCCTCCCCAGCGCTCCTAGCCGCGGGGCCGCCGGCCCAGACTCGCACCAAACTTTTCCGCCCTGGGCTCGGGATCCTGGACTCCGGGGCCTCCCTGCCCACCCCCTTCCCCCGGTTCCACCTCGAGCCTCTCTTTGGACTAAGAGCGAGCAGCTCCCCTTTCCCGGGTCCCTCCTTTCTCTCCAGCCTTTTTGGGGAGGGACTCTCCACGCTCGGGGGAGCTGCCTGGGGTCACCAGCGCCTGTATCATCTATTTCGCCTTCACCTGGATATAATTTCCAAGCGAAGCTGCCCCCAAGATGACCACACTGGCCGGAGCTGTGCCCAGGATGATGCGGCCGGGCCCGGGACAGAACTACCCGCGCAGCGGGTTCCCGCTGGAAGGTAAGAAAGGGCCTCAGCGCCGCCCAGATCGTGGATCCGCGGCCAGGCTGCTCCACCCAGCCGGGGTCTCCACGGGCTCCTTCGGCGCGTCCAGGAGCGCATTCCCAGGGTACCCCCATATCAGGAGGGAACAGTTGGGCGAGGTCCCCTCTCGAGTTTCTCTGGGTAAACGAAGCGTCCTTTTTCTCTGTAACTCCTGCCGGAGCTTGGTGGCCAGGCCTGCTCCTGGGCGGGTATGCTTTCCCCTGTTGTTTTGGAAATGCCTTGGTGGGGCAGGGATCAACCGGCTTTTGAGCACCAGCAAGCAACTTCTCAGCACTTTGTGCCCCCGAAGGCATCTCAAAACTACCCCGGCTGTTCCTGTATTCGCTAAACTCTTGTTAATTCTGGAAGGATTTTCTTAGGGGGTGCGAAGTTGTGGTGGCGCATGCCCGTGCAGAATCGTGCTGGGGAATTTTTAGTATTTATTGATTCCTTAATTAGGGCCCCATTTATCTCCAGCTTCATCTGGAAGTTTCCACAATCCATTTGGGGGACTGTCTTTCAGTTAGAGTGAAGGTTCTGGACTCCAGGGAGGCAGGAGACCTTGCAAATCATTTTTCGGATTTTCTAGACAGTTTGCCAGGTTCGGTCGCCCGAGCCGGGTTGCTGACCCTGCCGGTGCCTGGGCTTGGCCCTCAGTCTGAAATAGTATGTATTATTAATAATAATCAGAGCACCAGCGGAGGCGAGGGGCCTGTGAGCAGACTGGACTGTTGTCTCTGGCCCGAGGTGTAACAGGTGACTCACGATGACACCTGCGGCTTGCTTTCAGTACCCTCTTTGACCTTTGGCTGCAGTACTCCTAGCCCAAAACCCAAAGGGTTATCAACTCTTCCAAGTTTCTTAGAAAGAAAGCCCCCCAGTTAGACAGGGTTTAATGCCAGCCGCAGAAGGCCTGGGTGAACTTCTCTCTGCAGGGAGGCTGTTCTTTCACCAGCCTCTAGGTCTCCCCACCCCACCCCTTGCCCCTGCAAATTGTCCCCTTTCTTGGGTCCAAAGGGAAGACAGGTTCACTATAGCGAGTTTATTTTGCCCTGGTTGCTCCTTTCACACAAGATTATGTGCCCTTGAATTGCTTAATAGTTTGAACAAGTGTGGTTAAAGTAGGGTCTCAGGTTGGGAGCCCGAATGGAGCAATTTCAGTGCTAAGGCTGTAACATACCGATTGGCCAGAAGAGTGTGAAATTGGGGTTCATCTTTTGGGCTGCTCTCCTCTCTCCCCAAATGATCTTCCATTTGTCTCTCTTCTTGACTTCTGTTCCCAGTGTCCACTCCCCTCGGCCAGGGCCGGGTCAACCAGCTTGGAGGTGTTTTTATCAACGGCAGGCCACTACCCAACCACATCCGCCACAAGATCGTGGAGATGGCCCACCATGGCATCCGGCCCTGCGTCATCTCCCGCCAGCTGCGTGTGTCCCATGGCTGCGTCTCTAAGATCCTTTGCAGGTATCAGGAGACTGGCTCCATCCGCCCTGGTGCCATTGGTGGCAGCAAGCCCAAGGTGAGCTCGCAGGCCTGGCCCTGGGGGCCTCCTGTCTGAAGTTAGGGCAGAGTGGGCAGCGGGAAAGGACTGCCAGCTGGGACTTTCTGAGGTGTTTTTTTCCAAGTCTGGGAAGGTGTGTGTATGTGTGTGCGTGTTGGGGAGGGTGGTGGTGGTGAAGAGAAGGGTCTACAGTGCTGTTTGAGCTGGTACTCCTTGATAAATGCTAAGGAAAAACTCTAGCCTTTTTGCAAAGGAGATAAAGCCTTTGTTTTGTATGCCTCAGAATCCTGAAATTCTCATCAAATTGTTTTAATAGGCAGACACCCAAAGCGTCCAAGCTGTACGTGCTCACCTGTTGCTGGTTTCTTCTCCAAGTATCTCCCCAGCTCCCAGCGACTACATTGCCCATTCCAAATGTAATCCAAGGAGCCACTTTGGGTTTTTGAATGGTTTCACTTCCAACTCTTCTCCCCTATTGCCTCCAGTCCAAATTGTCTTCAAGGAATCAAAAGCTAGGGTGATTTGCTTTCTTTGTAATGAGCCGATGACTTGGCTTTTAAAAGGCAGTTTGGTGCTATCCTCAAATTATTTTGGTTCTCCTTACAAAAGGAAAGAGAATCACACTGGCTATGGCTGAGTGGGAGGGGATTGCCTACAGCTGCCCTTTTTTCTGGATGTGGGGAAAATCCAATATAATTTTCTGGTTGCCACAGGGCAAAACCAAAAGGAGGGGTCTGGTAAACTGAAAATTTCCAGACAACTGCCTTTCCTCGCATGCCAGCCCGCTTTGCAACCTCTCTAAGAATCTCTGGAAACTCTTTTTCTTGGGGGGTGGGGTCGGGTGGAATAAAGAGCCTGCCTTTCCGATTAATCATATTTGCTACCACTCTGATTTTTAATGGACACTCAACTTTTGCGTTTCATTTTGCTCTTCACTTGAGCTAAAACCTTGAGTTCCTTTGAAAAGGCACAAGTTACAGATCTAACCTGATTTTTTCTGCTCCTCTTTCAAGTCTTACTTTTTTTAGTTTCATTTTCGTGTTGATTCAGCATAAGGGGTTGCCTTTCTTTATTCCCACGGATCAGAAAGTACACCCCTTCCAAGAGGTCATAACTCTTCTTATTTTATCCCAACTGTGAGAGCTGATCTGGGGAGGAGAGGGTTGGGATGGTTTTCTCTCTGCCCTTTTCTAAAGTACACTGCTCAGAGAGTTGGGGTCCTTTTGCTAACCAGGGGAAACTTGCCACGGGGCGCAAGAAGGAGCATCCCGCCAGGCCCGGAGGCGGTGAGGCCGCCACATCCGGCCCAGAGAACTGGGTACCAACGCCGGTCTGCCGGTTCTCTTAAAGCAGGTGACAACGCCTGACGTGGAGAAGAAAATAGAGGAATACAAAAGAGAGAACCCCGGCATGTTCAGCTGGGAAATTCGAGACAAATTACTCAAGGACGCGGTCTGTGATCGAAACACCGTACCCTCAGGTACCAGGCTCATCTGCGTCTTCCAAAGGCTAGGCGTCAGTCGCTATTACGCGGGCGGGCCATCTGAACCATAACCACCCCCAGTGATCGATCTGGATGATCGGGAGGCGGTCCCTCCAGGGGCTCTGAAATATTTACGAACTAGCCGTTTTATGGAGGTAGTGATCAGCTGCTTGTCCTGGGGTTGAGAGATCGCCGCTCAGGGCTCCCCAAAGAGGGTTTCTGTCGAAGGGGCAGGGCAGGAAACGCGAGGCGGAGGCCAAGCGTTTATTAATATTGATGTTCCCTTTTAAAGAGAAACAAATGTTTTGGTAACCCTAACCGAAGGGAGATGGGGCCGCGCCAGCCGAGGCTTCTCCGTGCGCGCACGGGAGGGGAGGCTTCGGCAATGGCCGGGAGATTATTTTACGGGAGAGTCCCAGGGACCATCCGGCGCCCCCGGCGGCCAGGGAGAGGCGAAGGAAGAATAGGGGCGAGAGCAGGGCAAGCGCGAGGGCGCACGGTTTGTTTTTAATTAGAAGGAAACTCCCTTTCCCCCCCCTGCGAGAACGAGATATTTCAGAGGATGGATTTGTTTACCAGACTGGAATCTGGAAAAAATAAACGGGGAAGAGTGCATTTTCTTTTGATTTTTACAATAGGAAACGATTCTGCAGTTGAAATTTAAACCTTTTATGGTCGCAAAAGAAAAGAAAAAAGTCGAATTGCAGGGGATGGGGCCGCTCTCCTTCTTCCTGCCATACCGCGAACCGCGGGGCGCAAGGCCTTCAGCTTGGGGTGGGGGTGTGCCGGGTGGGCTGGCGGGAGAATTCTCTGAGACTGGAGATCTAGAGACCCGTCTGTGGAGTCAGGAGGGAGGCTTCCTACCGGGGAGAGAGGACCGGTACGGCTGTTCCCGGCCCCTAACCCGGAGGTGTGAGCTCCAGGCTGCCGTCTCCGAGATCCTAGAAGACGATCATACAATGGGGGTGGGGTGGGGGCAGGTTGAGTGGGAGGGTGAGGCGGGGTGTAGAAGGACAAGGATGCCCAAAGATGCAGGAGGGGGCAGAAGCAAACTGTGCAGGGCAGGCCTTCTTCACCCCCACTCCGATTAGGGGCTGGGGAGCCCCTTCCAGCACGATCCTGCAAATCTCAGTCGTTTGCGCCCCCTTCTTCCTTCCGCCCCCAGTGAGTTCCATCAGCCGCATCCTGAGGAGTAAATTCGGGAAAGGCGAAGAGGAGGAGGCCGACCTAGAGAGGAAGGAGGCCGAGGAGAGTGAGAAGAAAGCGAAACACAGCATCGACGGCATCCTGAGCGAGCGAGGTAAGCGGCGGCGCGCTGAGCGGCGCCCTGCGGGCCAGCGCCTCTCGGACTCCGCGCTCTGACCTTGGAGGCTTACGGGCTGCGACTCCCCGGCTCATGTCACGGTCCCTCCTCACTCGTATCCACTGCACCCGGGTAAGAGCATTGAAGAGAAAGACCCGAGATGCACTTTCATTGAATACAAAAATCTTTTCTCTCTTTCTCTTTTCTGTTTTATAAATCTTTGTTCCGCACCACTCACAGTCCCTCGGAATCTAGAACTACAAATTGCGGTCTGGCTGAGGGGCTACCCTCTTGCCCGCAGGCTTGCAAGACTGAATCTGAGCAGTTTGGGGCCTGGGGGGCAGTCTTTGAGCCTCCCGAGGTTAAAGGAACATTTTGTGCCCTTAGGAAAGGCCCAGAGTCTCCAAAGAGCTTCCTTGGTTGAGGGGGTGGGTAGGCGGGGGAGAGGAAGAGAGACTCAAAACTCTTGAAGGCAGTAGGTTCTCAAAGTTGCGTCACACTGATTGCCTTATAAATGTATATGTGTACGTCGGTGGTTTTTCCTTTGTTTTAAATTGGTTTTCAAGTGCGGTAGGGTTTGAACTGTGTGTGTCTGGGAAGAAAAACAATCCTAAGATCTTGGTTACAAGCGAGGGGCTCTGGGTTCTCGGGTTCGCAATGTGGGCGCACTTTCTCTTCCCAGGGGTGTCTTCTCCTTGGCAAATCTGTCAGCCTCAAGAGAAAAACCTCCCCTGTGGAGCCTTACATGTAGCCTTGGGGTTTTCTTCAGAGCCCCACGGAAAAAGTCAACCCCGTGGGAGTTGAACTGGGAAGGGATCCTGGCACAAGGAGAGTCTCCGAAGTTCTGCCTCTCAGCACTTTTGGCCTGGGGGATGGTTGCACCTCTTCCAAGGCCCAAAGGGTCAGGAGTTGCCCGGTGTCCCCACCCATGCATGGCCTTCCCTTGCTGGGGGCTGAGACTTCTGAGGCTGAGTGGACTTTTGAGTTGACCTAGAAGGGCAGGCGGCTCTCCAGGTGGGCTTGGAGCGGTCAACCACTTCGACTTACTGGATCTGAGCCCTCCGCCAGTGGTGTCCCGGGTAGGACTGTGGTTCGGGAAACTGGTCGCTTTTTTTACTTTCATTGCTCAACTCCAGCGCAGACCACTGGCCCTCCGGAGCCGACAGCTTTACAAATCAATACGAAATCTGTACACAACCTCGAAGAGACACATACTTAGATGTTACAAATCCAAACCACAGTTTGTAGGGCTAAACCGATGCCTAGGTGCTCTGGCACACACAGGCAATCAAGACATAAAAACCCAAGGCAGGTTGAGTGAAGAAGACACATACCCTGTGGCTTCCCTCCTTTGAAGCAGGGGTCTCACACAGACTCAGTGTAAGCCCTTCTTTTTGAAGGGGTGCCTTTCTGCCCTGGTCTCTGAGAGGATGCCTGGCTTTTAGTCCTGGTCTAGATGCTGTATTGGAGGTGCTGGGGAGGGAAGAAGGTGAGAAGCCAGCCAACCCCAAACCCAATGGGCCCCTGTAGGCACTGAACCCAGAGGGAGGCTTGGGAAGGAGGGTGGAGGTGGCCAGGCTTTGCTACTTGTTGCTGGAGGCGCCTGCGCCGCAGCTCCATCGCTCCCTCGCCGCACCAGCAACCGAGGGCCCAGGAGACAAAACGCCCCAAATGAGCTGGTCAAACATTTGTACAACTTTTCCAGCTTTTACAAAGAAGGCCTTCTCTACACAATCTACACTTGGAGATGAACTTGGGAGACAAAGCCTGGAGAGTCCATTGAAACTCACACTTTAGCTCGGCCCAGACAAAGCTCCCGCTCGCAGCAGCTTGATGTGAACAAAGGAAGGCAACCTTTTTATAATTCAAGGAGAAAAGAAGAGAAAACAGCCCCACAAAGGGCTGAGAATAGACATTATGGGCTTGCAATGAGGGATGAATTATTCAATGAGCCCCAAGAGCTGCTGCGCCAGGAAGTTTTATGGACTCTCCAGCCGTGGAAAAAGTGGCCATTTCACCTACAAAATGTTTCTAGTCTTTCGGGCTGTCTAGCTGGGGCTGCTGCCATTCAAGGGCAATTGCTACCATTTTTAAAAGCAGAGTATTCTCCCCAGCGGGGCTGAACCGTTGAAAACACACACATACACACAACTCGGAGGCTGAAGTCTAATTTAATTTGGGGTTGTCAAGCAAGAGGCAGCGTCAGTCTCTTCAGCGCCTCTAGCTCCTTTTCCAGATGAGCCCTGGAGGGCAAGAGGGCCCAGAGAAAGGACAGAGTGGAGTGGAGTTGGAAGGGAAGTTTAGAAATCTCAAAAAAAAAAAAAAAAAAAAGATTCCCGGTCGTTTGGGCAGCAAAAGTCCCAGGCTTCCCGGCTTGGAAAATAGAATGAATGTTGATAAAGGGGTCTGAGCTCCCAGGCAGGCCTAAGGAAGGCCGTTTGGGCGTCCTGAGCAGGGCGGAGCGCGCTTTCTGAAGGTTCCAGATTCCTTTTCGGCCTGCCGGCTGTTGCTGACTGGCTCTTCTCGGGTGCATCTTTCTACTTGTCAGAGACTAGGACATAGGGTGAGAGGCACCCTGAAAGAGGTCAGAACAGCTCTCGTTTTTCTCCCCAGGGTCGCGTTCTAGATGGCCCCATTCACTTTCCCAACTTTGCCTTGTGCCTCGCCCCATCCAAGACGACCGTGGCTGACCGACCCGGTGCGCGCAGGCCCGTGCGCCCTGGCACGCAACAGACTGCGCGCCCCTCCTTGGATCTACACCTCCAGCTGTTTTGCCAGTGTGGAAGGAGAGGGTTGGGCGGCCAGGAATCCCCCACCCTTCCCAGGACCTTCTTCACTCCCCTTCCTTCCCCTCCCCACTCGGCACCGAGAGCCGACCGGGCGCAGCCGGAGAAACCCAGCCCCGGTCGCGGCAACGGGGGGCTCTGGGCACGGCCCGCGCCGCGGCCACTCAATGGGCGCCTCTGTTCCTCCCCCGGCGCGGCGGAGCGGGCCCGCGGGCGCCGCCACAATGGGCACGGCCCCCACTCTTGCGCCCTGAGCCAAAGCGCCGCGCCGCGCCGCCCCCTCCCCTGCGCTCTGGCCGGCTCGAAGCTTAGCTCGCCGGGCTGCAGCCGACTCAATTGCCTCCTTTATGTCCTTCTCACTTTCATCTAGACACAGCCCGCCTCCCCCTCCTTCTTCTCCTCTTTTTTCCCCCTTCCTTGCCTGAGGCTCACATTAGTGAAATTTCTGCAACCTCCCCCTATTTTTTTTTTTTTTCCCCTCTTATTTTAAAGAAAGCCCTTAACACAAAAGCGGTGACTAATCAATAGAAACTGCTCCTTCATCAGCTCCTCCCCCCAGCCTTCTCCTCCTCCTCCACCAGCGGCAGGGTGACGCTTTTCCTGTTTGTGAGTTTTGGGAAACATTTTTGCTTTGTGCCGTAATGGAATTAGAGGACAGATGAGGACTGTAAATGGACACGCGACTGCAAGACTCTCGCTTAAATATTTAGATGCAAAGTTACAATTACTGACTTGTTGCAGCAGCTTTGAAGTGGCAGCTCGGGGGTGCAGGGGGAAAGAGGCCAGATTGCCAAATTGATGTTTTGATTGGGGCTGGAGATACACTTTCATAGGACCCTAACCCTTTTTAAGAATCACCAGCTAGCGTGGGAGGTTTGCAACAATTTCAAAGTTTGAGCCAAGAGACCCAAGCATAGTCGGTTGGAGCTTACCCTTCTTTTATATCGATCCCTTTCAATTTGACATTTATGAAAAGCACTGTTTTTTTGGTTTTTTTTTTGTTTTTTGTTTTTTTGAATTTGAGAAAGTAAAAGTGACAAAAGCTTTGCTCAAGTTTGCAAACTTGTGAGCTTTTCTAAAAGTAACGAAGACGACGTCATCTTTTCAGCCGGGCATACGATAAAACAATTAAACACGTACTGACATTTTAAAGGTTCTGGAACGATTTCGTTTCCTGTGGGATCACGAACATTTTATCATTAACGGGAGCACTACTGAAATCGAGGGGAACTGAAGGCAGTTTCGTGTCTCTCCCCCTCTATACCACCCCACCAGTTAGCAGGGAAGGACTTTTTGGCGCGAGGCAAAGGGCGGGGGTCAGGCGGGGGCGGGGCGGGGGGAGGGGGAAAATCTTTCCCACAGATTAAAATCATGAGCTATAAGATCTTAGGTTTGTGGCATCGGAACCTTTATTAAAGTGGACAGCCCGGTCTCCATTTGTCAGAATCACGAATTTGACCCCAATGTAGTCTCTTGTCTTTGGGGGGTAAATTTCATGTTTTCTGCAGCGCTTAAAATACTCAACAAAGAAATATCACCCATTTAAAAATCTATGGGAAATACCAGAACTTGAGTTAAATTGAAACAGCACGCTGTGTTCTTTTCGAAGAGGTAACGGTAACGATTTTCCCGTTGGACCGATTTGAAAGGAAGCAACCAAGATCAGATTGTAGCTTTCTTTTTCGCTGGTTGGTTTTGTCTGGTTGACTGCTGTCGGCTTACTTTATAGCCTTATTGAAAACATGCAGATTTTCTAATTAATGCTTGAAATTGTATGTTTATTTTGAAGTTTGATTTGCTGGGTGATAGCACCGGAACGGGGACGTTGGGGCTTCAAGTGCGTAATAATTACTGAAGGGTCATTTAGGAGTCCCCAGGGCTGTGCAATAAAACCCATCCGCGCGGCGAGGTGGAACCAGCAAGTGCGCCTGGGTTCAAGGGGTGGAATATGCGGAAATTCATCAGGTGAATAGCAGTGTTGCCGCCGAACTCAGGTTCAACTTTAACGAGTATTTTGTATTTTGAGAACAACAACAAAAATCCTTCGTAACCACGAGGTTAAATGTTAACGTACATAGATAGTCAATAAATGTTAAAAGCCTCAACAACAGCAACAAACACACGGTGAGACTTTCGCCAGGCTTGGGGGCAAAGGAGGTTCTGTTTGGTGGGGTCCCACCCCAGGTAATTTATTTATGCGGGTAAATAAAGATTAAAGAACCATTAAGAATGTACATATATAACTAACAAGACAGTAAAAGGCAATTAAGCAGTCAGTTTAATGCCTTATCTCACTGGCTGCTCTGGGGTTGTTTTACAACAAGGAATTAAAATCTGAAAAGGAAGTTTTCAGCAGCTCTGGCCAAATATTGATTAAGTAGCTGTTTGTTGATACCATTGTTACGCATTAAAAGGCCAGGATCGCGGCCTCTCAGTGGCCATCTTCCATTGTGAAGGATTCTTAACCACTGAGATCAAAGCGGGATCATTTCAACTTATCTGTCTTGGAAAATCCCCCTTTTCCTCTGAAACCTCTAAGGAGGATTGACCGAATTCTCTTTAAGAAATAGGAACCGAAACCAGTTACATGTCCTAGGTTTGTAGAGAAGAGATTCATGGGGTGTTTGTAATTATCCTATGGTGATTTCTTGTTTAAAACTTAAGCTAAGATGGTGAATTTATCATCAAATAGATTTTCCTTGGCCTGGAGGTGGTGGGAGGCATGGAAGCTAAGATCCCAGTGTCCACTAAATTTCTAAATATGGAAGTTTTACTGAAGTTGCTTTCCAAGCTGGAATGATGCAAAGGCAAGATGTCAGAGTTTTATGTAAAACTAGGTGGGGAATAATTAAATACACAGGAAACTGAGAGTTAGATTAACTGCATTTCCCTACATATGTTTCCACAATTTTTCTGTTTATGGATGGTTAGATGAGTCCCATGTATATTTTTAAACCTCCTACAATGTAGGAGCAGATATGTGTTTGTTTGTGTGTGTAGTTTGTGCATCGTTAGAGTTTATTTATAAGTCGGTCACTATGAATTATGCTGGCAGTAAACTATACCCCGTTGCACACACACACAGAAAGGTTTATTTGTCCTGTGGATTACACTTTCTAGAGTCATCAGAATTTGAAGTAACAGTACAGCTTCCCAATTCATACTCAGCACTGCTGTTGAATGCTAGGAAAAATATTTCCCTGAATAATTTTATGACTTTTTTGGACTGTTGATTTTTCGATGAACTGCTAGACTTTTTTTTTTTTGGTTTAAGAATTCAATATATTTGGAAAGATTTTTCTTTTATTATGAGAGCTAAAATTCCTGCAAAGGCTCTTTTGGAAATACCATCTCTGTGCTTAATTTGCAAATTCCAACAAATCACTCTAACTGAGGTTGTGAAATTTATGCCAGATTCAGCTTTGAATATTCAACTGAGCATCATGAATCTGCCTGTGGGGGAGATTTTCTGAAGCCCTTTCTCTGTTCATTTCTCTGCTAAATAATTGTGCTTAGAGACTTATTTTTATTTCATTTGATTTTATTTTACTATGTCATTCACTCTTGAGCAAGATGAATCTTGACAGTCAGAATCATTAGTGAGTATTTTCTAACATTTTTTGTTATAATTCCCAATTAATTAATAATCTATCTGTGCTCAAATGTCCTTTGAAATAGTCCCAATCATTGGGCATTGGGACAACTGCCTGAAATAGATTAAGCTGGAAATGTGAGTCAGTGCAGATTGATTATGACTGCCTTGTCCTGGATCCAGATGCAATGCTAGAGAATTCTTTGCTACATTTTTCACGTATATGTGTATTTCATGTTTCACATACATGTGGAGTGAAAGTGACTGTCCTGTCTTGGATATCAGGCTATGTGTTCATATACTGCCAGGGGGACACAGAGTCATACTCTGAGTGGAGCCTGACCTCAGTACCAAGGCAGAATTACTGACTTTGACAGTGGGCTTATGTTAATTATATCTCAATAAGGTTAGAAAAAATATTTTATGTTATTGTTGAAATAGAAAAGTGCTGGCTGCCTTAGCTGGAGAATTGTGATTGAAGAAAGTGAAAGGGAATTTCAGAAGTTGCTATTCTCTTGGAAGATGCACACCAAAGTGGCGACAGAGGACCATTCTCTACTCTGCTGGGAAAGGTTTCCTCACCCCATTCGTCCCAGTCTTGCGTGGAAAGTGGCACAGTTCAGCTTTCAGCTTTATGTTGTGGTATTGGGCCAAATGCTGAACTCCAGTAGTGTTGAACTTTGCGGGAATGGGGTTGTCTCTTTTCTAAGAAAGCATCCTCTCAGATTGTCTGTGATGGAATTATGCCCTCAACTGAACAGAATATACTTTCCAGTTTGTATCTGGAACATGCAGTTATCAAAATGCCCGTTAGGATTATAAAACCTTTATTTAAGACAGATGAGTTAGAAGTTTCACCATTGTCAAAGGGAATTATGAAAACCATGGAAAATAGTTGTTGAAGACAGTTGAGTAATAAAAGGCTTTATGAATTTTTATTGTCAAAGTCAGTTTTTCTTCCTTCCTGATAAAGACCAAGGAGACTGACATAATTTCTGCCACGGCAATGGCCACTTCACTTTAAAGAAGTAATTGCATCTTAATAAAGGATAATGGTGTAAAATTTAGAATTTGATTTGGTGTACATTTGTCCTAGAAAAAAACTCCTGAGGAAGAGTTTTACCTTAGATGTTGTATATAACAAAGTTCATAACATTTAAATTTTAGCTGCAGGATTTTAAGTTAAAAAAAAAAAAAACCCCAAACAACAAAGAACCCCTTCTCTCTGATGAAGCAACTCGGTCAAAGTAGGTAGTCTGAGTTTTTACTGCTGTGGCTGGGAAACGAGTCTTCCTCCGTAAAACAAATTGGAACTCATGACAGGCAATAGCAAACCAGCCGTGTTTGTCTCCTTCAACTCACTTAGTGATTTCTTGATTCTTATGTACTTTTATTTGGCCAGCTTTACTGTATCTACAATAGTATATTAATATAAACTTTTGATTTTGGGAACCAATTTCCCACTCATTCTGGATCTGATTCCATTAGATCTGTTTTAAAATAGCTGATCAAAATGCTTTGTGACAAGAGTGGGAGACTCTTCTTGGCCGACTAACATAGGTTTGGGGGAGAGGAAATACCACTGACTTTCAGCCTTAAAAATTTTCAGGATCATATTGGAATTCAAATAGTACAGCTAAGGAGGCTTAAGTGGAAATTTAAAAAGATTTTATAATCAGATGGTAGGCATATTTCTGGAAACAACTGCAGAATTCAGTGTGCTTGGCCTTATGTCATTAGATGGAAACAATAAGTATGTTAGGATAGAATAGCTAAGAAAGGAAAGTTAATGGCTTTGTGTAAGTTACCTTACAACATGGAATTGGTTTTTGTATACTTTCACAGTCAACGCTTACATGGTCATGTACAAATTTACATTTTTAACAGAAAGCCTGGCTTATGATTTTTACAAGTACACAGATAAAGGAGAAGTACAGCCACCATACTTATATCTTTTTTTTTTTTGGCAAGCCCTAATATAAGCATTAATTTACCCAGTCAACAGGCACTTAGGCATTGTCTGGGGGTATTAGCATAGTTTTTGTTTCTTTTATAGGGTTTATCTTTTTTTGAAAAAAAAATCTTATTTTTAAACAATTATAGACCCATAGAGTCTATTTTCAAACACATATTAAAAAATTCTTCCAGTATTCAAATATATTATCATGATTAAGAAAATCTTGGCCACAGGGTGTGTGTCTCCCAATTACCATGGTTGAGCTTAACCTGAACTAAAGAAAATTAATTGGTCCAATTCATTTTATTATATAAAAAAGCAACAGGTTCCTTCTTTCTGAATCCCCACTTGGCTGGTTTCCTAACTGAGGTTCACTAATACAATTGAGTGTTTCTTGTCTGACTTAAACATACCCCAAAGTCCTTTATCATGTCTTTGCTTGCCTTTAAGAGCATAGCACCCAAGGTAAAAGTAGTCTGTCTTACATCACTAATTTTGCTCTAAAATTGAGACCAAGCACATTTTGGGTGTGATCCCTTGAACTTCAGTTTTGACAGCTGGTAAGATGGGGGCATATTATACTGTACCAATTTCCCAGAGTGATATGAGAATGAAACGAGAAGGTGCAAGTTATACCTAGCTCATAGGAAAACTCAAAATGTTGTAGGGGAAAAAAAACTCTGAACTTGCAGAAAGTGACTAGTCTGCTGGCAGATGGGCTCTGCCCAAGGGCAGATAAAAGCTTAATTCAGGCTTAGGAGCAACAATGAAGACCAGTACACATACATGCACACACTCACGCACACCACAAAATCCACTTTCACTGAGTCAGAAAAAATTGAGTTTATAAGAAACTCTTTAATAGAAAAGTCTGTATTGATTTAATAGATATGAAAAATAACAAAATTCAAAAACCATTTGCTGGGATGTCAAAGATATTTCTTAATTACTTTTTTCTATTTCTCTCTTAGACTAACTTGGTTGGTGAAAACTCTTCCAAATCAAACTTTGTTTTCTTTGTGTATTTGCACAAGTCTTCCCTCACTCCCCCCAGTAATCTGACAAATAAATTGCATTTTGAAAATGGATCTCGTCTATACGTTCTTACTCCTGAAATCCTGGCACAATCCTTTGTTTGTGTTTGTATAATTCCTCATCGTGTCCCTTCTTCAGCCTGCTTCCTTGTTCTAAAATGTCTTTATGGCTCCGCATGTGAGATGGTGTGCATTCTTAAAGCTTTCTGCATGATTCTTAATCTCTCTCCTTTAAAATTTGAGTTCACAAATATTAAGGAAATTTTCCAAAATAGCATTTGTTAAGCTAGGGGGTGGCGATACATTTCAGTGACCTCGCTATTCAGTTGTACTCTGTCTAGTCCCCAAAGCTGGGGACTTCTGTGTGACTGAGGTGCTATGTGAGGGTGAAAAGAAAGTAGCCTGGTTTGTAAGACTGGGATGAGGGGCACGGCTGGAGAGCTCCTGCCCTATGGTTCCCCCGCTGGAGCAGCTTGCCAATGCAGCCACTGGAGAGAAGGAAGGTTGTTTTCTTATCCTCGCATGCACTGGGCTGACCTGTCTCTGAAATAGGTCAGGCTGGGGCACCGCCAGTTTATGCAGCTGTCACGGCTTAGGCGTCTCAGCAGGCAGCCCGGCTCCTTGGCCAGTCGGCCCCCAGTGAACTGATAAAAAATTCGCTGGCGAGCCCTGGGCCTTCCTTCTGGACCGTGCTGGCCCCCTGAAGGCTTTTAGAGGCAAGAGGACTCCAGGATTATGGGGGCCAATGCTCAGCCTCAAAAGGGAAGCGATCTTTTATTCCAAGGATTGCCCTCTTGTCCATCTGAACACTCAAGTGAAATATATGCTTTGTCAGATGGCATTTTAATTTTTAATTGTTTATTTTTTGGTTGCATCACGTGGCATGTGGAATCTTTGTTCCCCGACCAGGAATCGAACCTCTGCCCCCTGCATCGGGAGCATGAAATCTTAACCACTGGATTACTAGGGAAGTCCCCAGATTTTTAAATCACATTTATTTTTGACTGGGTAAACCCTTCACTCTGTACATAATTCAAAAGATAGAAATGGGTGTACAGGGACAAGTTTCCTCTCACCCAAGTCACTCAGTAACTTGATTGTCTTTCTAGAGAGCCTGTATAAACAAGCAATTGTATTTCTTTCTCTCTTAAAAATATTCTCTCCTCCTTTGTTTGCACAAATGGTAGCCCACTGTAGAAACTTTTCTGCACTTTGCTTTTTTTTTTCCCCCACCTTCGAATATATCTTTGCCATCACTCCACATCAGAGGCTGAGGGTTTCCTCAGCCTGTTTGTATAGCTGCATAGTATTCCATCCTGTTGGCAAATGATTTATTTACCAGCATTTAGAGTGTTTCCAATTCCACAGCACCATTTGGCACATGTGTGAGTTTATTTGTAAAATAATTCCTCCATGGTAGGGAAAAAGGGAACGACATTAGTGATCTTGATAGCTTTAGTGGAATTTGGGTTCTGCGTTGAGAACAAATGGTGAAGGAATGTTTAGTCAACATGGAGCGTGTGCAGGTTTGCCTGTGGCCCCTTGTACGAGACGCTTGCTTCTACCACTGTATGTAGGTAGGAACATAGGTTTTGAAATTTCTGCTTGGAAATTCCTCCAGTATTTTGGTATTTCTCCAAATGGAACATTCTCTAAATCCAAGGAAAGGTTTTTGCCTTGACTTATTGGTGCCTCTTTTTATTCTATTTTTATCTACTGTTTATTTCACTTTGCCTCCATCGAAACTAGTACACATATGTTAAGCACTTATTTTTCTTTCTTTACTGGAAAAATTATTGGTAGTTTTCAGAACAATTCAAAGACAACTTATTCTGATTATTTAGTTACAAGAGAAATTGTTGACTCTCAGGGTTACCAAATTAGGTTTGAACTGGTAAGACAGCAGGTTATGAATAATAAAGCAGTCTTCTATTTCTCGTTTTTGAAAAAGTGCTGGCCTGATTCTCTAGGGTTTTCTTGAGTTTGGTAAAGGCTAGTTTTTAATTTTATGAACTTTTAAGGGGGTATGTATCCATTCCCTTCTAGGTACAAAAGACTTTTTATATTTTTGCACATACCTTGCCTCCCTCAAATCATTTCAGCCCATTTTCCCTTAAATTTGATGCTCAGGAATTCAGTTGTTGATGCTGCTGAGTACCTGGCTTACCTAAGCTGGAAGTTCGAATCTGCAGAATGAGCCAGAAAGAACTGTGCTCCAACTACATGAGAAAAACAACCCTCTCCAAAGCCCTCTGAGAAAGCTGGAGATGTGAATGCCAATAAATATTTTAAGGTCGATATTTCAAGTCATTCCTTCTTAGGACTGGGCCTTTCAGAAACAGGAGAACAAATTAAATGTTCAGAATTTATTTTTGAAAATCAAAATCTTGATTCGGTTTTTTAAAATAACAGAAACAAACACAGGTCTTCTTTCTTGACTGTTCCTACAGCCAGCCCCACAGCATGTAGCAGTGTTCTACTAGACAGGAGGCAGGAAAGTGGGTTTTCCTAACGCTAGAGCTTTTATTTGTGCTTGGATAGAAACGGCTATCTGGATGCCTTGGTTCTCTTCCTGCTTCCCCTCCAACTGGCTTATGGAACTCCAAAGGAGTCAGTTGGGGATGTAAACAGGCCTGGCATTTAGAGCATCTGCAAAGAGCTGAGAAGAATCAAAAGCAGCTTTTTTCCCCTCTCCCAGCTCTGTGCATAATTTGGATTGAATCAGACCCATAATTTGTGACATCTGATTACTACCTGCAAAAGTATGCAGCCCTCCATGTAGGAAGGAGGATCTTAGGAGGGTTAATCCCAACGAGGAAAATTGTTGACCTGTTTGTCAGCTTGCTGTGACGCTCTCAACAGAAATTTAGACCATATAAAATTAGTGGTTTTCGGGTCCATGTCAGCAGAGTAACCATACTTTAGATTCTCCACATATCCTCACGTTGTTCTGATCACAGTGGTGAAGAAGGTAGCAGGCTGAGGTTTCTCTGGGGAATTGGCTTAATATTAGGGAGCAGGGGTTTCATTGCGAGAGCTGCCCCCTCTGAATTTTAGATTTATAACTTTTAAGGAGACCCATGAATTCATCTGGAGAAACGCTTCAACTTTCCATTGCAAGAATCCCAAGTGACTGGGATCTCAGTGCCAGGAATTATTGGATATATTTTGATAACGTTTAGAACTTACTACAGCCTCTCATACTATTTCTAAAGGGTAATGATAGCCCATGTCAGGAGGTTGAGCAGATAAATGGGGATCTCTCCCAGTGCATCCTGGGAACTTGCAGTCCTGGCTACACAGTGCATCCGGGTCTCCTCACAGTGCATCCGGGGAACCTGCCGTTCTGGCTACGCAGTGCATCTGGGTCTCCTCGATGCATCTGGGGAACCTGTAAGATTCCAGGGCTGAATAGGATTTGGGAAACTAACCAGGATGGAAACTTTCCAGGTAGTAGATTTGCCCTAACTTTTATTCCTACAGGACACATCTGGGGCTCGTGTGCACGCAACACGTATTTATCAGGGGCCTGTAGAAAAGCAAATTGTGTAGTCTTTTACTAGAAGCCAATGTCTGCTTGTGGTGACTGGCTAGCCCTGCCAAGCCCGGAAATCTCACTGAAGTTTTGTGTAAAAGAAGAAAGGAAATGAAGGACTGCGGACTTAGCATCGGATCAGAAACTGGCTGGTAAAGAACCTCGTGAAGAACCTGGTTGGCTAAGATTGCAGGGGTGAGGCGGGATGCCTGGTTCGGGGAATTTCTCCCATTCTACAGGGAATCAGTTCCCGGTAGAGGGCCTGGATGGTAACTCAAGCCCTGGCTTATTTTGGATTTAGCTCCTGGGCTTTTGTCTGAATTTTTTGAGCCTTAATCTCTGCCTTCATCCTGCCTGTGGAAAGTGGGTTTTCTTGGGTCGTCATGAGCATAACGCTCTTTGGGGGCTGGGAAGGCTGCCTAATTTTGTTTTCATCAGAGGTTCAATAAATGGATGTGGAAACAAACACATCGTGTTCAGGTCAAGTACTCATTCCCTGGCACACCTTTGTGTCATGTGGTTTGTCTTTTTAGAAAAATTGAAACCAACAGCCACTGCATAAGCTTTTATTCCCAGTGGAGTCCTAGCAGATACCTTGGGCAGATAAGGAGAGGAACAATTTCCTTATTACAAAATACAAATGACATAGAGAGCTGAATTTGGTCTTCATTTTGCTGGTTGGCGAACTTTCATCATTTTATTGAATTACTGTAATTTAATGTTACTCGTTTAAAAGTAACGATTTTTCCCCTGAAATGAATCCTTTTTATTTATTTATTTTTGAAATAGAAAGCTCAAATTAAATTCATTTGGGAAGACATTGACTATCTTTCACATTGACATTTCTGGTTCTTGGAAAATCCTTTTGGAAAAACTTTAGAAGATGGTCACTCAGACCATAGTTTAATAAGAAGTGATGTTAGTGGAACAAGTTTGGTTTTTTTTTTTTTAAGATCATTTCTTCGGCTGCACCATTTCTTAGTTGTGGCATATGGAATCTAGTTCCTTGACCAGGGAACAAACCTGGATCCTCTGCATTGGGAATTCAGAGCCTTAGCCACTGGACCACCAGGGAAGTCCCAAGTTTGGGTTTTTTTACAGGGACGTTTGATAATCTCCCTGCCCTCAATCCTCTGTTCCCAAACTCCTTGAAAATGTTTTTGTCACTTGCCCTTCACAAAGGGCTTTAGGGGCTGACCTTGGGTAACAAGGGGGAGGTCAGTCTTAGCTGCTGTTCCCTCTCCTTTCCTGTCTGCCTGCCATCCCGCTTCTTTGTGCCTGGTTTACTCTCCGCTTGTGTACCCTGATTCCACACACACCTACAGGCCCCTGGGAGCTGGTCTCCTGGCATAGAGGAATGAACCTCCAGTGGCAGAATTCCAGGTACCCATGTAGGACAGCTTTTTGGTGGAGGCAAGGGGCAGGTTTCTGATGCCCCTCAGGTCACACTCCAGCAGATACCAGCTTCACTGTGAATGGGAAGGATTAGTTCTGCTCTGAGGAAGCTCTTTGCTGGTGAGTTTGGTTTTCCAGGGCATGGTACCCCACTGAGTACTCAGGGGGAGGCAGGGCCAGGTGGGGCTCAAGAGCATTCTCCCCTGCAGGTGGATTTCTGATACATCCAGGATGCCAGGGCAAGGCCTTGGCTTGTGTCTTTTGGGCTTTCTGGCAAAAAGCAGGGCCAGAGGAAGGACGTACAGCATCTGTTCTGGCTTGGAGCCAGGGAGGGCACTTTGGGGCCCATCCTGCCTCTGTGCTCACAACCCTCCCAGGAAGCAGATATCTGATTTGGGTATCCGTGCTTCTAGTGGTGCCTGGATAATTGTCAGTGGTCAGAGGAAGTGAGGTTCTCCTCCTCAAAACAGGTAGGGCCCAAGGGGCATTTATGATGGATCCACTGGCTAGGAGAGCTTCTGGAAAGTGCTCTGAAGCACTTCCAGGAGTCTTCCGGAACGCAAGAGTTTCCTAAAGTCTTAGTGCTGGCATTCTGGAGAGCCTCAGAAACATGTGGCTTTGGAGGATGTAAGCCACTAGGGTCCCAGAGGGACCCCTGGCATTTGGTCCACCTGTGATATATGGGGTTCAGAAACATCCTGCTAAGTTTGTTGACTCTGATGATCTTGGCTTACTGCTGAGCCCCCAAAGTTGACACTTAGACTTGATTAATGTTTTGCAAGTATTAACAACAGTGCATACGAGCACCTAGAAACAGCCCCCGTCTCTCCCAGGCCCTCTCAAGTGGAGGATGAGAGAGGAGTCCTGGGCAGAGGTGGGTTTGCCACAGAGCTGATGAACCTTCAGTTCCAGAGCCCCTCACCTGTGTGTGTTCCTTACAGGGGCTCTCTGAATTATAAAAGCTTCGGGGCTCATGAAACTGCATCTATCCTTGTCCTTGTTCAGTTTAGTGTGGGAAAGGTAGAGGCTGCCTGTACATACAGTAAAGGCCTGGCACAGCTGTGTTTGAGAGCAAAGCAATGATGATAATAATAATTCTGATACTCAGTTACCCTCCACTTGTATCTTTGACTTTAAAAGTTTCCAGGATGTTTCCTTGTTTCTTATGCCCTACCTGTTTATTTATGGAGCCAAAGTCTGTGTCTAGCAATCCAGAGGTGCTGAGAATTCACCCACATGGCCCTTCTACTGTACAGTATTCTCAATCCTTGCGTGGAGACCCTTACAGGGATCATAGACCACCAGCTCCATCAATCTGGAGGAACCTCCATTCACTCACTGCATACAGGTCAGTGGGTATGACTGTAATTCTGATGGGGTGGGGGCTTGGTGCCCTCAGCTGTTAAGGTGTATTTGACAATTTTTAGATATTTCTTTTAGGTCTTTACAACTATCACTGTGAACAGGTCGTATTCCCTCTCTGGACCTCATTCTCCCTTGCTCTTGAAGATGGAAGCATAGGCTAGGTAAAGGTGATGGTCTTTCTCAGCCTGGCAGGTTGTGGCAGCTGTGGTCACATGAAGCTCTTGATAGACTTTGGGAAGGCCCGGGCAGCTGTTTGAGGAAACAGTGGGGCCTCAGGCAGTCAGGGAATCAGGGCAAGAATGGAGAGGCCTGTGGGCCCTCAATGTCTTAGAAGGTGAGTAGCTCCTGCCTGTTTTCTGTCTCAGGGAAAGGATAGTGGCAGTGGGGCCTTGCTGTACTGTTCAGCAGGTGGACACACTGGCTTTTCCCCATGTGGGGAAACACTTGCTTTCTTGGACCTCCTCTCATAGCTGCAGCTTCCAGATGAGGCTGGAAAGGCTTGGGGGTATTGGTTAGAGAACTTTGCTTTAAGTTGGAGTTGCTTAAACAGGACAGTAACTTTCCTTCTTTCACATCATCTATGCCTCGACATTTTCCCCAACACCCAGAGAGGGACACAGATTTCTGGCAGCCCACGAGGTCAAAGCTAGAAACTGCCTGGGCTTGAGGAGAGAATCAAGACAATGGTGCGTTCACTTCATCGAATTCTGCTGTCATTTCTTAAATTTAAATTAGCTTCCTCACTCGTAGTTCTCACAAGATTTGTTTTTTTGTTTCTGAGTTATAATACATGCCTATACACATACAAATTTAAAAAATCGTATTTGAATCAATTAAAAATTTCCATACCAAACATTTGGTGAGGAAACTCAAGATTAAATGGGAGATCATTCACATCTAAAAACTTTTATCAGTTTTTGAGAACTTTGCTATGAAGCGTTTTAGAAACTTGGAGAGGATGTAAGAAGTATTTTTTGTTACATTGAAAACAATTCAGAGCAAGCTGTCCTAGCCTAACAAGGGAAGATTTCAATAAGTTTTTCCCCGTCACTTTTTTACTTTTATTTTTGTGGAGGATAATTATTTCAGAAGTCAACACATACTACTTATCAACTTTTTAATATATATTCTGAAAATAGACAATGGTTCATTCAGATGCTACAGTCCTTAATTACAAAGACCAAATGATAAAATTAACAATGTAAAATGTGTTGTGAAAAGTCATTTTTTATTTGAGGAATTTTTAGAGTATATAAAATAGCCAATCTAATATTTGCGTTTATAACTTTTCTTATGTTTCTGAAATATTTGGCTCTAATTTTGTTGTAGTTTTATCTTAAGCAAATAGATTTTGTAAGCCAATACCGCTACAACGTATCTACCAATCTTTAAAAATAGAAGCAGAACATTATAAAATGAGAATATCAGGAAGAGAAACTGTACCCCTTTATACATTCAGAATAATAAGTACTACTGTTTACCATATGAAAGAGTTTGTTTCTGTTTTTCTTAGTGATTATCCTGTACTCAGATCAAATGTATTGCAATTTTGAACTTTGAATCACAAATTAAAATTTTTATTTGATAGGAGAGAAAGTCACTACTTGACCTATAGATTAAAGAGGAAATCTGATCTCAGCTACTTTTAGTCAACATTAGAATTTTTGTTGAGTAACTCCATACAAATCAAAACAATTCAAATTATTGACTCCCTTTTCTGTATCCCTAAGCAAACTTCTGACTTACACTGCCACGTGAATTGAGTTCCATCAGCTTTGAAGAAGTTGAATTTGTGAGAGTTATGGCATTCATTTGTTTAACATAGCTTGAATAGCCAGATAACTATAACTTTTAAAACGGCAGGCATTTATAATGCCAGGTTTGGGGTGGTGAGCAGTATTCGATCTGAGTATTTGATTTCTTGTACTTATTTTTTTTTCATGTTTTCTTAGGGAAGTGCTAGTTGAGATTCTAAGAAGACTTGTTATTCTATTTAACTATATAAAAACATTAAAACATTTTAGGGAATGCAAAAATACATATGCTTCAGGTTAAAATATTGAGACATCTTGGATATTTTAATAACATTTCCACTCTAAAGTAGCAAAAGCAGACTTTTAAAAACTTTATACATGAGGTTACATTTGCTGATTAAAGTAATTTGAACACTTTGGAAGGACACTCAACTTTCTAGTGGTAAGACTTTTTAATGTTTTCCATGCTTCTATTTGTTTATAGATAGAGTACCATTATGATCATTTTTGTAATTGTTCAGAGGGACAATTCTTGAAAGTCAATGTGAATGCAAATGTATACGAATGAAAGAAAATGAAATCAACAAATGCTAAAACTAAACAGTAAGATGACATTCTATAAAGTAAATATATATGCCATATAATAATATATACATTAAGTATTTATATTAATAATACTTATAAAGACTGTTCTACAATTCCGTTTGAATGTTCTAGAGGAAAAATATCCCTTTAGGATTTGGAGAAATTGAAACTGTTGCTATTTGCAAGGAAAGGGACCCACAGAGGAGAACACGTTCTAGGGAAGTAAAAGGAATATTTAAACTTCTTCTTCAGAGGCTAAGGATTTTGTATCTTTATATACAGAATGAAGAGTCCTTCCTGAAGTTGATTTCTCACATTAAGATTAAAAAGATAATTTCCCTAGAAAGTGAAAAACAAAACCCCACCAAACTCCACATTCACTTGCAGGATGGAAAACAGTTTAGATTTGCTTTTACTCAAATGATGGGAATTTTTTAATGAGGAAAGTGAACTGAGGAACAAATTCAAGAAATTATAGCACCAACTTTGTTATATTGTGGCTGAATTTTTTTTTACTCTATTATAGTCCCAAGAGCTGTCAAATTACTTAAAGAGAACAATGAGTTTCTCAACAGAAAACAGAAAGGAAAAAGAAAAAGAAATTACCCAGAGATGCTGCGACTTACAAAACAGTCTCTCCTGCTAGGCTTCCTATAGCTTTAAATGCAATTGACTATTGATTCTATCAGACCTAGTTGACTTAAAAGCTAGGATGGATCAGGAGCTGATTTTTGGCATTCCTTCATTTTCTCACTCTTTTGTTCACTTGACACGCAGCTTTTATACACTGGCTTTGCAGGAACCACTGGCATGATCTTTGAACAATCTGTCGGAGGAGGAAAGGGCTCCTCCAACCAGCAGCCAGCGTTTTAATTAAATACTGTGCATCCCGTCTATCTCAAACAGCTGAAGAAATTGCTGTTGGCATAAAGGTACCAATGAACTTATGTTCTCTGGGGTTAATACGGCAAGGAACCTTCTTGGTGGTTTTAAAAAAAAAACAAAAAACAGAACTCCAAGCTACCCCCAATTATGTGATTATTATTTTTTAAGTTAAGAAGACTCTCTGAAGCAACAGTGCCGATCTGTGGAGCTCAACTCAGTATCATGTTGAAAGGGACATGCAGGTTGGAGAAATTATTTTGTTTATTAATTCAGGTTACATGTCCTGCCAGGCTGGCTGGAAGAGAAGGGAAAGAGAGGTGTAACTTTTAAGCACACACTGATTTGTTCTTATTACATAACAAAAGTCTATTTCTTTATCATGTTATCATTCAGTTAATAAAAATTAGCTACAATAACAGCATCAACTTAAAAACCCCTCAAAGTCCAGGGGATTTTCTTTCACAATGAACATGAATACTGTTCAGAAATACAAACAGTCAAAGGATAACTTTAGGTCTGAAAGAGAAACCTGGCAAGGGTAATTGAATAAGCCTGGGTCCCTTGACTGTGTCATGGTGAGGGCAGTCAACATGTCATAATTAGGTTTATTGAGGGCCATTCCAACAATCTGCTTCTATTCTTCCTGCCTTATTGTCCACAGCTAGGCAAATAGCCAAGGGACAAAAGGAATCAAGTGCTGACAAAACATGAAAGAGGAAAAAGATTTAGCTGCTTTTATCAAAGAAACTGAGAAGGACTTTGTGTAAATAAAATAAGTGGCTGGCCATCCTGCATTTAGGCAATGCCGTTTTCATTAGAATTAATTCTTGACATATTGGAAGAGTTCCAAGGGAAGGATTTCTACTTCTGACAAGTTTAATTTGTAAATTAAAAACAGTTGGTTAAACATGAGCCTCCATCAACAAAACTTAACCAAAGCCATACACGGCAAAGGGCTAAGCAGGTGAAAAAGAGAATTACTTTGAAAACAAAGTCTTCCCCAAAATTATGCAAATTCTTATTACTTCATAACAAATGTTTCCCATTGAAGCCTACAGCAGGATGTCTGCTCAGGGAGGTTTGTTTAGATCACATTTTCTTCCCCTTTAAGCCTCTTTAGTTGACATAACACTTATTCCTTGCTTGGGCACCGTGCTGCTTCTTGGGAGAAGTGGCAGCAAGAACAGAAGAGGTAGACTGACATTTTAAAAGAAGTCAAGCTAATACCACTTTTGTAAGTCTCCAGATTTCAGGACAGCCTACTCTGCTTTTTCTTCAAGGTGAGAGAGTCTTCCAAGTGTGCTTTCAATGCCTAATGGGGATAAACAGTGGAGACTGCTATGCGGTATTTCCTAAACTATTAATAGTCATCATCAGCTCTCAGGTCAACATTGTCTGCCTAGAAGGTTGCATGCAAAACCGCGGCGCTGTTGGTTAAGACTTGGTGACGCAGAGAAAGTGGAAATCTTCGGGAGAGAGATATAGCTTGCATCTGGACAAGGCTTTAAGTCTAGAAAGCCCCTTTAATAAAACAGCTATTCGTGAAGTTGCAATACCTTTCCTGTTGCATTTTTTCAGCTTGCAAATTAAGCTTCAGATAGGGGTCTTTTCCGTGAACCTGAATTTCAGAAGCTGCAAAAGAGTAGGTGGCTGGAAAAGAACTCTATCGCGAACAGTTTGTCCCTTGGGGATACAAATTTTACTTGGGTACTAAGTGCCCCTTAGTTTTATTGAGAGTAACAGAGGTGGTAAGAAACCTATGACTGGGGTAGCTTCAGTGACTAAGCTGTTTTGATTTAAAAACTTCACATTGCTTCACTTCACCTGACATATTAGAGACTTTTTTTTTTTATCTTTCTAAATTCCATATATATGCATTAGTATACTGTATTGGTGTTTTTCCTTCTGGCTTACTTCACTCTGTATAATAGGCTCCAGTTTCATCCACCTCATTAGAACTGATTCAAATGTATTCTTTTTAATGGCTGAGTAAAGAGACTTATATTACTGTATTCCTTGGCACTTGACAGTGAAAAAAAAATTTTTTTTCTCATGTCAAAGAATTATTTAATTCCATCCAATAGTGGATATGAAAGAGTTAAAGCCCTGGAGGAATGCAAGACTTCATCATGATCATCAGTACCCTTATCATCAGTATCAGTACAATGTTTGAATGGAGCCTCTCAATGGTTGTATTTGTATGACTGTAGCATCCTGAGGAAGTATTGAAATACATGATCCAAACAATTTTCCTGTGGCTCATGAAGCTGGATCTGCAGTGTCTTGAAGTTTATTCCACTTGTGGATTTTGGTTAAAAAAAAACCAAAAACCCACACAGTTGGACTGCTGATCTAGTTCTGCACCAGATATAACTGTGGTTTTTATGAAGGATTTTTTGTTGTTGTTGTTAAAAGATTTTGCTTTAGGTCCCAGTTCAATCTCTAGCTAGCTGAGTGATGAAGGGAAACTTAGTAGCCATTCCGAGTTGGATTCCTCTGAAGTGAGGTGGACAGTAAGATGCTCTGCTGTCTCCAAGGATTGTTGTGATGTGTTAGTGGCCCTGAATACATTTCAAGTTCTGAGCAAGTATAAAGAGTTACTTCTTTATAATCTACCCATCGCTTTTGTATTCAGTGAAACAAGGTTTGGTGGTCCATTTGCCTTAATGTGCTTTCTTAGGGTACAGTTTAACAAGAATTAAGTGGGTCTTCCTGTGGTCAGTCCAGAATACCCTGAAATAATTCTATATCCAGGACATGTGGGACCTGGTTGCTGGGATGATTCCGCTTTATTGCAGAGCGGCACACTGGTGTACATCTAGTGGAAAAGTGGTATGGGAGAAGCTGCTTCAAAGGCTTGGATTTGTGCAAAATAAGTCTTTTTGATTTCCATATTGTTCCGATGCCCGTTGGCTCATGTCACAAAATTGGAAGGCCCAGCAAGTCAGGAAGGAGTCTCTCTGGAAGGAGTTGGAGATTTATGCAGATTGGCTGCCTGTCTGACATTTATTTGCTGCCCTTTTCTCACTGTTTTGGCAACTCTGAACCAGATGGACAAGCCCATGGAAATGAAGGCCAGTGAAGAGAAGATGCTTTTGATTTCTTCAAAGATAAGGGAGAACACTTTCTTTCTCTCTTTCTTTTAACATAGCTGTGGCAATTTGTGTGTGTGTGTGTGTGTGTGCACAGATCAAAACTGGCAAGTCACTTTTGGAGACTGATTGGAACATTTGAACAAGGACTTTCCTTGTTACGTCATTGAGAGTAACATAAACTCTGTTTACCAAGGCATCCACGGAAGAGAAATGTCCAGGCAATGGTCCAAATGTTATGTCTACCAGAAGCCAGCCATGTACTTTGTAGCTAGGCACCAAGAATGTTGTCTGAGTTTCAGCTAGGATGATAATTCACCAGGACTGAAATCCTTCCTTAATCACCAAGCTCTCCAAAAGGTGAGTGATGACGAGGGGAAGCATAGATTACTGTTTCACTCTGTAATCATTTATGATTTGAGCTGTATTTTACCTTACAGTGACCTCTGGTGCTGTTAGTGGATCATTCTAGACTTGCTGCTACAGTATTACAGGGGCCACCATGAAGACAATGGCCACTAAATGGTGATTTATCTGGGAGAGTTGGAAAATATGACCTTCATGCATAAAAAGATACACAGAGGTATTTTCCTATTTTAGATGCAAACGACAGTCTCTGTACTGAAAGTGTTCATGAAGAATCAATTATTTAAGCACAAATATTCACTTTGAAAGTTAATTATGTCTTGAGCACTGGGATATATTTTTGAAAGATACTGTTTCTTTCCTGCATTTTAAAGTCATACGCTTGTCCCTCTGTGTTACCCATGGTGCAAAATTTCAGACTGAAAATATTTCATCTCAGGCATGTGACTGAACCTCGTCCTTGGAATTTCAGTGTTGAAATATGGGATTAAAAATGGTGAATGGATTTGTTAATTCGGTGCAGCTTTTTTTTTTTAAGGGAAGTACGGGAGGGGGATGTGCAGCTCCTGATTTTCGTCTTATTATTTATTGTATGTTGTCGCTGTCTGTAGACTTTTTCTCTTATTTGTTTACTCTTGTTTGTTTGAACTAATCACTACTTAAGAAATAGTCCTCTCAGGACGGACAGCCTCCTCTTCCTGAAGCCTGTAGCTTGGTGACCGTTCAGGCATAAAAACGTGCTTATCTGCAAATGAATGGTAGCTCTTTGCTTCATTAAAGCCCCTTTCTCTTTTGGCACTCGCATTGTGACCCTTTGATATTAATTCAAAGGGCAATTAAAGAATGCGGCCCATCTTTGAAGTAAGGCATTCAGGGCAGGGGTAGGGATGAACCTGGGCCTCTGATGGACTGTGTGTATTCAACAGGCCTTTTCAAGACAGTTTGAAGTGAGTCAAAGAAAATGGGCAGGAGAAGGTCAAAGAGAAAAAAAGGGCTAAAGAAACAGTCTGTATTTGTTCGGAGTATTAGCCAAGCAAACTGCAAACAGCAACAAAATGAAACAGTTAATAGAGCAGCCAGACAGAGCCATGTCAATCACTTAACTTGAACAGCGTTAGGCGATCGGAGCTCCCTCCACTGTGTTACCTAATTATCTTGGGAAAGGCAGTAACTGGAAGTAATGGTATTGTATTTCTTTCTGCTTACTGCCCAGAAAAGGTGATAAATACTCACTGCTCCATAATTATGCAACATATATACATAAAGGAGTAGGAGGGGGTGGGAGGAGGTGGAAGGGGGCTGCAGGGGGGAGGAGGTCGCGTTGAAGTTGTGTTCCTAGTCAAAGGACCAAATATGGCACAAATATGGCATTTTCAAACATTAGCATGCTGGAGAATCACTTAACTCGTTTCATCTGGAGCTGGCTGAAATATGCATGATTTCTCCTTTCACAACCCTTAAAGACAAACGCGTTGAGCCATCCAAGAAAAGTTCTTTCATGGAAAAAAAAAAAAAAAAAAACAACCAAAAAACTTAACCTGCAAAAGCTGTGCTCAAATAATATGAAGGACTGGGCTGAGCGTTCCCGCTGCCTCCGTGGAAACTGGGTGAAGCCGCCGCCAGGACCCTAGCTCTTCCCTCCGCGCCTGGCTGTTGAGACACTTTCTTGCAAGAAAAGTCCTGAATAAGCCCTTAACCTTAGTAGATGGTCGAGGGGAGGAGGCAGGACTGGAGGACTGATTGGAGGCAGAATGGGTTTCTATTCCTAGGGTTAGGAAGGATATTTTTGGATTCCAGTTTTATGGGGTCATTGTAAAAAACAAAAGAAGAACATCAACCACACGCTTCTTTGAATGGTGTGAGCAAACTGATTTTACAAAGATTTCCAACTCCCTCAGGGGTGTCTGGGTGAGAGAGCGGGAAACCCCAAGCCCCCGTTAGAATGTCTGCAGATAGGTCGAACTGATCTCCGAATTGCAAAATGTGGCCACCTTTTAAAGGGGCCGCTGAGGACTGTATTCGGATCCTTTGTAACGGGCTGCTGTGGATTGCTGTTTGATGTTGGCTTTGTGCATAATGGGTTTTGTTTGGAGGGACAGTAATAGATCTGAAGGGTCTGTTATGCAGCTTTTTGACATATTGTTCCAGAATGTATCTATTAATATAAAAGTTTCTGCCTTTGTAAAAAGTCCATTACTGAACTAAGTACTCAGTTGCTTGGCATTTTAACACACCAGTCCTAGCACTTGAAAACTGCCTTCTTAAAATCTGATTTGAAGGTCACCCAGGGTGAATTGTAAACAGAGCTAGGAAAACAAATTATATGGTCAGTTTTTGAATATATTAATAACTTCAGCTATTTAGTAGCGTCAACACATAAATTCTCTCTTGCCCTGTGTAATGCTACTTAGGATGGAACAATGTTTGGGGGCTTAAAGGGCATTTCTACTTGGAAACAAAGTTCAAACGGAGAGCAGTAGCTGCTTAAGAAACTGGAATTCACTGAATTTACAAATTTCCTTAGGTGACCTGCTTGCAGATTCTTTACCCTCTAGCCCACCAGCAAAGCCAGAAGGGGAAACTCAGGCAACAGAAATAGAATAATCTAGGATATTTTCACCAATAAAAAACTGTGGAAACTTTTACACTTAGAGAAATTTTTTTCAGACAGATTTTGAAAAATTGTTTTATTTTAGTTTTAAAATTACTCAATTTAAAGCTCAATTTTATGTTTTTCAGGATGATTTAAAAAATCACGTTATCTGGAAATATTAGGAAATGTCCATCATCTTAGAATGCTAAAAACTGATATAACTTTCAGATCAAAATCAGCTCAAAGTGGGAAGAAAGACTGGGGACATCTTTGTTATTCTTTGTCTTTTTCCTAATCCTGGGTGATTTGTAGATTTTCACCAACTTTTACCCTTCTAGCCTCTTTTCCCCACACAAACCCCCAGTTTTGTTGCCAGAAGTGAAGGCTGGAGAATAGTGGTGAAGAACAATTTAGGTTCCCTTTTGTTTCCTGTGTTAACCTTGCCCACCCTTCCTGAACTCAGAATCCTGTGCAGTCTCTAGGAGACTGGTTCTGAAGACAATACATTAAAAAAATTTTTTATTTTTAATTGGAGGATAATCAATTTACAATATTGTGTTGGCTTCTGCCATACAACACTGTGAATCAGCCATAAGTATGCATATATCCCCTCCCTCTTGAACCTCCCCTCAAGCCCCCACCCCATCCCACTCCTCTGGGTTGTCACAGAGCACTGGATTGAGCTCCCTGTGTTATTCAACAAGTTCCTATTAGCTATCTGTTTTACATATGATAATGTATACCTAGATGTCCATTGACAGATGAATGGATGGTACATATATACAGTGAGATATTACTTAGCCATAAAAAGGAACACATTTGAGTCAGTTCTAGTGAGGTAGATGAGCCTAGAACCTGTTACACAGAATGAAGTAAGTCAGAAAAACAAATTTCATGTATTAAGGCATATATGTGGAATCTAGAAAAATAGTACTGCTGAACCTGTTTACAGGACCAGAATAGAAACATGGAGACAGACATAGAGAACAGGCTTGACACAGGAGATGGAAGGAGAGGGTGGGAGGAATTGAGAGAAGATACATTTTATCATTTGCTCTTCTTATACCTGTGGAGAATTTGAATTGAAATGGATGAGTCTAGCTTACAGAGCACCAGTTGCAGTTACTACACTTACAGCCCCTGCTACCTTCAGGTTCAATGCCGTATCCTTTCATAGGTCTGTAATGCAAAGAACTCCATTCTGTCATCCCCTCGGCTGCTTCCTAGAGATACATGAGGAATTCCTAGTATCTGTATGATCTTTCGGATCTCGTGGTTTTAATAATTTCCCCCCAATCAGAATTTATCCCTATACTTGGATCAACAGTCAGTTCTCCAGGGGCCAGACAGGTAATGAGAAAGTAGCAATATAAATGTATTCCTATTTTCTGTCTAAGGATACAGAAGTGGGAGAGTAACACCGCTTGTAAAGGCAGAGCTGGGCTTGGACCAGCTGGTCCAAGTTCGTTGCAATCCAGAACTGCCACTGTGTAACTGGCTTGTGGCTTCTGGGAAGGCAGGTGACAATAAGAAAGTACTGAGAAGGGGGTCTGTTTTCAGGGAGCATGCCTAGCAACTCTGGCAGCTGGTAAGTCTATGAAGTCCGGCCAATAATTATATTTGCCTTACAAAATTGTGATAAAAATTATATGAGAAAAAAATTATATGAGAGATTACACAGGGATATAAGTGCCCCTCGATAAGTGTCAAGTACTGTCTTTGTTCATCTTACTTGTGGGTTATGGCTCAGAGCTGAGTTCCCAGGAAGCAAATAAAGCTTCAAGTATAGGGCTTTTAGGTCCATGAGCCCCTGAAGGTGCTAGAGTCCTGGGTGGGGACAGGAAATCAGGATGACTTTTTGTGTAAGAATTCCTACTAAACTGCCTTGAGAGGTAAACACAACAGGTAACTCCAGTAATAACTTACTGTAATTTTTCTCCCATTCAAAATAAATACTTCCTTTGTACCTGGCTTTTGTAGTTGTAAATTTATATTCTTAAGAAGGTCCTGCCAAACCTGGATCAGCTACTGGGTGTTGCCATACTATTGGGCTGGCCTTTGGAGAGATATCCTCTCCAGGCACCAGTGAGCCAGGGTAGGCCTGAGTGGGAAATGGTTACTTTACTGATAGGTTAGTTAAGAGTTTGATTTATTCAGAGGCATTACCTGAGAATTCTGTCTGTTCCATCAGATTCTATGTACATGCACTAAGATGTCAAAACCACTGTCCTACTCTGGAATTGTTTGAAGTATAGTTAGCTTAATGTTCTAATTCCCAATATCCTGAGAGAGATGGAGGAAAAATCTTGCTTTCAGTATGAAGACTCCATAGGAGGCTAACTCAAAACAACTGGGAAAGTATAGAACCTAGGGAATTAGAAGTCATTTTAAAGCAAGAGTAACAGATCCTGTATGAGTAAGGAGATACCAGCACTTGTTCAGAAACCAATTCAGACTGTTTTATGAGAAATATACAACAATCAGCACCAACTACACTTTTAAAGTCCAGGGCACCAAGGAAATGCGGAGAACCCTTCATCTGGACATCTCCAGGTTCAGAGATGCTTCCCGGAAGAGAAGATGTCAGAGCTGAGCATTAGAGGATGACCAGGAGTTGATCAGAACAAGAACTAGAGGAAAGGCGTTACAGGCAGAGGGAACAGCATGGACGACAAAGGCATGGAGCAGTCAGACCCACGGTGTACCTAGGGACTGGGAAGCAGCTGAAGGCAACAAGGGGTCCTGTTGCCAGATTCACTCAGTCTTAAAAGGCAAAATAAGCACCCCCTTTCATCTTTCCACTGTTGAAAGTGAACAAGTGATACTCTGTAACACAACACCATTCTCAAAAGGCTAGATAGATTGCTTTCTCCCTACCTGCAGCTTTACTGAGATATAATTCACATATAACATGGTGTGAGTGTAAGATGTACAGTGTGTTGATTTGATACACTTGTATATTGCAAAATGATTACCGGAACATACACTTGTAACTGCATGTTAGCTAATACCTGCATCATATCACATAATGAGTATTTCTTCTTTTGCGGTGAGAACATTGACGATCTACTCTCTTAGCAAAGATGGGCTCGATAAAGGACAGAAATGGTATGGACCTAACAGAAGCAGAAGATACTAAGAAAAGGTGGCAAAAATACACAGAACTGTACAAAAAAGATCTTCACAACCCAGATAATCACGATAGTGTGATCACTCACCTAGAGCCAGACATCCTGGAATGTGAAGTCAAGTGGGCCTTAGAAAGCATCACTGTGAACAAAGCTAGTGGAGGTGATGGAATTCCAGTTGAGCTCTTTCAAATCCTGAAAGGTGATGCTGTGCAAGTGCTGCACTCAGTATGCCAGCAAATTTGGAAAACTCAGCAGTGGCCACAGGACTGGAAAAGTTCAGTTTTCATTCCAATCCCAAAGAAAGGTAATGCCAAAGAATGCTCACACAATACTGCACAATTGCACTCATCTCACATGCTAGTAAAGTAATGCTCAAAATTCTCCAAGCCAGGCTTCAGCAATATGTGAACCGTGAACTTCCAGATGTTCAAGCTGGTTTTAGAAAAGGCAGAAGAACCAGAGATCAAATTGCCAACATCTGCTGGATCATCGAAAAAGCAAGAGAGTTCCAGAAAAACATCTATTTCTGCTTTACTGACTATGCCAAAGCCTTTGACTGTGTGAATCACAATAAACTGTGGAAAATTCTGAAAGAGATGGGAATACCAGACCACCTGACCCGCTTCTTGAGAAATCTGTATGCAGGTCAGGAAGCAACAGTTAGAACTGGACATGGAACAACAGACTGGTTCCACATAGGAAAAGGAGTACAGTACATCAAGGCTGTATATTGTCACCCTGCTTATTTAACTTATATGCAGAGTACATCATGAGAAATGCTGGGCTGGAAGAAGCACAAGCTGGAATCAAGATTGCTGGGAGAAATATCAATCACCTCAGATATGCAGATGACACCACCCTTATGGCAGAAAGTGAAGAGGAACTGAAAAGCCTCTTGATGAAAGTGAAAGAGGAGAGTGAAAAAGTTGGCTTAAAGCTCAACATTCAGAAAACGAAGATCATGGCATCTGGTCCCATCACTTCATGGGAAATAGATGGGGAAACAGTAGAAACAGTGTCAGACTTTATTTTTTTGGACTCCAAAATCACTGCAGATGGTGACTGCAGCCATGAAATTAAAAGACTCTTACTCCTTGGAAGGAAAGTTATGACCAACCTAGATAGCATATTGAAAAGCAGAGATATTACCTTGTCAACAAAGGACCATCTAGTCAAGGCTATGGTTTTTCCAGTGGTCAGGTATGGATGTGAGAGTTGGACTGTGAAGAAAGCTGAGCGCCGAAGAATTGATGCTTTCGAACTGTGGTGTTGGAGAAGACTCTTGAGAGTCCCTTGAACTGCAAGGAGGTCCAACCAGTCCATTCTGAAGGAGATCAGTCCTGGGTGTTCATTGAAAGGACTGATGCTGAAGCTGAAATTCCACTACTTCGGCCACCTCATGCGAAGTGTTGACTTATTGGAAAAGATTCTGATGCTGGGAGGGATTGGGGGCAGGAGGAGAAGGGGACGACAGAGGATGAGATGGCTGGATAGCATCACTGGACGTGAGTTTGAGTGAATTCCGGGAGTTGGTGATGGACAGGGTGACCTGGTGTGCTGCTAATTCATGGGGTCGCAAAGAGTCGGACACAACTGAGCTACTGAACTGAACTATAATCACTGTGTTGTGCATTAGGTTTCCAGAACTTATTTTTATAAATGGAAGTTTGTACCCTTTGACCAAGATCTCCCTTTTTTCCCCACATTACAGCCCTTTGCTAACTACCATTTGGGTCTCTGTTTCTGTAAGTTTGTTTTTTTTTTAGGTTCCACATGTAAAGGAGAGTTTGAACTTATCTTTCTCTACTTGACTTATTTCACTTAGCATGATGCTTTCAAGTGTCCATCCATATCAAAATATGTCTCTAAAATTTATTGTTACGTGTTGTTTGAAAAGAAAATGGATTTCATATACTTCAGTTCTTTTTTTTTTAAACAGGACAAAAATTTTCTCACTCTAACTGACCACTTTGAGGAGCATTGTTTTTTATGGAACCAAAACATTCTTCCACTCTGAGTGACCACTTTGACGAGCATTTTTGGGAAGAATAGAGCCTGATGTACAGAAGTGAGGTCCTTGGAAATGTAACAGCCTGACTCAAACTCTTCCTTTACACTTTGTTCAAGGAGGTGATCTGAGTTACAAATTCTATTTTTTCTAGATTCCTTCTTTTTGTGACTTAAAATGATATTTTGAAATGGTCATATAGTAAAATAGACTTTAGTTTTTTTTTGCGTTGAGGTGAAATTCATACAAACCATTTTAAAGTGAGCAATTCAGTGGCATTTAGAACCTTCACAGTGTGATGCAACCACCAGGTCTGCCTAGTTGTAAAACATTTCATCACCCCGAAAAAGAGACCCTGTACCCAGTAAGTAGTTGCTCCCCATTTCCTTCATCTCCCAGCAACTACCAGTTTGTGTTCTGTCTCTGTAGATTTAAATATTCTGATTATTTAATATAAATGGAATCATATGACCTTTTGTGTCTGTCTTCTGTCACTTAGCATCATGTTTCAGAGGTTCATTCACACTGTAGCATGTGTCAGAACTTCATTCCTTTTTATGGCTGAATAATACTCCATTTGTATGCATAAACCCCTGTTTGTTTATCTAATTATCCGCTGGTGGGCCTTTGGGCTGTTTCCACCTTTTGGCTATTATGAATAGTACTTCTGTGAACTTGTATATACATATGTTTATTCTTTTTAAAAATTTTAAAACATGTATATATTCATGTAACGACCATCACGATCAGTTTACAGTATAGTTCCATCATCCCCCAAGATGCCTTCATGCTCTCCCTTTGAACAGACACCCTCCTCCCACTCCCAGTTTCTGGCAACCACTGGTATCTTCTCCAGTTTTGTCCTTTTAAGAATAGCCTATAAATGGAATCATACAGTATTTAACTCTTTCAGACTGGTTTCCTTTACTTAGTATAGTTATTCTGAGATTCATCCAAGCCATTGAATGTGTCAATATTTCATTTCTTTTTTAAAAATTGACATATTTATTTTATTTTAGTTTGGAATTAGTATTTAGTTTGAAGTATTTAGTTTGGAGTTGATTAACAGTGTTGTGTTAGTTTCAGGTATGTAGCTAAAGTGGTTCAGTTATACATATACATGTATGTATTTTTTTTTTCAATTTTTTTCCTGTTTAGGTTATTACAGAATATTGAGCAGAGTTCCCTGTGCCATATAGTAGGTCTTTGTTGGTTGTTTTTAATATAGCAGTGTGTACATGTCCATCCCAAATTCCCAATTTATCCCTCCCCTTTCCCCCCTAGTACTCATAAGTTTGTTCTCTAAGTCTGTGAATCTGTTTCTGTTTTGTAAATAAGTTCACTTATATCATTTTTAAGATTCTGCATATAAGCAATATCATATGATATTTGTCTTTCTCTGTCTCTGACTTACTTCACCTATTATGGGTAATCGCCAGGTCCATCCATGGTGCTGCAGATGGCATTATTTCATTCTTTTTACTGGCTGAGTAGTACCCCGTGGTATATGTGTACCACATCTTCTTTATCCATTCACCTGTCAATGGACATTGAGGTTGCTTTCATGTCTTGGCTACCGCTGTAGCCAAGCACTGTAATGAACATGGGGGAGCATGTATCCTTTAAAATCATATTGAAGAATACTGTCCTACTGACTGGTTGTGCTACAGTTTGTTTATTTATTTACCTGTTGAGGAACATTTAGATTATGTCCAGTTTTTGTTCATTATAAATAGAGCTGGCATACATGTTTGTGTAAAAGTTTTGTTCAAACACAGAATTTCATTTCTCTTGAGTAAATTGCCTGGGTGTGGGATTGGTAGGTTATATATTAAATGTATGTTTAACTTTATAAGAAACTGCCAAACCATTTTCTACAATGGCTATACCATTCTGCATTCCACCAGCAATGGATAAGAGGTCTGGCTGCTCTGTGTTGGTGCTAGCCTTAATATTGTCAGTATTTAAAAATTTACCTATTCTGAATAGATGTCTAGAGATATCTAATCACATTAATTCACATTTCCCTAATGACTAATGATACTGAACACCTTTGAATGTGTTTATTTATCATCCATATATTCTCTTGAGTGAAATATCTGTTCAAGTGTTTTGCTCATTTTAAAATTATGTTGTTTTCTTATTGTTAAATTTTGAGAGTTCTTGTTATTCTGGATTCAACACCTTTGTCAAATGTGTGATTTGCTCTTGATCTTAGCTTGTTTGTTCATTCTTCCAACAGTGTCTTTTACAGAGCAGAATACTTTGATTTCAGTGAAGTCCAGTTTGTCGATTTAAAATTTTATGGTTGTGCTTTTTAGTATCATGTGTAAGAACCTTGTGCATAGCCCTGGTTATGAAGATTTTCTCCTATATATCAGATTTTGCATTTAGGCCTGTGGTCCATTTTCAGTTAATTTTTGCATGTGGTTTTATGTTTAGGGCAAAGGTTATTTGTTTTTGCATACGGATGTCCAAATGTTTCAACACCATTTATTGAAAAGATGATTCTTTCTCTGTTGAATTGTGCTTGCATTTTGTCAAAATCAACTGGTGGTGTTTGTGTGGGTCTCTTTCTGAACTCTGTATTCTGTTCCATTGATTTATAAGCCAGTTCCTTTGCCAGTACCACAATGTCTTCATCACTATAGTTTTGTAGTCATTCTTTAAATTCAGTGATATGATTCCTCTAAACTTCTTTTTCAAAATAGCTTTTAGCTATTCTAATGATTTTCCACATACACTTTCACTATAGCTAATCTTATAGCTATGAAAATTCCTCCTGGGAGCAAATTAATTTTTTGAAAGGCATTTGTTTTGGTTTTGAATAGTTTTGGAAAGGAGCGAGTGAAAATAAAATAAGTCTATTTTTATTTCACGCAAAATTAATGAAATTATCAGATTGCAGATTTCATTCTATTACAAATTCTTCCTCTATGTAAAGTGCTCAGTTTTAGTGAAATGGTTGGCTGTGAGTCAGAGAAATTGAGCAGAGTCAGGTCTTCATGAGAGATAAACTTTGAAACACCACATATGTTTAACCTGCTTTTTGAATTGGTCACGCAACACTCAGAATCAGTTTCAGTCTCAAGGAAGGCATACGTAAAACATTTAATGTATGTTCATGAAGAACAGGTCAACCTGCCCTTGGCTTGTGTATCATTTATTTAATTTATACAGTTTTAGGCCTTTGGGTCCTTTCAAAACATTTGCAAATGTGCAGCATTATGGGGTTTCCAGGCAAGTCTTCATCCCGTGAGTTAAAAACTAGAACACCAAGAACTCAGGAAAGGAAGTAGAAGATAGGAAGTTTTGCTTTCTTTTTCTGGTTTGAAGGAAGAAAGAAATTCACCCTCTGTCCCACTTTAGAAGAGGCTTCTTAGAAAGATGTCACAATCTTCTTGGAATCTTTTCCTTAGAGTCTAGAACTTCATTGCAAAATTCCAGTGAACTTTGACTGTCATGTCCTTATGTTTTATACAGAATGATATGTTTGCCAGGTATTAGTGTGTTTGTCCTATCCATTTTCTAACACTTAGAATAAAATGAACATTTAACACTTATTAAGTCAATGTGAGCATTATGAAAGTGAGCTTAAAATATAATTAAGGATTCAACACACTAATACCTGGCATACAGGTAGAAGGTTGATTTTTTGAGGGATGCTGTTAAAATCAATTATCTTGAAACTCTTGGCAGCTCATTATGTGCATACCGGGTCTGCCAAAATAGTTCAGTTTGTTGATCTAAATTTTGGAAGCTTTGGGTTAAAGTCTGCTTATTTCAAGTTACTCTTTAAAAACTGTATATTGAGATGAATATCCAAGGTTAAAGTTTATCAGTTAAGTAATTTTAGAAATTTTACATTGAGAAGTGAAGGATGTGGCTACTTGAGTTCATTCTAATCATACCAAGTCTAGGTGGCTCTTGCTAATGCTCTCTTACATTGAGAGCATCATTTTTAAATTTTGTGTTTCCAGAAATACTTTTTTCGTTCCTCAACCAAGACCTTATGGTGTTGAAACATAGCTACAGGTAAATGAACATTAGTTTTTCGATTTCTTAGTTAAAGACTAGATAGGCATGTAGTTCAGTGAAACTAACACCATTCAGCAAATAATTATAATGCTTTATTTCTCTGCGGTTCCTTTACATGTAGTTTTTGTTTGCCACTTCATATTGTGACGTGCTGCAGAATGGCATGGCTTTCCCCACCTCAGAGATGAAAGTGAGCCTCAGAGAAGTGGTCGATCTGAAGTCATTGAGCTAGGAGTACGTAGCAGAATCAGCCTGAAAACCTCATTCTCCTGAGGCCATTTTACTTTTAAATAAAACAAATTCCTATCGTATATCTGTGAGAAAAGGGAGAGAATGACTCCAGAATACTGCAGTTCAGATTCTATGGCAAAAGTTACTTTTGAGTTGTTCCATTAAAACTAAAAGGACAAAAATGCTGAATTCTGTAGCATCAGCTCTGGCTTTGAAGTATTTTAAAAAACATAGGCATTTGTATTTTTCTTTCTCTAAACACAATCAGTGTTACTTCCCAGTGGAATTTCTCTGTTTGGGCTAGTAGTTATAAACCCTTGTATTTTGATATTCTTAATAGATGTTGATTGGTATAACGCTATGCCAGGTCTTTATATTTGATGTATCACATAGTACCTGCAAAATGCTTATTTGTTTTATACAATCTTTTGGTCTTAACCTTTTGATCTAGATATAAAACAGGCAGAAGCAATGTAATTCCTGCCTTTAATGTAATATGATGACAGGAATCAGGAATGTCCATTTTAGAATGTATCAGGAAGTGGGGACTGGGTTTATTCAACAACCATGTTGTGTTGGATACAGTGTGTTGGTTCCTGCCCTGTGTGTGTGCTTGTGCACAAGTGTGAGTGTTCATTTAAAAACAGTAAGAATAGGTTCTTCCTTTCCCAATAAGCCATTCTTGGAAGGTAGATCTCAGCAGCTGTAGATGAGATAAAATATAGAATAAATTAGGTTTAGGAAAATTTAAAACTTTAATTTTTTTAAAAAGGAACCCATTGAGGGGCAAATCTGCAGGAAGAATTTTTCTCATTCTAGTTTCCTTGCTGAGGTCAGTTTAGTGGCTCACTTCACAGAATGCCTCAGGGTTTGAGATTTTTATAGTGTGTATAAAATCAGTGCCATGCACTCAATCCCAGATCTGACCCAAGAGAATAAGACCCAGGGGGAAAATATCTCAGCATTATCAATAAGAGAACTACTTTTTTTTTTTTTTTAAGAACTGAATTGCAGATCCACACTTCAGAAAGATAGGGTCAGTACCCAGTAAAACTCAGATTAAAAAGAATCCTCCATCTGCCCCAAATATTCCCTAATTGCAAACAATATGCAAGGGTTAGGAATCAAGTCCAAAGGTTAAAGGTTCTTGCTGGCAAGTGAAAGAGGGAGGAAAGAGGTATATTGATGCATGTCAGTTTCCAGATTCTGGGGTCAAGCTATTGTGCCTAAAAGGAACAAGGCATCTTCAGAAAAAGTGTGATTATCAAACAACAGGTCAAAGTTTATCTCTAGGTCAATGAAAAGGGTGGGGGGAGGGTCATCATTCAGATTCTGAATATAAGCTTTGTATTTAAATTTGTGACAAGGTATTCAGTATTTTGCAAAATTAACCTATTTGGTTTATTAAATGCCATTTAATAATGAAATCAGAAAAATTGTTCTCATTTATAATAAATATGAAGTAATGATAATAATAAAGCCTCACATACATTATATAATTTAATCCTCAAAAGAATGGTGTGAGGTATAAATTATTATTCCCACTTTGTAGATGAAATAATTGAAACACTTCTTCTAAGGTCATTTATGTTAAGAGTCACTCAGTTGTGTCCGACTCTTTGCGACCCCATGGACTGTAGCCTGCTGGGTTCCTCTGTCCATGGGATTCTCCAGGCAAGAATCCTGGAGTGGGTAACCATTCCCTTTTCCAGGGGATCTTCCCAACTCAGGGATCAAACCCAGGTTTCCTGCATTGAGGGCAGATTCTTTACTGTCTGAGCCACCAGGAAAGCCCCAAGGTCATAGGGGCATGTAAATATACTGTTCTTTCCGCCACTGTAGTTCTCCCCCCAAAACTGAATGGTGTGATATTGATTTAGTCCTAATTTGATTCATCATAAAATACAAATGTTCTTAAGCACACTTGGTTTTAGGAGGGAAAATGTCTCTTAAATATTCCTCTTCCTTGAAGCGGTTCTTTTTTTCTTCTCATTTCCCCAGAAGGGTTTGCTGTCCATATCGGTCCAAAGCCCCTTTTGTCCTTTGCCTGGACATTGCCCGGCCAGTCCTGGTGGTGACTCTGAGCTGTACAGGGACACCGGCAGTGGCAGCGGCCGGCACCAGCAATGGTGCAGGGAGGCCCCAAGGACACAAAAGCCTCTGGAGGCCCGGCCTCCCAATGCCTGCGCTGCTCGCAGATGCTAATGGCCCTTCGCTCCTCAGCAGCCCTTCTTGTTTGATTTAGAAAAATATTTCGGGAGGGCATTTGGACCAGTGATTACAGGCAATCTGATTCAAAAAGATCAACCAAGACAGTTAGTTGATAATGATTATTTTGTTTCTTCACTAAAGGAAGGATGTTTTGGAACCAATGTCTGGGAAATAGTTTCCCAGTGGAAGCTGCTGAGAGCAGAAGTCTCCATAATTAGGGTGGTAAAACCTCCAATAGTAATTAAAACAATTCACAGATTAAGCTGGTTTTAATTTTTCTGGTAGCTGCAGAGGCAGAAAACAATTGTTCTGGCAAATTACTAATGCTTAAAACATAAAAGCCTATTATTAATTGGCTGTTTAGTTGTATAAGTAAAAAGTAAAGGGAAACAGTGTACACCTTGAATTACCATGACCTCATAGCATCAATAGTCAGGCAGAGAGTGTGAGGAATTAGATATTATCTGAAGGTCTAAAAACGCTGAGCCCTTTAGTCAACAAACTTTTTGTGTTTCCTTGTTAAGAGAAAGCACATGTAGACAAATGAAGCAAAATATACATCTACATGGAAGTTTTTTTTTTCCCCCCATTTGGTAGTTTTTCCTCACCAAAAAAACGAGCCTGTGTTATGGTGAACCTGTGTGTGACCATTCTGTGAATATTTTCTAGATTTAACCAATAGGCCATACCTAATATTCAACTATCAGTAGTCATTTATACTGCTTCCAATTTACCTCATAAACAAAACTACCTCACAATCGCAGAGTCCACTTCCCCCCCTTTCAGACTGAACTGAAGTTTAGACCTGTGTGGCCACATCTGTACCTTTCAAGGTGGAGTCCGTCTAGGGATCGTGCAGCATTTCACAATGGAGAGAGAACCAATCCATCAAATTCCACGCCTGTTTTCCGAGGTGGAGTCAAGTTACGTTCCCTGAAACAAGTTACCTCGTTGAAGCCCAACTTAAAGAGTTCCGTGTTCATATTCGCTTTCTGATTTTTTAGGAAAAGGAAATTTAAAAGATAATTCGTTTAAACAGCGCTGTTGCATACAGTATTTAATTTTGTATTCATGAGAAAAATGAGACTTCCAGGCTACTAGAAAAGAAAAGTTAATTCCTTGCAGTAGAGAAATCAAAGCGCAGTTTCCGAGTCTCCCGGGAGGAGGGCCTGGAGGAGGTTAGGGGGTCTTTGTGCCCGGTGGATTGTCTCAGTGGGAGTGGAGGGGGAGAGGGAGAGATCAGGAAGTGCCTGCCTCGGTGCGAGCCCGAGGGATCAAGGAGGGACCGCAGGGGGTTCTGAGAAGGAGGATGGTATTAGCTGCGCGAGGAGGTCCTGCTCAGATCAAGGCATCTTCCAGGCAACGGTGAGCAAAGTCCTTGGGGGTTGGTTGAAGGGAAAGAATGGTTTTCTGTGAGCAGAGAAAAGTACTTCGTGGAAACTCCAAAAACACTTAAGAGCACTGCCTCCTGGAATGTGATTGATTCCAGCACACGCCTAATCCCAGAAGGAAAAAAAAAAAAAAGCCCAGGAGCTCAGAGGCTTCCCAGGGCAGGGTCAGGCTTAAACCATAGAGAAGAAGTTGCTCATTCTCAAGGTAGAATCACACAGCCACCAGCAAAGAGTGCAACCGACTGGCCTTGTCATTGCTGCTCAAGGCTGGAACTTTCCTTAAGGGTACTTGTGTGCCTTGTGAGACCCCACGCTCCCGATCAGCTCTCGGCAGAGTTCTAGGGAGCTCCTGTTGGGTGCTTTATGTGTAATTAGAAATTCCATCATCACAACACCATGCAAAATAGGAATTATTGCCCCTGTTTTATCCTTGAATTCCCTGGGGTGGCGGCGGGGGAGGTTAAATAACTGCTGGCAGCCACACTGCTGGGAAAATGGCAGTTCCAGGATTTAACTCCATGTGCGCTTTACTCTGAAACCTAGCCCGGTGGTCCAACTTCACAGAAACTAAGAGTCATACATAGAGAACATGAGTTAATACTTTAAAAAAAATTCTCAGAACTTTGGTACGGTAAGTGCTAGATAAGTGTTAATATTATTATAATTGATTTCTGGGCTTCTTGCATAAGAGAATATTTCTGGGACCATCTTCAAGTGATTTTGATTTTGCATATGTGGAGTGGAGCTCAGAAATCATCATTTTTAACAAACATGTCAGGTGATTCTGATGCTTATACTGGTAGATGACTTGCATGATGTCCCCATTTAATAGCAGTGCTAAGACTTTATCTGGAGTAGGAAGAGGCAACCCACTCCAGTATTTTTGCCTGGAAAATTCCATGGATAGAGGAGCCTGGTGGGCCATAGTCCGTGGGGTTGCAGAGTCAGACACAACTGAGCGACTGAGCTTGAAGGCTTAATTACCTAATGGGGCCTCTCCAGCTAGGAGGTCCTCCTTCTGTCTTCCTTGACCATATTTAGGCAGGGCAGGTACTTCCTATCTCATAACCTCAAGAGTAGGTTCCTATCACACAAACTAACTCATTTTCAGTATTAAAATCAGATCCCATGACTTACATGTTTAAACACCACACATTCCCTCTATCCTTAGTGAAATTTGTGAGTTTGACTATTGAACAAATCTCTAATTCTGTTAATGTTGCAACTTGCCCAACTGGCTAAATTGAGAATGCTGCTGCTGCTAAGTCGCTTCAGTGTGTCCGACTCTGTGCGACCCCATAGACGGCAGCCCACCAGGCTCCCTGGGATTCTCCAGGCAAGAACACTGGAGTGGGTTGCCATTTCCTTCTCCAATGTATGAAAGTGAAAAGTGAAAGTGAAGTCGCTCAGTCGTGTCCGACCCTCAGCAACCCCATGGACTGCAGCCTACCAGGCTCCTCTGTCCATGGGATTTTCCAGGCAAGAGTACTGGAGTGGGATGCCATCGCCTAGGAAGTTTGATAGTAAATCTTAAGTATATGATAAATGCATGTTGATATAAACTGAGATGTTTGACATGCATACACTGTAAAGTGACATGAAAATAATATGAAAAAAGATCTCAGAGATCTCCAAGTGGTCTCAGCCAGCCACAATAATTTCTTACATCCTAAATAAACTTGGCCTTGATGGAGACATAAGTTTGAGGGCAGACCCTGAGATGGGTCTCAGAGATGCCTTCATGATAAAATAATACACTGAGACTATGGGAAACCCAGATTTCCAAAGGTCTTCTGAGACCATATATGTCTGAAGTATTGACAGTACTTATGGTGGGGCGATGTATGTCAGAAGAGACAAACATATTTCAGTACAACAAAATTGAAATGTGAGGTGAGAAAAGACTGACAAAATATAAAGTGAAAAAAGACTGTGACAGCGACTCACCACACCACCACCCCCAACCAGGCAAATAATATATCCACCACACACAAAGTGGGATTAAAAGTCCAACTATTATTTGGTAAACCATCTAATATGTCTGACTGAAAACTTAAAGTGAAACTCCAATAAAAAAATTTGCAATTGACGTTTCCTGGAGGTTGGATGTCAGATTCTTAAAAATTTGATATTTGCTCAACTCTGAGCTTTGTTCTGTTCACTTTTCTGCAGGTACTGCTTTGGATAAACCTGGACCTAGAGTAGGCACTAAATGTTTGGTGAATAATAAATGAGGAATTAGAGAAAAATTCTGTGATGAGGTTATTTAAAATTTCAGTCTCTTTTTACTGGAAAGGAAAACATATGTCCAAACGTGTGTTTGGGTAGATTATGTCCTGTTGTCTGGACTCTTGTTATATCTTTGCCAACTTGTTTTATTGCTATTTCTGGTGGTGCATCATTTAGGGTTATTTGTGTAAATAAGGCCTTGATTAGCATTAAAATTTGGATCCTGAATCACAGCCTAGAATGTCTTTAGTGTTTGAGAAAGTTAGCACACTAATGTAAACCAGGATACATAGTTTATACTTGAAAATGATTACTTTTATTTTACATTTCTACAGTCCTCTACATTTTTCAGGGTTTATTCATACTTCTGTAAATCTGTTCTTTACAATCACCTGTGGGCTTTTTATGACTCCTTAACAGATGGCATATCTAAGACTGATACAATTTAGGCAACCGTTTGTCCATCTGAAGGTCTGGGTTGAGAATACAATCCTGGAGGTAGCATACTAGTTCTTTATGTTATTTTTAACTTCCTTGTTTACAAAATAGGTAGATTTGCTGCCTTGGTGGTGGCCACTTAGATAAAAAGGATGAGAGTGGTGTGTGGGGCATCAGGGCACAGGACTGGGGAGGCAGGGGACAAGTATGGTTCTAGCACTTCTGCAGGTGTAGCCAGTGGCTTGTGTCAGAGGTCACTGAGTTCATGGCATGGAGCTCCAAGACAATCTGAGGCTCTAAAGTCAAAGCCAAGGTGAACATTAAGCTAAAGTAACCATAGCAGCAAGACTTGAGGTCACCTGGGAAACTGTTGTCCAAATTAAAAGAATTTCTCCGTTTTCTATCTCCTTGTAAACGGAGTAATAACTTTGGTTTTGGATGTAATTAATTCATGAATTAGGTTTGGCACTCAACTCTGTAAAGCTGAGTAACATCACATGGACCTGGGCTCTCATGGGAAAAAAATTCTGCTGCAACTCTGGCTTCATTCATGCCTGGAGACAGGGAGTGACAGCAGCGGGAGACAGGATGAGGAGCCCTCCACCCACAGTGCAGAGCGAGTGGGACTTGAACCATGCTATGGAAAAATGAGAGTGTGGGCTTTATGTTTTGCCTACCCCTGGGTAATGAGAGTGGTGGTGGGCTTGGATGGTAATAGGGGATGTGAAGAAGAAATTTGGCACAGAATTCATAAACATGAGCATCTGTATGAGAAAATTATTATATCAAACCTACTTCCACTCCATACTACTTAAGTAACTCTTTCTGTGCCTCAGATTTTTCACCCATAAAGTCCAGAATAGTCTCAATTTGCAGATTAGATGAACAAAAGCAAGTAAAAATGTTTCACACAGTATTTGGAGCATAGTAAGTACTCATAAAATGTTGGCTATTTTTTTTATCTAATAAAGGATTATATAGTGAATATTTTTGGTTCTGTGGACTACTGGTCTCTGTCACAACTACTCAGTTTACCTTTGTAGCATGTAGCCATGTGCTCTGTGCTAAGTCACTTGAGTCATGTCTGACTCTTTATGACCCCACTGTAGCCCTCCAGGCTCCTCTGTCCATGGGAGCCATTTTCTTCAAGCATGTAGCCATAAAAATACATAAATGAATAGATGTGGGTATGTGCCAGTAAACTTTATTTATGGACACTAATATTTCATTTATTTTCTTGGACTCCAAAATCACTGTAGATGGTGACTGCAGCCATGAAATTAAAAGACACTTGCTCCTTGGAAGAAAAGCTATGATGAACCTAGACAGCATATTAAAAAGCAGAGAGATTACTTTGCCAACAAGGTCCACATAGTCAAAGCTATGGTTTTTCCAGTAGTCATGTATGGATGTGAGAGTTGGACCATAAAGAAGGCTGAGTGCTGAAGAATTGATGCTTTTGAACTGTGGTGTTGGAGAAGACTCTTGAGAGTCCCTTGGACTGCAAGGAGATCCAACCAGTCCATCCTAAAGGAGATCAGTCCTGGGTGTTCATTGGAAGAACTGATGTTGAAGCTGAAGCTCTAATACTTTTGGTCACCTGATGGGGAAAACTGACTGTTTAGAAAAGACCCTGATGCTGGGAAACATTGAAGGCAGGAGGAGAAGGGTATGACAGAGAATGAGGTGGTTGGATGGCATCACTGACTCGATGGACATGAGTTTGAGCAAGCTTCAGGAGTTGGTGATGGACAGGGAAGGCTGGTGTGCTGCAGTCATGGGGTCTCAAGGTGTCAGACATGACTCAGCAACTGAACTGAATATTTCATTTAGTTTTCATGCACTGATGTTATTCGTCTTATAATTTTGTTCAACTATTTAAGAGTGTAAACACCATCCTTAGATCACAGGACATGCAAGGACAAGCAGTGGGTCATGTTTGGCTGACCTCTGCTATAGACCTTCACATCTTCAGTTTGGAAGTCTTATTTGCCTAGTGAGCTTCCCTGGTGGCTCAGATGTTAAAGAATCTGCTTGTGATGCAGGATACCTGGGTTTGATCCCTGGGTTGGGAAGATTCCTTGGAGGAGAGCATGGCAACTCCCTCCAGTATTCTTGCCTGGAGAATCCCCATGGACAGAGGAGCCTGGTGGGCTACAGCCTTGGGGTTGCACAGAGCTGGACATGACTGAACGACTGAGCACAGCACAGCACAGGGCCACATCTGTGCTTGTGGAGATGCCCATTATTAGAGTTCTGTTGGCCACTGCTGGTTCTGCTGCAAAGCATGTGATGGGGTGTCAACAGTGCTTCCTCATTCACTGGAGACTGGTTATATCCACCACGTGGAACACTTCTAGGAGACAACTGAAGTGATGGACTAAGTGGTTCTTTAAATGCAAACATGCATTTCTTGGGTAGGGACATGTCCCAGGTTCCCAAGATATTTCTTTAAGGTTTGAAAACAAAGCAGAATGTCTTTATTTGCCATGAGTTTCTCTGCATTCTCTGTGACCTTATAACTCAGTTATCATAGTTTATAGAATGGGTTTTGCTCATAGGTGGGGGACGTGGCTGCCCCTGAAGGGTGATTTTACTGGGATTGAGGAAGAAACCCCATGTCCCCATGAAAGACTCAAGGAAGTTCACAATCATGAGTATTGGTTGACTTGTCTGTCCCTGCTGTTTGGGGGGTAAACTGGGCTTCATTGCTGTTGTTTAGGGATCTTTGCACTATATTTATGGTAAGAAGTGTAGAAAGAGAGTGTCTTTCTTTTGTTCATTGCACTTAAGGACTCTAGTTTCGTCAGGGGTTCATGAGCAAAAGTAGATTTACAGTGAAGCTAACTTCAGAACCCCCTTTCCAAATCCTTGCAAAGGGCCCCCAAACTGTGTCATGTGGTCTTGCAATTTTGTGAAATATGCAAAAATAACCTAGTTTACTGGGTTATTTTTAAAGAACTCCGCCCTTCTGAACTGTAAAAGCTTTAGACCCCACAAAACATGGATCTGCTTCAGGCTCTGTATTTGTAGGCTGGGACTGACTTACACCTTTTTGGAAGGTGAGAAGAAAAACACCTTTGTTGGTAGATTAGGAGGATTCTGGGATTTGTGAGTAAATCTTAAGGGCTCAGACTGAAGAAAATGTAAAAGATTTTCTTAGGGAAAGGGGCATGAAACTGAGAGAGGAATGACATTGTTGGTGTTTTCCTGTGTTCCCCACCCCACCACCTCCGGAAAAAAAGAAAAATCAGGATGTCTGAGAAAAAGAAGGGCAGGTATCTTAAGCTGATCAGAAAAGAACCTCATATACTCATATTTTTGAATGCTTCATATATTGTCTAATTTGATACTGGCTGATAATGTTTAGTGCTGCATTATCTGCTATAATAATGATGATGAAATGCTGGTAATGATGATGATAAAAATACATATGTTACATGAATGTTACCATTTATAAAACACTTTCACATACTTTCTCTCATTGGTAACCACTGAAGCCAAGAAAGCATCTCTTTATTTATGGTCTTTGGATGCCTCCAGAATTAACTGGGATCCTGTGAAAGATTGAGATGGAATGGTCTCTATGGTCTTTGTAATTATTCTCTACTTGCGTGCACATGTGCCCAGGCTCTCAGTCGTGTTCAACTCTCTGTGACCCCATGGACTGCAGCCCACTGGGCTGCCTGTCTCAGTGGAGACTACTGGACTCAGCCCACCGGGCTCCTGTCTCAGTGGAGACTACTGGAGTCCCTGGTGAGACTACTGGAGCGGGTTGCCATTTCCTTCTCCAGGGATCTTCCCGACCCAGGGACTGAATCCACATCTCCTACATTACAGGCAGATTATTTGCCTCTGAGCCACTAGGCAAGCACCTATTTTTTTCCTTATTTTGTGATAAAAACCATGACACCTGTCAGTTTCTCTTCTTTTGTGAATTCTTCAGCATTGGGACAGTCAAAATAACCATTGAACTTTGACACACAAAACTGTTTACTTCTCTTCAAGTGGCTTCTAATTTTTGCTTGCAAAACTATTCGACTGGCAAGCAAAGAACTCAGTTCCCTCAAAACCTACTCTTAGTAAGGCAGTGTTTGCATTCATCAGCTTTGTCTGTAAAAACATACCGCTGACCTCTGACTGTTTGACCTTTTAAATGAAAAAGCACCACTGGGACACATAATTAAATTTATACACATTCAAGGATGTGCTCAATCAGAGAAATGTGTGGTTGTGAAAGAGTTGATCTGGAAGTTTAGTCAGTAGTTCAGTTAAGAAGGAAAAGTGCTGGCGGAATGCAAAAGATGAAGTGCTCTTGAGTGCAGAGGAAGGAGGGGTGTATAGGATTGGAAGGTTCGGGGAAGGTTTGTGGAATGGGCTTTTGAGTCCTTTGACATGGGTAGAAAGGGCATTCTAGGTAGAACAGATAATGGGTTAAGGTGGAAAGGTCAAGATATGACCAATCCTTGGTCCATTTTGGCAAATACTTGGGATTCGGGGAAGTAGGTTTGTTTCAGTCGAATGAAACCTTTAAACACTACTCAGTGAACTCTTCGCAGATACTCATGTACACATTCAATTTCATGTTAATGAATAGTTTTCTAATTTTTAAAGCTGATTTACTCAGGAATATATGAATCATTATTTCTTATAAAAATTGGTTATTAGTGGTTGGTATTTGAATAATTACGTTACTTGACCAAAGAAATTTGAGAATGATACTAATAAACAGATGATCTAGAAATCACTTTAATGCATTTTTAGAGTGAAGACCGGTGATTATCTTCTTAGTTCTGATACTTCATTGGCTTCCTGAGACTTTGGGTCCTTTTAAACACCCTGAGTATCATCTTCATTTGAAAAACAAGAATAATTTAGAATTTGAAGATCTACATTTGAGATTTAACTCTGCCACTAAAAAGGCAGATGATAGATGGATCATTTCATCCATTTGAAACTCAGTTATTATTTTATATGTAAGGTAAAACATGGTCTGATGATTTTTAAAAGCTGTGATTTCCAGCTTTTAAATTTCTGTGTTCAGCAGCACATTTTAATATAAAACAGGAGCATCTCTGGGCTTCCCACGTGGCTCTGTGGTAAAGAATCCACCTGCCAAGCAGGAGATGCAGGTTTGATCCCTGGGTCGGGAAGATCCCTAGAGAAGGAAATGGCAAACCACTCTAGTATCCTTATCTGGAAAATCCCATGGAAAGAGGAGCCTGGTGGGCTACAGTCCTTGAGGTCATAAAGAGTCAGACATGACTGGGTGATTGAGCATGCACTCAACACACACATGAACATCTCTAGCCAATAATTGAAGAAATACTTTAAACAATATTCCTGATATTTTCCTCCTGTAGTTTACATGATTAGTTACTTGGAACATCACCTTCCTGTATCAGTTGCTTTTCTTCTGTAGCCACTGTCTCTCTTCATGCCCATCTTATACTCAGACATTCACACACGGATCCTGCTCTGGCTTCTTCTACCAGGAAGAAGAAAGCATTTTAAGGGCCTCCTCTTACTTAATTGAATCATGATTAGAAATGAGGATTTGGGAGGATGGTTAGCAAGGACAACCATCTCTGATGTCTCAGACTTTCTTAAAACTGTGGTTTATTTATTATGAGAGTAGAGAGATGTATGAGAGTGGCTTCTGTGCTTGTTTGAATTAATTATATCACTGCTTTATGTGAATGCAATATGAGTACATATCATTTATCTCGGTCTTCATGTATAGAGATGGGCAGATGCTTGTATTTGTACATTCAAATATATATACAAGTATAGATGAGCAAATTGGAAGAACCCTATGTAATCTCAGAGCTGAATTGAAATGTTCATGTATCAGCAATACTACCAAACAGTTTTGTTGTTATTACTAAAACAACAGAGACAAATTCACTGAATACTTACTGGAGGAAAGAATTTTATTTACTTTTTAATTGTGTAGCTAATCAAGAGAAAGGTTTTAAAAACTTACATTTTGTTAATAGTATACATGGAACAAAAGAATGGAAAGAAACACCATGGAGTTTGACTAATTCATCTCTCTCTCTTGATCCATCTATCCATCCATGCATCCATCCATCCATTTATATAATCTATTCCCTAATTTAAAATCAATAGTGATTATTTTGAATTCTGGAACTATAGTTTTTTATTTTTATATACTGCTCAAATTTTAATTTGTAATGTGTTTTTATAATGTAAAGACAAAAATATACAACAAAATAAGAAATGTATTTTGTCCAGGAAACACTTCTTAGGAATAAACTTGGAATTGGGTGATGAGGAGTAGGGCTTCAGTTTGAACTAAATTGGCAACATAGCTTTTAGATGTTGGCATTATACTGACATGTCAGTGGGATGATTTCCGGTTACATTATTGGTTGGTGTGGGTAGGAAGGATGAATAGGACTATCTTTGGTCCATCCAGGTCATCCAGGATCCTTAATTTATTCAAGAATTATGCCAAAGATAAAGACACACATTTAGACCCTTAACCCCAAACCCCTCAGAGCAGGCATTCCTAACTCAATAAGACTTGTCATCAGAGCCATTGGAGAAAGGAGTGCCTGGGGTCAACCCTCTAATTCTGAAATCATTTATTGTGTTATTACTCTTCTTTGTGAGAAAGGGGACCCTCTTCTGTTCTTTCCTCTTCTCTCCTCCCCTCCCTTGCTCTGTCCTACCTAGTACTTCCATTCCTTCCCTTTCAGCTCTGCAAGATAATTCTGGAAAGAGAATGTTGAGAGGAAATGCAGTGGCCCAAAAATTCACCTGGAAGCCTGCTTTTGAAGGAGTTCTTCATTTTATCTCTCGTGGAGATGGGAGCCTGACTTATTCACATTGGCCAGGGACACTAAAATGAGCAGATAGAGAATTGCTCAAAGCTATACTTCATTTTACCTATGTTGATTCATATCAGTAGACAAAAATGAAGATGAGGATTTGCCTGTGGAAATTCTTCCCCATGGAAACCAAAATGAATGTTGGCACAGAGTAGAGGCCAAGTGTCCTTCATTTATTTTAGGCTGTTTGCTGGATGTTTATTAAGCTCAGCCCTCTTGCTTAAGCCCTGAGATATTTGGGAGCACAGAATTTATTTACTGTCATAGCTACCTTAATCTTTGATTCTGCAGCACAGATGCATGTCCTGGGCCAGGATGAGTACAGTGCACTGGGTTACATTTTAGATATTTTTAAAATTAATTTTTACCAGAGTACATTTGTGTTACTATGCTGTATTAGTTTCTACTGTATCGCAAAGTGAATCGGCCATACCTATACATGCATGCCCTCTCTTCTGGATTTCCATCCCATTCAGGTCACCGTAGTGCATTAAGTAGAGTTAACCTGTGCTATGTAGTAGGTTCTCATGCAGAGCTGAACATCCTTTTAAAGCAGATACATATATACTAGCTGATAGTGGGCAGGATCTTCAGAAGAGAAGCAGATGGGAGATTGGATGATGATCTTATTTCACAAAGTCAGGAAGTTCTACGAACATCTTCGAAGTTTTGGTGATCATTTTTCTCCCTCAGTCTTAGAACATAGCATTCTTCTCATGCTAATTTTTTTTTTTTAATGCCTGGTTGGGGGTTGGATAATATGAAGGTGAAGGTATGCAGAGGGCTACATGTTTGGAGGATCTATTGTGCATTGGGAGCTGTTGTGTGCTTTGCAAACTCTTCTTTCCTTAAAACCAGCCTATGAAGCAGGTGTTTAAAAACCACATTTACTAATGAAAGAATTGAATCAGAGGCTTAAGCAGCTGGCCCCAAATCAGAGAGGAAGTGGCCAGGTGGGCGTTTGAAGTAGATTGACTTTTCTCTAGAACTGGAGGTCTTTTACCATAGCTTTTTTTTTTTTGCCCACTTTGTTTGCTCATACCTTTGGTATCATCTCTTCTGAACTCAGTGGTGACCGTTGCTTAGATGTAAAGAGAAAATTTCATAAACCAGCCATCCCTATCTAACTAAGGATAGTGATAAATCATTCACATTATCTACTTAATCATCTTGACTGGTTTGCCAGTTCCTCCTGGGGTTTTGGTGGGATAGGACACCAATCTGGAAACCAACCTTCCAAGCCTGAGATCATACCTTTGCAGGATGAAAGAGAGAAACCCCACTCTCTTCTTCATTATCCCTTTCGTCCCAGCCTCTGGCAAAGTACTACTTGCACAGTAGGTTTCCCATGAGTGCTTTCTGATGATGACCTTGATGTTGCTACTAATGCTTTTGCCAGCAAGAATTAAGCTCAGCCTCCCTCTTTTGCCTCCAGGAAGTTTCCTCTTTCATTTATATTCAGTTATTACCTCTTCCTATCTTCCAACAAGCAGTAATTGACCCAGATAAGATTTGGATTTTCAAAAAAGCTTCTTGCGCTGTCTCTTTTCTTCGTTATGGAACCCGACAGAAAACGAAAAGCAAAAAAAACAATCTTGAAATGCCATATGGGGGGTGTCACTTAAAGCATTTATGTATTAATTTGATCTTTATATTAAAGATCACAGCCGCACAGAATCTATGGCTCTATTATTTAGTAAATAATGTATCTGAGTTTTTCAGCCTTGAGAGACCACTTAATCTTTCTGTTGCCTCGGGGCATGGCTGTATTACCTTCCGTATATACTGATACAGGACTTGGATTCAGTGGAAAGAGCACTGGAGTGGGAGTTAGGTGATTTAAGTTTTACTTTCTGAGTTTAAGCATCATACTTGCATCCCCAATGCCAAGAACAATATCAGACAAACCTTAGGCTTTCAGTAAATGTTTACTGAAAGATGTGTGATTTGAGGCAACCCCCCTTGCTCTCTCTGAGCTTCAGCTGCAGAATGAAAGGATTGTCCTAAAGTTTCTTCTGATGATTCTGTAATTCTATAAGTGTTTTGTTCTGTATTTCAAGTCTCTTAGTCATTTATCTTCTTACCTCCTTTGGTAGGTTTCTGGCACCAAAAGTGCAGTATTTAACTTTCTTCTTAAACCTGCCTTTCTTCTCTTTTCCAAACATCTTCAGTCATGCTGATCCTGACAAAGTTTGGTTGTTTAGGTTTTGTGCATCTCTAGGTTGTCTTACGGAGAAGGCAATGGCACCCCACTCCAGTACTCTTGCCTGGAAAATCCCATGGACGGAGGAGCCTGGTAGGCTCCAGTCCATGGGGTCGCTAAGAGTCGGGCACGACTGAGTGACTTCACTTTCACTTTTCACTTTCATGCATTGGAGAAGGAAATGGCAACCCACTCCAGTGTTCTTGCCTGGAGAATCCCAGGGACAGAGGAGCCTAGTGGGCTGCCCTCTATGGGGTCGCACAGAGTTGGACACGACTGAGCCGACTTAGCAGCAGCAGCAGCAGCAGGTTGTCTTGTCTTAATAAGAGTGGCAACAGCGTTCTTTTGTTTTCTGCCCTCTGAAAGGCTGTCTGTGTAACTTGTCACCTCTTTTATATATTCAACCTTAGTTTATTTGTTGACTTTTAAATGACCAATGCACATAATATCAAAAATATTCAATCATGGAAAGGCATGATTAAATCATGCCTTAAATCATGATTTAAGGCAGGGTGATTCTTTGTCAATTGTGTTTTATTTAAAGCTCTGTAAATATGGCTAAGGTTTGAGTTTCATAGGCAGAATTCTTTCTTAGTGACTGCACGTAACTAATTTCACATACACCAACCACCATGGAAAATATCACTCACCTTTTATGGTCATGTTTTCACAACGAATTTATAGAGTTGACTGTGACCAGGAAGAAAAAATGTGTCGATACTGGCCAGTCTTTTTCTCAGCCCACCTCACTGGTTGAACCAACTTACTCCTCAAAAGACAATGCTAATAAAAGTGTATATTTGATATTTAAGATCTAATATTTAGGCAGCTTATCTTAGTTCTCATGGATCAGGTAAGTTACAGGACTCTTGAGATCTCATTTTTTGTCATCTATAAGATGGGGATGACAGTACTCATACGGGGTTTCGGGAACTTTGAAAGAATATGCACATAAAGAATGCCAGAAGCAGAGGTGGGCTATCTTAAGCTGTCAGCAAATCAGTGAATAACAGCTTTTTAAGAATATCTTTATTATTATTATTGAGTTGATTTTGCCCAGAACTTTGAAGAAGTGATCACAAGAAGGTCTTTGAGAGATCCATGTTCTGCCTCTAGTTAACCAGTTTACACAGAAATGATTTCAGAATTAAATTGTTCTACATTGCAGCGGATGAACCACACTTGGATCAAAAAATGTGGTTTCAATTCAGATGCAGGAACAGAAACATAAGCTAAATCTCCTCATAAAGAGAGTGTTTTGTGACATGGTTTTTCTTTCCCTATTAAAGAAATATTTTTCCATAGGAGGAAAGGAAAGTGAGTATGTTTGGGAGAGTAAAAGGGCTTGACACAATTATTTCTTAAACTGATATCACTGCTGATATTAATAGTAAGCAACCCAGAATGAGAGCATTTCTAATATTCTACAATTCTGAATGAATAAGGTATAAGTGGAAGAAAGAGATATAATTACCATAGGGAACACAATCTTCTGTTTCATTGGGTTTATTTATTTATTTTTCCATTCATGACATCGTAGAAATGCATAGTTAACCCCGAGAGATGAAAAATGCCTCTTGTTTCGAATTGTTTGCTGTGTCCAGCTTTTCTTTCCTGACTCAATTCTGTTGAATACCTATGAGTTGTCACATTTTTAGTAAGTAATAACTGTGTCAAGCTGTGATGACAAAATATCCCCACATAACTGTTAATAAGCATTGTCATTTTAAGCATGAAACAGTTTAGCCAATGATTTATCTCTTATAATGCAGCACTTGGGGCAGCTGTATGATTTGTCTCTTTAGCAAGTCAAGTAATTTCTTTAACAAAATGTTAAGCACAGATGGGCCATAAGCTGTCAGTTAACTATTATTGTGTCTGCATCTGCTTGCTTTCAATGCACTGTTTTATGTATTCAGTCAGTTACTTAGCTGCGGCTCAGTGAAAAGCTGAACCTACTCTGATTGGCAAATAAAATGTTCATTTGTCTCTTCTTCCTATTGTTTTGTTTTGGTAACACATGTCAGCAGCTCAATTACCCAGTTCATTAACAGCTCCCAAAGGACATGATGGCCAGCCCTTGATAAGAGGGCAATTGTGGCACATATGGTCAATAATGGCCTCTCTCTTGGCAATTGTAAATAAAAGTCACTTGGCCCTTTTCCTTTCACCAGAACTACTGTTTTCCTGTTCCCCTTCAGTGTGCAAATTACCTTTCTTTGCTCCCTGCAATCCAATCCCGGTAAAGCAAAACCTAGTTTACTGTTTTTTGAGACTCAGAGACTTCAGCAGAGAGGGAGCTCTGGCTCTTAATTTTAATTATGACTGACTTTTAAGCTCTTGAGGGAGGAAAGTTCTTATCAAGGGAGACTATTCTTAGAAAGCTGTTAGCTGATTAGTTAACTAATCAGTTTTCCTAATTGAATAGCAATACATTTTCTTGGGGCTTTTATCTCTTTTCCTCTTTGAAGTACTCTGGTGGCTGAAATACTCTGGTTACCACAGAATTTAAAGAAGCAATTTATTAATAAAAAAAAATGTGCCAGTAGAAATCATTTGCAGGGGGCAGATAGGTGTGACTTCATCTTTGCTCCATGAGAGAGATTCATTTCCTTCCAGAATTCTTGTTCCAGGTAAGTCTCAAAGGGTTTAAGAAGCCACTGGGTTCATCTGAGTCACTGTCAGAGTCCCCCCAAACCAGTTCTTCCTTTTTATACTTTTGGAGGGAAATACGGAAACAGTTCCTTTGGCTTTTGTAGCTCCCTTAAGCAAAATGTTGCTTGTGTCAGGGGAAAAGAAAGGGCAGAAGCCTGTTTTTACTTCATCATATCAAGGAATACAAAATACTAATTTCTAAAGCTCCTAAAAATAATCACTAGCAGGGCTGAGATGGATGAGAGAAATAAACCTATATTTTTACACAAGAGGCCTTGTAAGTGACTCATGGTCAGGTAGTGGCTGTGAGAAGAGAGCTCCACCCCCAATACGATTCCTTAGTGTAAAGTGGATGGAGACCTCACGCGCACGTGAAATTCAGTGTTACTGGAACCTCAGGATGGGTGGGGAGGGGGGTCTTGTGGGCCAGGCAACTAGGTTGTACAGCCAGCCTCTGCTTCGCAGCCCTTATCTTACATAAACACCCAATGGTGCACGTTGTCCTTTTCAAGTGACTCCAGGGTCCGGAGCACACGCGGCCCTTCTGGGCTGCCCCCGCGGCCGGCCATATTCATAACCAATCTGTACTCTCCTCCCAGGGCAGCGGGGACTCCGGGAGTTGTTGAGTGTCAGGGTTTATTTGTGCTATTTTGATTAGCACCAACCTGGCAGGAGCTTATTTTCCTTCTAATGACCCCGTGCTGTGAGAAGGCAGCTTCCGAGGGAAGGGCTTGGGTCAGAGGGGAGGGGACCGGCATTACGTTTCTGCAGCCCCCAAGTGGGGGTGGGGGGCGCTGCTGGGCGGGAACAAGGGTAGGTGAAGGGCCGGAGGGTCTTAATTATATTGAGAGTTTCTAGAAGAACCTTTCCGAGAGAGCCCAGAATATCCTTCCCATAAACTGTCCTGCTTTTTTTTTTTTTTGTAATTGCTAAAGATTTTTGGGCTGGCTGGCACATTTTGCGGGAGAAATTGTAGTGGCTGTGAAAGCAAAACAAGACCTCTACCCGCCCATCTCGCCCACGAAGCCGCTGATCAGGTTATAGACTAAACCGTCTCTCCTAGTTTATCAACGAACACAGTCAGAATTACTCAAATTCTAGTTCTGAATTAGGAATTCTGGAAAGTTCGAGAATTTGTTAGGTCCCACACACACTGGCTAGATCTTAGATACCTTAGGATTTTGTTGTAAAACTTTGGTTTGTTCTTTTCAGCGGAGTTTTTTTCTCTCAACGTATATACAATTTTAAACATTAAATAAAATCGCCGATTACTTTTTAGCTTGTGAATTAATGTGGAAGAGAAGCTTCCAGGTGCTGAAGTCTCTCTACTGGCTTGGATTAACCCCTACTGTGCGTCCATTTCAACCTCCCCCTCCTCCCGCCTCTGGAAAAAAAAAAAAAAAGTACCCAACCTCCCCTTTCTCATCCACTCCGGCTTTCTTTGTGTCTGCTGCTCCCTGCCAGGCAGGTGTCAGAGCCCTGAATGAGGGTAAACGCTCCGCTGATGGATTCCACAGATGGAGCGTGGAAATCGGTAGAATAGGCCTCGGCCACAGGCCATTTCTGGGGATCCAACAAAAGCCTCCAAATAAGTCAACAAAAATCCCAAAGATCACAAAGGGAAAATGTCATTTGTCATTTACTCTGGGGCCATGAGGGAATATCAGACTCTTCCTGGCTTTCACCCGAGTAAACACGAGAGAGGTCATTCACATCTCTCTCAGTGTAAAAGGACCACTTCAGATCAGAAAACAGTTAGTTGTCCCATTGTCTCCTCCTGTGTTGAATAGTGAAACTCACAAACACACGAGACGTTCTAGGATTGGATGCCAAGTAAGTGCATCCAACTTCAAGTTGACCCGTTAAAGACCTCATGGGATATAACTCTGAAATACCCGTTCAGTGTTGAACACAGGGTGAAACCACCTCGTGGGGCTCTCAGGAACCATTTTTATTTTTATTTTGTTCTTTCATCAGTGAAACACAGATTTGAGGACCGGTGCTGACAGGTTTAGCTCCAAAAGGTTAGTAAGAACACCGGGACCGCGTGATTCAGTCTGAGGCCGTCTAAGAAGAAATGACCTATGACCAAGGAAGTTCAGCCTCAAAACCTGCAGGGCCTCCTCCCATGTCTGTAAATCGCGTTGTATTATATCAGGGGCAAACATAGAGTTTAAATGGTTGTCATGTTTTGATTCTTTAATTATTCAAATGAAAGGTCTTGCTGAGAAGAAAGACAGTGCCAAATGCACTCTTGTGAGTTATTTTGTTTCTCCATTTTTTGCCTGTCTCGCATCTCTGAATTATACTGGTCTGGAAACCAGTAATTATAGAATCCCACATGACTAAATCCCTATAAAATTGAGGTAAGATCTCATGTATAATAGCGTTAACTAGGATGAAATATTTCCTGAGGCTACAGAAGAGGTCACAAGGGGTTAACGGACAAAGACATACTCTCTAATTCTGTAATTCCTTCTTTAATTAAACTTCATGGTCCGTCGCTGGTGGTAAGACTTTTGCCTTCTCCTCCCAGTTTGTTTCTGAAGGAAGAATTTGTAATCCTGTGGGGTATGATTGTTGCCTATGCTTGACCTTTTTTATTTTTTTAAGCTGAAAATATCCATTTTCCCAAGGTTGGTTTTGGGAGTTAGTGTGAGATCATTGGGATAACTAACTAAAATTTTTGCTCCTAACACTTAGAATTAGCTGGACATAGAAAAAGAAGAAATGAACTTCTTTCAAAATTAAGAATAAAACACAAGGTTGAAATAGTTAGGCATCTGGTGAAAGGTGACATTTTCCAGCGATCACACTGAGGTTTCTGCTGAATAACTTGTGAATATCCCAACAGATTTCAAACTTTTATTCCTGTTCTTTTTGTCTTAAAAGAATTTGAGGTTACCTTATAGCTCTTGATATCCTTTCATCAGGGTGCCTTTAATATAAAAAAGAAGGCTTTAATACGGATATAAACTGAGTGATCAGTTCAACTGCTTGTGATCAATAATATTTTCCAGCCTGACCCTGGATCTTACTTAGGACCAAGGGTCTATGATGATTATTAATGGAGACTGCAAATGGTCAGACAATTTTAATTTCTTAAATTGATTCAATATCTTGGAAAATTGATTAGTTTCCTAGTGCTTTATTTGAATATACAAAGAACTCAATGAATATTTGTTAATTAAATTCAATTGATTTATCAATTTCCCAATTGAATTTAATTCAACAAATATTTATTGAATTCTTTGTATGTTCAAAGTATGGGGGCTTCCCTGGCAGATGGTAAAGAATCTGCCTGCAGTGCAGGTGATCTGGGTTCAATCCCTGGGTTGGGAAGATCCCCTGGAGAAGGGAATGGCAACCCACTCCAGTATTCTTGCCTGCAGAATTCCATGGACAGAGGAGCCTGGCAGGCTGTATATAGTCCATGGGGTCACAAAGAGTCAGGCATGACTGAATGACTAACATTTTCACACTTTAACTGTCAAACTGTTGTATTTCTGTCGATTTTTGCTTGAGTCTAAGTTTTGAAAATTTGAGACAAATGAGAATGGTGGTGGCAATCAGCTAAATGATTTATATTGGAATTACTGATTTCATGTGTTTCTGGTATTCCTCTTCAAAAGGACTGTGTGTGTGTGAGAGAGAGAGAGAGAGAGAGGGAGAGGAACTCAACACCTATTTAGGACGTTCCAGGCTAGAAGGGAGAGTTCTCTCAAGTCCCATAAACCTGGGTCAAATTCTAGTTTACCAGCTGTATGATCTGAATAACCTCTCTGAGTCTTTCCATTTCCTGTGCAATGGGGTGAGTATTTACTTTACAGGATTTTTGTCTAGTTACATAAGGAAAGGAGAGAAATTCTCAACCTCTTGGTAAGATTTGTTCCAGGTTCATTGGTGACATTGAGTTAAACTAACGTGTAAATCAGAGAATGGGTTGTGAAGAGGTTTTGGTAATAGGGTCAAAACTTTCGAAGTCTGATAACATGGATTGGGATAAAATCTGAGAGTTTTTATACAATTTAAAATAATAAAATTTCCACTTAAAAAACTATATTATGTATCGATACGGATTTTCTTATGAGAACCATTCTGGAATTTCAAACTGGGGGATAGTATCTGTAATGAATGATAAAACAAACTTTGTGAAGGCAGGTGTAGAATGTGATAGAGCAACTTATATGTACGAACATCTCCCTTCAGTATTAAGGCCAGACAGTACAAGTAGACTGAAGAAATTATATTTAATCTAGTTGCTATAGCCTGGCAATTTATGAACATTTAGATTATCATCTTGTTAATGCTGCTTGTAGTTTCAAAGTCATAGCTTAAATATTCTACACAGAAAAAAAATATATAATTTCTTTCTGTCAAGCTGTCTGAAAAAAAAAGTCTTGTTTTTACTTTGCTGTAATATTTAGCAAGGTTAGAAACTTGGTGTCTAGTATCTAATTTGTTCCAGTTTTGAACAAAGTTAAATATGTAAACTAGAACTTCAATGGAATGATTTAGTTTGTGCTATCAAAATGGGATTTAAGTTTTAGACTTGTTTTTGGTAAAAACTGATTCAAGTTCAGGACATTATTGCAAACCATGTTCTGTGTGACTAATACATTTTAATTCTGTTGAGTGATACAAGAAATGGTAGTATTTCTGTCTTTAGAAAGAGCTAGTATTTCCTAGCTTGTAGATTAATCTAGGGTGGTTCACTGAACATTTTTTAAAGCCCACATCCCTCTGGAATTCACAGATGGGGAAAAGTTAGAATTAGCTTGTAAGACTGTGGCTTCACAGTGTCAAAAATGATCAGTTTGTTCAGATAATTTTCCAGCAGAAAAATCAGGCGAATCGTTTCCTCAGTGCCTTTGAAATTATGCTGTTTGGAGTTTTTCCTAGTTAGATGGAACCTTTGGATTGCTTTTGAATATATAGTCTAGAAGTAAAAGTAGTAATTTGCTAACTTGTTAAAGAAAAATTTATTTTTGGTGGTGAAGGCTGTGTTACTGAACTCTTAGATAGTCTGAGTCTTTTTCATCACTGGCTTTTGATAGTTCCTCACCTTTTTTTTTTTTTTTAATCACAATCCTCTTTGAATTGATAATTATTCTTCAGAAAAAAATTCAATTGCATTCAAATGCTTGCAACAGTTTTCAAGTAATTTTTAAGGATTCAAAACTTCCACCCTCAAAGCTCATCTAAATGGTGGGTGACTCATAAGAGCAGAATTTCCATTTTAAAGATCTAAAATGATGGCAGAGAAGTAAATTTTAGTTCAAAACTGAATTTTTCTCCTGTACTTCTAGCCATTCAGCATGTATTTATTGAGCACATATTATGTTTCAGCAGTAGTTCTAGCAATGAACAAGTCAAAGGAAGGGACTTAAGCTCACAGAGTGTATATTCTGCGGGGGGTAGAGGTGGACGGGCATTAATTGTTAAGTTGAAACAGTGGTCTTGACCCTCAGAATTAGCTCTGGCTGGTTCTTGTACATCTAAGCAGCCATTTTTCTCTAGAAACTAGCGGTGATTTTGATTAATTGACCTGACAGTGCATGGCACATCATATTTACTTGGGAGGATTTAATAGCCCCAGAGACTCCCAAAGGAAACATGAAAATTTCCACATACTATTATCCTAATGGGATCAGAGTAAGAGAAAGTGCAAGCATAGATTTAAAGTTCTCACAGGCAGAGGAGAGATTTAGGTCAGTTTTTAAATGCTGTCGAGGTTTTTACTTGAATTCACATTAGACAAAAAAGTCAAGGCAACAAAAACTGAAAGTATGGAAGGAATACCATTTATAAAAATTTATTTTCTTCTTAGGCGGATGAGTAATTTGTTTCTTGAGTATATTATTTATAATTGAAGGGGCAAGTAGGGGCAAGTTTTTGGATAAATTGTGGTGGAAAAATATTTTATATACTCAGGAATTTTGCAGGGGAAGCAAATAACTAGTCTGGAATATTCTATAGAGATGGTTCTCAAAGTGTCAGTCCAGGATCAGCAAAATCAGCATCAGTCACCAGGGAATGTCTTAGAAATGTGACTTCTCAGAGCCCCTTCTGTACCAATGAAATCAGACGAAGGGACAGCCATCTGAGTTTTAACAAGTTTATCCAGTGGCTCTGATGCTCTAGAGGTTTGAGAACCACTGCCCTACAATTATGCACAAATTATTATTCTTTTAATTTGGTTCACATTTATTAAAGGTAGACACATGTAAGTTGTATTGGCTGCTTTTGAAGTTTAGCACGCAACGCACAACATGTTTTTTAGCAAGTTAATGTTTGTAGTTCAGTTGCTAAGTTGAGTCCGACTCTTTGCAACCCCATGGACTGCAGCATGCAGTCAGCATGTTAATACTCCTGTAAAATACTCCCATACTTAAAGAAAGTCTATTTTTCTTTCTTTCAGTTAATGCTAAAATATCCTAAAATAAGATTTATATTAAATTAGACCATTTTATATTAAATTAGATAACATAATTGAAAAACCAAGCATAATGGCCAACACACAGTGGAGCATTATATATTATAATTACCTTTTGCTTTTATATACCAGAATTGGTTTTCTTTAATTTGTTATATATATTATTAGTTTACTTTCTTAATTTCACAGTATTTGAATGTGAATAAAATGTAAAAGTACTAAAATAATAGAAAACTTAGAATTATATTTATGAGTTCTTTTGTATGGTTACATTTTTGGGGCAAATTATAGCTTATTCTAAAGTTGAATGAAATTCAAAATTTCTATGGGGCAGAATTAGGTTTGAGCTCAAGAGAAAAGAAAATTGGTATTGTAGGAGATACTACATTTTAAGATTGTTTCTAGCACCCCTTGCATTTCCCCAAGTCCTCCGGCCTGAGGGGGCAAATGAATTACCTTGACATTGTGTATGTCTACTCAGTCATGTCCAGCTGTTTGCAACTCCATGAACTGTAGCCCACCAGGCTGCTCTGTCCATGGGATTTTCCAGTCTAGAATACTGGAATGGGTTGCTATTTCCTTCTCCAGGGAATCTTCCTGACCCAGGGAATCAAATCCACGTCTTTTTCATCTCCTGCATTGGCAGGTGGATTCTTTACCACTGTGCCACTTGGGAAGCCCATTAGTAATCTACAATTTTCTGGCTGGCAGCATACATAGGCCCTTTCCCCAGAGGATCCCCCAGTTGTTTGGGGAGTTTTCTGAGTGCATTTGGATATTTTCAGGAGCACGGTGGCTCCAGCTCCTGTGCTGTGCTCAGAGTTTATGGTCTGACAGCCCCCTGACAGCCTCTGCCACTGCCCTGAGGTCCAGGACTCTGAGAGAGGACTGCTCTCCTACTGAGAACCCTTGTGTGATGCGTCCTCAAACTGCAGAACCTGCTGTTGGCCAACAGGTGCTCGGTTACTGTTATGTCACACACACCAAATTGCATCACGAACACAAACTTCTACTTAATTTCCCAGCTCCTGCTCCTCTTTCTTAGGCACCTGCATACTCAATTTGGAGGTCTTCCCTGATTGTGCTCATACACAGGCAAATTCAAGCTTTGGTGGAAGGGGCTGCAGCAAGGCTGGCTTCAGGGCCATGTGAACTATTCAGTCACCCAGGCCCGCTTGTGCAGAGAGAGGCCCTGTGCTTAGTTTTATGCTCTGTTGCTGCCATCTTGGAATTCATGATGAACTTTTGAACATAGGGTCCTGCATTTTCATTTTTGCACTGCGTTCCTCAAGTTAGAGTACTGGTATGACTCTATTTTTTTTTTTTTTTTTTAAATTTTTTAACTTGGCTGGTGGATTGTTTACTGGTTTGTCCACTAAGTCTCTCAGTCATATCTGACTTTTTGCGACCCCATGGGCTGTATAGGCTGCCAGGCTCCTCTGTCCATGGGGTTCTGCAGGCAAGAATACTGGACTGGGTTGCCATTCCCTTCTCCAGGGGATCTTCCTGACCCAGGGATAGAACCCATCTTCTGTGCTACAGGCAGATTCTTTACTGTCAGTTTATGCCTCAAATTAGGCAGCTGTTCTGAGCAGCTGCCTATCCATTCAGCAGAGATCCAGACTCTGAATCTCTGTTTAGAAACAATTCACTAGACAATGCCTGCTTCTGTTCTTGAGACTTACATTAACAATATCTAAACTCCCCTTAAAGCATTTCCTAATACCTGGTAATGAGATAGTAAATTTAACATGGTTTTTCTTATAAGGAGCAGTCAGTTCAGTTCAGTTCAGTTGCTCAGTCATGTCCGACTCTTTTCGACCCCATGAACTGCAGCACGCCAGGCCTCCCTGTCCATCACCAACTCCCGGAGTCCACCCAAACCCATGTCCATCGAGTCGGTGATGCCATCCAGCCATCTCATCCTCTGGCGTCCCCTTCTCCTCCTGCCCCCAATCCCTCCCAGCATCAGGGTCTTTTCCAATGAGTCAGCTCTTCGCATCAGGTGGCCAAAGTATTGGAGTTTCACCTTCAGCATCAGTCCTTCCAATGAACACCCAGGACTCATCTCCTTTAGGATGGACTGGTTGGATCTCCTTGCAGTCCAAGGGACTCTCAAGAGTCTTCTCCAATACCACAGTTCAAAAGCATTAATTCTTTGGCACTCAGCTTTCTTTATAGTCCAACTCTCACATCCATACATGACTACTGGAAAAACCATAGCCTTGACTAGACAGACCTTTGTTGGCAAAGTAATGTCTCTGCTTTTGAATATTCTTTGGCCACCTCATGCGAAGAGTTGACTCATTGGAAAAGACTCTGATGCTGGGAGGGAAGAAGGGGACAACAGAGGATGAGATGGCTGGATGGCATCACTGACTCGATGGACTTGAGTCTCAGTGAACTCCAGGAGTTAGTGATGGACAGGGAGGCCTGGCGTGCTGCGATTCATGGGGTCGCCAAGAGTCGGACACAACTGAGCGACTGATCTGATCTGATCTGATCTAGGTTGGTCATAACTTTCCTTCCAAGGAGTAAGCATCTTTTAATTCATGGCTGCAATCACCATCTGCAGTCATTTTGGAGCCCCCAAAAATAAAGTCAGCTACTGTTTACACTGTTTCCCCATCTATTTCCCATGAAGTGGTGGGACTGGATGCCATGATCTTCATTTTCTGAATGTTGAGCTTTAAGCCAACTTTTTCACTCTCCACTTTCACTTTCATCAATAGGCTTTTTAGTTCCTCCTCACTTTCTGCCATAAGGGTGGTGTCATCTGCATATCTGAGGTTATTGATATTTCTCCCAGCAATCTTGATTCCAGCATGTGCTTCTTTCAGCCCAGTGTTTTTCATGATGTACTCTGCATAGAAGTTAAATAAGCAGGGTGACAATATACAGCCTTGACGTACTCCCTTTCCTATTTGGAACCAGTCTGTTGTTCCATGTCAAGTCCTAACTGTTGCTTCCTGACCTGCATACAGATTTCTCAGGAGGCAGGTCAGGTGGTCTGGTATTCTCATCTCTTTCAGAATTTTCCACAGTTTATTGTGATCCACACAGTCAAAGGCTTTGGCATAGTCAATAAAGCAGAAATAGATGTTTTTCTGAAACTCTCTTGCTTTTTCGATGATCCAGCGGACGTTGGCAATTTGATCTCTGGTTCCTCTGCCTTTTCTAAAACCAGCTTGAACATCAGGAAGTTCACGGTTCACATATTGCTGAAGCCTGGCTTGGAGAATTTTAAGCGTTACTTTACTAGTGTGTGAGTTGAGTGCAATTGTCCAGTAGTTTGAGCATTCTTTGGCATTGTCTTTCTTTGGGATTGGAATGAAAACTGACCTTTTCCAGTCCTGTGGCCACTGCTGAGTTTTCCAAATTTGCTGGCATATTGAGTGCAACACTTTCACAGCATCATCTTTCAGGATTTGAAATAGCTCAACTGGAATTCCATCACCTCCACTAGCTTTGTTCGAAGTGATGCTTCCTAAGGTCCACTTGACTTCACATTCCAGGATGTCTGGCTTTAGGTGAGTGATCACACCGTGATCTCTAATTTTCTTGAAGAGATCTCTAGTCTTACCAATTCTATTGTTTTTCTCTATTTCTTTGCATTGATTGCTGAGGAAGGCTTTCTTATCTCTCATTGCTATTCTTTGGAACTCTGCATTCAAATGGATATATCTTTCCTTTTCCCCTTTGCTTTTCAATTCCCTTCTTTTCACAGCTATTTGTAAGGCCTCCTCAGACAGCCTTTTTTCTTTTTTGTATTTCTTTTTCTTGGGGATGGTCTTGATTCCTATCTCCTGTACAATGTCAATAAGAGCAGTACAGTCCACAGATTTATAGGATTCCTGTGATAGTTTACTGTTATTGCCTTTTTAGATACAAAGTCAGTTTTGGAATATTTATTTTTAAAAATCACTCTTTAACAAATTTTCTCCTGGTCTAAAAGCTGGTGAAAATTTATCAGGAACCAACTGAAATGTGATTCATATTGGACAAGAACCAAGTATCCATTAAATGCTAAGGGTGAGGGCCAGAAAAAATGGAGGAGGCCTGTCCTTGCTTTTTAAGAGCTTGTAATGCACTTAGAATGACAGATGCAGAAAGCAATTATTTCTGCCTGGGGGAGCCTGGAGATGGGGTTGGGGAAGAGATTGAATACTATTTAATGTACTCCTGCAAGGAGGGGCTTGGTGTCCATGGGAGGACTTTGGCAGTGTACTTTAGACTAGGATTTGAGTCATTATATCTTGGTCAGACCTCTTTCCCCCCATGTTTTGGCCCCAGCAAGCGGCTTTCAGGATCTCAGTTGCCCGACCAGGGATCAAACCTGGGCCTGGCAGTGACAGTCCAGAATCCTAACCATGAGGCTAGCAGGGAATGCCACCGACTTGTTTGTTGACATACATTAGATCACTTCTTTTCTCCTGTGCTTTTTAGCCTCGGCACCCCAATCAGATGAAGGCTCTGACATCGACTCTGAACCAGACTTGCCCCTGAAGAGGAAACAGCGCCGGAGCCGCACCACCTTCACAGCAGAACAGCTTGAAGAACTGGAGCGGGCTTTTGAGAGAACCCACTATCCTGATATTTACACCAGGGAGGAACTGGCCCAGAGGGCAAAGCTTACAGAGGCCCGAGTACAGGTACCGACGTCCCAACATCCCGTCCTGCGTAAACCCAGACAGAGAACAAGAGCATCTTCTTCTCTAAGGTGTATTTCAAACCAAGAAAGTAACTGTGTTAGGAATGGTCCTTCATTGTGAATGGTAGCCTCTCACATTATAAAGTTCTCCCTTTCTGGTTTCTTTCCTTTACATTTTGCCTTGTCATGATAACAATATCGTCATGTCTTTTTTCTTTTTATTTGCACTTGTGTGGTCCAACCACCTCCGGCCACTGCTCCTCACCCCCCACCCCGCCTCTGCCCCTTCCCCAGCCCCTGCCCCCTTCCTCAAGGTATGTCTGTGGGATACAGCAACATTTTACTATGCTAACCGTAAGTCAGAAAATGTTCTTTTTCCTCTTAATAGTTCGGTAAGTCCAATTATTGATATGATGGCTATATTTGGCTTTTCTGTCACACTGTTTGATACGAGTATTTTATATGTATTGATTTAAAACTGTGATCTATTTAATTAGCTTTATTTCTATTCTTAGTATATTTTGTATTTGTGAAAATGTACGTTCTTATTTTAGACTTCGGTTGTCATTACGAGGAGAATGTGTTAATAATTGTATCAAATGTAACACAGAAGTATGTCAATTCATGTTACTCATGCATCATTTTAGGGATCCTTGTTATGTATCAGGGAATGCATAGATTTTGGGGGTGGTACATGGACGACAACGAAGTTTTGAGTGGTTGTTGTGTGCCAGGCACTATTCTAAATGCTTTGTATGGATTAACTCATTTACTTATAATTAAAACCTAGTTTGGTACTATGAATATCCCCAGTTTATCGATGAGGAAGCTGAGACTCAGAGAATTTAAGTAAACTACCCAAAGTCATGTAGCTAGTAAGTGATCACGGTAATTGGATTCCATATATTTCTTCTCTGTAGCCATTCAGTCATGATGAAGTGCAAAGCTGTATAAGGTAAAATCCTTTTCTTTAAGTCTAGAAGCTTTTCAAGTAACTATTATTTTAAGAACATGTAAAATTACCTTTTCAACTTAGAAGTGTTCTGAACCCTGGAGAAAGGCTACTTGGGTGTAATTTGTTTCTATTGAGTGATTGAATAATGTTTCATTATGAATGATAAACAGTCTCCCCAACATAGAAAAGCACTGATGGAAAGATTACAAGTGCCTCAGGGTATCCTGGAATTCTTTACTGGCCCAGGAGTTGAAGTTACCTTATCCGGAAATGTCATGTTATTCCCAGATACTTGACTTTCATAGTCAGAGTCAGACTGAGGACTCAGCAGTGAACTAGGCAGTTGGTGTGGTCTCTAGATTGATTGACACCTTCCCCTATGCTTCTAACTATCTCTCCCATCACAGATTGTTCTGGAATAGCCTCTTATAGTCTGCAGAGCCAAGTCAGATTGCTTTTCTCAGCTTGACTTTCTATCTGATCGTCACAGTGCTAGAAAAGTCAAGGAACACCAAGATGAATGAAGACAAATTTCTCAAAGAACTAGTGTTTAATGCAGTAATAAAGTAAACACACAAATAATTTGAAAGCAGAGCTGATATGGTAAGTGTATTAGAGAGAGATCAAGTGCAGTGAGAGCTGAGAGGAGGAAAGGTGTGAGATCTTGTTAGGGTAAAAAAGGGGGGCTCATGAAGAAGGGAGGGATCAGATGGACTTCTGGGTCTAGATAGATATTCAAGGGGCAGGGTAGGTGGGAGAGCATTTTAGTAACAGAATAATGAGCAGAAGCACAGAGGGCTGGACGCACACGAGCTACATGTCAGATGAACTTTCATTTTCTCTCTAGTCATGTTGAGGAAACAGTGAACAGTTCAGTTTGGTTAAATAGAGGGAGTGGTAGGGTGGCAGGAAGGAAGCTGATTGGAAATCTGTTTGCTTTCTTTGTATCCTTGCTGTTTTTGTTCAGTCACTAAGTCTTGTCTGACTCTTTGCAACCCCATGAACTACAGCATGCCAGTTCTTCACTAGCTCCTGGAGTTTGCTCAGATTCACGTTCAGTGAATCAGAGATGCCATCCAACCATCTCATCCTCTGTCGCCTCCTTCTCTTCTTGCCTTCAATTTTTCCCAGCATCAGGGTCTTTTCTTAGTGTTTATTTTTTGATACTTAGGAAATGTGCATTCTTAACTTCAGTTATCATTCTGGGCAGAATATGATTCTATCAGACATAACATATAGAGAGGTGTGTCAATTCTTGTTATTCACTCACCATTTCAGGGATCCTTGTTATGTACCAGGCACTCTGTGGACTGTAGGGGTGGTGGATAAACAATAGTGAAATTTTGAGTCTTACATACATTTTGTGGAGAGCTTGGGTTTCAGGCAAGGCAGCTAAACTTGACGCAAAGGGCATTGAAGGTGGTGGGCATGAAATAGGTCAGCGGCAGTGGGAATGGAAAGGAGAGAACTGCTGTGGAAGGTGGAATGTAGGCATCTGATTGTGTGAGCTGGAGGTACATGCAGCGAAGAGTCCAGATATGCTGGGATTTATAGCACAAATGTTTTGCATCTGGACCTATTCAATCCCTGTATTTAGTACATTGGGATATAGTGCTCTTTCCCAGAAATGACCACTTCTAACCACAAACTGGGCTTCCTTGGTGGCTCAGATGGTAAAGAATCCGCCTGCTATACAGGAGACCTGAGTTCGATTCCTGGGTTGGGAAGATCCCCTGGAGAAAGGAATGGTAACCCACTCCAGTGTCTTGCCTGGAGAATCCCACGGACAGAGAAGCCTGGCAGATTACAGTCCATGGTGTCTCAAAGAGTCATATATGACTGAATGACTATCACTTTTTCAACCACAAATCATGATGTATATATATATCACATATTATTTATAGTAACATATACTCACATATCATATTTATATAGCATATATAATATATGATATCATAATATATCATATTATTTATAGTAACATATACAGTGTACATATTATAATTGTATAACAATGCTGCTGTTGCTGCCGCCGCCAAGTCACTTCAGTTGTGTCCGACTCTGTGCGACCCCATAGACGGCAGCCCACCAGGCTTCCCCGCCTCTGGGATTCTCCAGGAAAGAACACTGGAGTGGACTGCCATTTCCTTCTCCAATGCACGAAAGTGAAAAGTGAAAGTGAAGTCGCTCAGTCGTGTCTGACTCTGAGTGACCCCATGGACTGCAGCCTACCAGGCTCTTCCGTCCATGGGATTTTCCAGGCAAGAGTACTAGAGTGGGTGCCATTGCCTTCTCCGATATAACAATGCTATATGTATTATTTACATCAAATCTGTTTGCTTTTATTATAGTTCTTTGATCACCTAGTTTAAATGTGAAGTTGAGGTCCATTCGTTCTTCCTTTCTTTCGACAAACCTTTATTGCGTGCTCTCTATATCCCAGGGTCTGGTCCCTAACCCCCGAGGCTGGCCAAGCCCACATACTGGATCTGCCCTTAAGATAGACTGGAGATCAGTTCTGAACTCAGAGTCAAAAAACAAACATTGGATTTAAAGAAATCAAACAAAGAGAGTGATGGAAAACTGAGAAGAGTGTTCCCTGTTCCTCTGCCTCCTTGTTGCATTCGCCAAAGACAAGTACGTGGAGACAGAATTCATCCCAACCGCGTGCAGCTTGTATAGCGCCGGGCACTCGCATCTGGTTCAGGAAATGTGGAGGAGAGTAAGAATGGCCCATTAACTTCCAGAGGACAAGGGATCAAACCAATAAAGAGTGGTTCATATTTTTCTGTACAGTGACCTCCTCTCCAAAGCAGGGCCCTCATTAACCTAACAGCTGTCCTAATGTGGCTTTAACCCGGTGACTCTTTACATTCCTTATGGCTTCATTAGTTCCCTTGAGACGCATCATGTCTTGCACCACAGCTATGATCTACAGCCTAACAAATTCCCTACAACACCCGGCATATGGATCTTTTACTTAACCCAGCAGGAAAAAGAAGGGAGTAGTTAATCACTGATTAAAATGCCAGAACAAAATCCTTTAGTTTTTAGAAGGATCTGGGAAAGCAGTAGCAGCGTCAGTTCAGTTTGAGTGATAGCCAGAGAGTGTGTTAGTTTAATTTGGGGCACCTGGGAAAACCCAACACCAAACCAAAAAAAAAAAAAAAAAAAAACCCAAATGTGTCTACATTCCCCTCCCTCCATGGAAGAAAATTTCTAAGCTCTTGTGGATAAAGATGATTAAAGCTTTAATAACGTAGAACTTTGTCAGTATTTGAAAAAATTTGTTTGAACAATAACTATGTTATATTTATCAGGGCTGAATCTGAGTACACAATATAAGAATTACTGTACAGCAAAGATCTAATTTGCTTAATTCACCTCCCTGGTAGCTGTTGTTATGCAAATAATGGCAAAAACTACAATTTTGTAAGGAATGACTTGCAAACACTTATGATGTGTAGACGTTTTAGTAAATATTCCATCCAAGAACTATTCTTGCAACCCAGGTAATGGAAGACAGGAAAGGAAGCTGCTTGTGAAAAAAAGGATTTAACTAGGAGTCAGAAGATGTGGGTTTTGGTCTCAGCTTTACCCAAAGGGTTTTGTCAAGCAAGTCACTTAATTTTGCTCTAATCCTACTGGGCTTCATTTTTTCTAATTTTATTTTTAAAATATGGGATTTAGATCAGATGGCCTTAGGCTGGGTCCATGAATGACTAGGATAATCATGAATGGATTTCAGGAGACCTGGGAAACTTGACATTTGTACACAGATGTTCTGCTTTTGCCTGTGTGTGTGTGCACACAAGTGTGAGGTAGGGAGAGGGCCACTAGCTTTCCTCATATTCTTACAAATCACCACCCCTTGATCATTTCATTAATTAAAAGCCCCTAAGATGCATGATCTCTCAGGACCCTTCTAACATTGATAATTTGGGATTCTCATGGACGTCCAATGATGGTTTAAAACCATCTAACAGATCTTTGTAGTTCAGAAGTTAAGATAGGTATGAAATATTTGGTCCTGAACTCCATAATGAAGCAAAAATGTGGTCATCCTGCCATTCTCTGCTGCAGTTTGCTCTTGTGATGTATAAAGTTGTGTATGCCCTCATGTGTGATATTCACAGCAGCATGGCATTTCTTCTTGTCAGCCGGGCCTGTCCTCTCCCCAACCTGCTCTCTACACGGTGATCAAGGCTGGGTAGCAGCCGTGGTAGGAGGGCTGGGCGAGTGAAGTGAGTAAGAAGTTCCAGGGAACAAGCAGATTGTCCTGAATTTACCTACTTGGAAAGTACTGTAATTGACACTTTAGTATCAGCTCTGGTAGTTAATGAAACATTTTGTAATCTTGTTGTAAATTCTAAGGGTTAACGATTACACTCTCTTCCCATTTTTCAAACTGTATTTGAAATAACCCATCTGGAATAATGTAGGTTAGATTGCTTTTGAGGACCACACCAAAAATGTGAACCAGTAATTTATTGAGAGCAAAATTAGGCTTACACCATGGGACAATTAGCACTAATCCATGAAACTTGGAAACAATTTGGACCTAAGCCTCTGTTCAAGCCAGACTGGCTTTCAATTATTTGAGGTGTTATTTGGGCACTTTCCTGCTTGCTCAGGGGCATGAAAGGCTTTGGCTATAGACAGAACTCAGAAAACAAAGGCTTTAATTCTTGGATTTCTCAATGTGACATTTTTACTTAATAACTAACATTTACTGAACACACTTTTTTTTATAGTATTCTTTTATAAGCTTTGTTTGTATTGTCTCATTTAACTATGTTGTCTCGTTTAATCCTGTGAAGGAGTTTTTTATTTCTCCCATTTAGTAGATGAGAAAACAGAGGCCCACAGATGTTAAGCAAATTTTTCAAGGTTACAGAGGTAGTGAGAGACAGGAAAAGCTGGGATTCAACTCTTGCCTGCATCGCTCCCATGTGAATGTAAAGTATGACTGTATTTTTTAAAATACTGAGTTTTTGTCCAGCTTTTATTGCTGAGACCAAATTGGTCACTTATTTTATTCAGGAAGAGGAAAATTTATAAAAACCTGTTCTTTTGTGATTATCTTTTCCCCTTAGTTATTGTGATATAATAGGGATCTTTCAATCAATTTCAATTTTGCTTCAAAAAATCATCGGATGTTTTGTTACTCCAGAATGGACCTGAAGATCATTTCCAAAAGCATGAAGAGAGACATACAAGCAGGGAAAGATTTAGGGAGCAGGTGAAATTGAACCGGGCTGCAGTTCATCAAACGAAATAAAAACTTGCTGCCAGGGAAGGTTCTGATGTTGTGTGATATTGCATAGGCAGTTATAAACAACTGTGTCTGATAGTAGTTATCCACTGATATGTGCCTCGTGCCCTACTTCCTTACTATGCGAAATGTGATTGGAAGGCCAGGTGATGCTGGGGAGAGTGAAATCACACTGAATTAGAGATTGTAAAGTGACATTTAACAGGAAGGTAGCAGACTCTGAGATGGAAAAGACTGAAGGCAAAAGGAGAAGGGGGCAGCAGAGGATGAGATTGTTAGATAGCATCACCAACTCAATGGACAGAAATTTGAGCAAACCCTGGGAGATAGTGAAGGACAGGAGCCTGGCAGGCTACAGTCCATGGGGTCGCAAAGAGTCAGACATGACTTACTGACTGAACAACAGCAACTACAAGCCGACTTTGTAAACTTGTTCTTTCTGCCCTACTGGCTAAGACATTGGTGGAATACTCATATTCTCCTCTAGAACCTCAAAGGCCGGATTGTTGCTATTTGTTACTCTTTTCAAAACAAAGAAAAGTTTCTAGACACTGTAAAAACCAAATCATAAATACCTTCTATCGATTTTGGGACTTCCCTGGTGGCTCAGGTGGTAAAGAATCTCCCTGCAATGCCAGAGACCTAGATTTGATCCCAGGGTTGGGAAGATCCCCTGGAGAAGGGAATGGCAACCCACTCCAGTATTCTTGCCTGGAGAATTCCATGGACAGAGCACCCTGGTGATCTATAGTCCATGGGGTTGCAAAGAGTCAGACATGACTGAGCGACTCGCACTTTCACTTTCCACCCATTTTAAGTGATTTTGTTCAGTCTTATGCACTTACACGTGTCATTCAGTAGATTATTCTTTGATTGTCAGGAATTAGGTGATAGAATATTGGAAGAGTTAGGTAGGACTTCTGAGTGCCAGGGGAATGTCTTTCAGTCACAGATGGGGTAATAACAGCACCCTAGAATCATTGTGCTTGGCTTGGGTACTTAAAATGAAGGTGATTTCAAGGGCACCTTTTTCCTATTAAAAATAGATGTGTGTTTTATGAGTTTCAAAGCCTAAAGAAGGCAAGGACCATTTCCAAGTTTGCAACTTCAGTGTATTTTGCAACTTTAGTGCTGCTTCTGGCAGTTTCAGCTGCTTCTTGGAGATGCAGAGGCTGCCAGGGGCAAGATGATAGAAAACTCTGGTTAACTGGCCAGAGACAGGCAGTTCAGCCCTCAAGAAGCCCTGGTTCTCTCAGAAATAGCCCTCTGGATTTATTTAGCCTGAATTTAAACAACTTTTAAATTCATTCCTTTGGGAAACTCTTAGACCTCCTGTTAAAGGTTTGTTTTTCAGTAAAGATTTGCTTTCCAACTATTCCTCGTCTTTTGTGGTAGTTATAATATATACTGTATGGTAAATATAAGAACTTACAAATCCACCTCCTGGTGGGTTTATTCCATGTCATCAGTGTTTACTTGTATCATTGTGGAAAAATGAAACAAAACCAAACAGCCTTGTACACCTAGCCTTTTGGGTTTAATCTTTTGAAGGGAATTGTAGAAAGTCATGATGTTCCTTCTAATTTATTATCTGAATGAAGACATTTTTGATTTTAAAAATTGGGTTATGGAGGAGTTATCATGAACATAAATCAAAAGTAGGTTGGGATTGATGGAGTAACCAGGCAGAGGCCACCCACTGGATAAATCAAATTTGGTTTACTTATCTAAAGGTTACAGCAGGAAGTTGACACAGAGAGATTGGAGACACGCTCTGATAATGTCAGAAGGGCAAGCTTCTGAGATCTTCATAATGAATCTCACCAGTAGGTTTGGTGACAGTAAGTCTGAATGAGTGAAGTCACATCATAACTTTTGGAAATTCAACTCTCCTCCCTGCCTAGGCAGCTGAAGATTCACTATACATGGGTTGGTCAAGATAAGTGTGAGGGCCCTTCACTTGAGCCAGGTGTGACTAACCAGCTTGTTCCAAGCACTTCCCTGAAAACAGTTTTTTTGCCCTGATGCCTCTGGGAGTCATGGTAACAGACACTTAGACTTCCAGTGAGAAAACACAATTGATCCAGAACCGAAATTGAATGCCGTTCTTGGTTCTATTATCCCAGGTGGCAATTTATTAAGTTAAGTAAAACTCTAATTCAATTATGTATCAACTTGAGAAAATATTGACTTACCTTCTTTTCCTGTGGGATACTTAAGGAGTATTAAATGTTAGTGTTCTGAGGAAGTTCAAACAGCTTTCCTTACCAGTATCTTGCAGCATGGCTAGAGAAGACCAGACTCCTTTTCAGACAGATGCTTGAGTGAATAGCAAAAGTTTAAGCAGATGCCTTGGTAAAGTACTTATTATAAACTGGGCTTTCTTGTTTAAGAAAGGAGGGAGGAAGACATTGCTCTCTCCACTCTTTTAAAAATTTTGTGACTTAAAATTTACAATTAAGTTGTTTAAGTGTTAACTTTGTTCTGTGGGGAAATCAAGTCATCTTTTCTCAAGCATGCTGGTCTCTTGCATCGTCTCTTCCATCTGGACTGACCGCTTTTTGGAGTCACATCCAAACTTAAAATGAGTTGACATTCTGTCGCTCATCTAAAGTTTTCCTGATTCTCTGCATTTCCAAACATGGAACTTCTACCTCTAGTGAGCAGTTAGTTTGGTGACCTTGACCACTCTGTGAATTCCTTGAAGAAAAGACAGTAAGCTCCTTGAGCTCAGGGATCCTATCTTATCTACTTCTTTTTTCCTCTGATAAAAAGATAGGTGCTTACAGCTGTTATGGAAAGAAATAATAAAACAAACTCATTTTGTAAGGGGTCTTCATAGATAAAATGCTTTCTTTTTTGAAGTACCTCTTCAACATTTATTTCTATTAAGATCAGTATAATGTCTCACAGTTTGGAAGAGATGGTAAAAAATCGCTCCACTTATCCTTCTGGTCAATTTATAAGACTCTCTAGGAGCTGTGCACATAATGTCCATAGAAATACAGACACATTGATAAGACTAGGAAATACAAGGGTTAGTGCAGTAGGCAAGGCCAAATTAGGACACATGTCATGGAGGGGGCCATAGAGACTCCGGGATCCTCCCTGAAGTGCTGTAGTACACGATGGTGGGAGGGTGCCAGTGGTGATGGCACCTCTGCTCAGCCATCCCTCCCCATAGTCACCCCAGAGTTCATGTGGGGGCTCTTGCCAGACCTTGAAAAGCCCTTGAAGTCCCTCTACTGACCCCTGACATCTAACTTTCCTTTCTTCCCTGACAATACAAGCCAGAAGGCAGAGGACTCTTGTGTCTGTTTGTCCTGTCAGTAAGGGGCCTTTAATCTGTTTTAGCATGAAAAATTCATTAAGAATGTACTATTATTTCATCAGTGAAATTCTCAAATTTTAAATTAAATCCATAGGTCTGGTTTAGCAACCGCCGTGCAAGATGGAGGAAGCAGGCTGGGGCCAATCAACTGATGGCTTTCAACCATCTCATTCCGGGGGGATTCCCTCCCACAGCCATGCCGACCCTGCCAACGTACCAGCTGTCAGAGACCTCTTACCAGCCCACAGCTATTCCACAAGGTATGGAGGAAGGCAGTCAAGGGGTTAAAATGTAATCCCCAGTCTTGTTCCCAGTTGCTTACTTTATATGGTGAAATCTTCTGTGATGTCCCTGTGGCTGTCTGTATGTTTGTTACATTATATCGGGTTGTCCTGAAAGTACCTGTCACCTTTCAGAAACAGTTTCTTCTATGACATGTCTGAATCTCTCTAGTTAAACTGTGTTGTAATATAATATTGTTTCAGGATTTTAAAACAAAACCAAACAATGAACCAAAGCAATCTCCCAAAATAAGCATGCAATTGGCTTTTCCTTTGTTAAAACCTCTACGTTTGTACTCCAGTTTGTAATTAACTGAAGTTCTGATGGCTCCTCACTGGGGTAGGAATTGAGGGTAGGTAAACTTTGATAGAGTCCTTCTGTGTTAGAGCATGGGCTTCCCAGGTGGCTCAGTGCTAAAGAATCTGCCTGCCATGCAGGAGACCTGGGTTCGATCCCTGAGTCAGGAAGATCCCCTGGAGAAGGAAGTGGCAACCCACTCCGGTATTCTTGCCTGGGAAATCCCATGGACAGAGGAGCCTGGCAGGCTACGGTCCACAGGGTTGCAAAGAGTCAGACACAGCTTAACAACAGCAACAAAATGTTAGTGCATAGAGGTGAATGGGATAAATAGGAAGACTAAATTATTTTGGATTACAAAAGATAGCATTGTGGGCATTTGAAACTATACTCTCACACTAATATTTAGATGTTTTGGAAGTTTATTTGATAAGAAATTTAAAAACCAATACAATATTGTAAAGTAAAAAAAAAATAAAACAGTTAAAAAAAAAAGAAATTTAAGATGCAATTCTTACACTGGTTAATCTTTATGTTGATTAGTAACATTCACTACTAATATAGGTTTGTTCTCACTGTTAAGGTGATTTCTGAATTCTGTTCTGGTTAAGTGTTCCTTGGAAGTATATAAATAAACCATGTACTTGAACATACGTGCAGAAGAGATGTGGCTCTATTTGTTAGGAGTGGTTCTATACTTACATATCAAGAAGTACAGTATGAAATTTACATTTACTTGACCAGTGGATATGCTGATGGCTCGGTGACTGCGAACTTTTGCACTGAACCTTCTCTGCCAGCCTTCAAAGGAGATTTATGGCCGATAACCTTCTTCCTTGCAGCCGTGTCAGACCCCAGCAGCACCGTCCACAGACCTCAGCCGCTTCCTCCAAGCACTGTACACCAAAGCACTCTTCCTTCCAACCCGGACAGCAGCTCTGCCTACTGCCTCCCCAGCACCAGGCATGGATTTTCCAGCTATACAGACAGCTTTGTGCCTCCATCTGGGCCCTCCAACCCCATGAACCCCGCCATTGGCAATGGCCTTTCACCTCAGGTCAGTCCCGTGTTTCCAGACAGACGAGTTGCTGTATACCAGAACCAAATAGTCAATTCCCCGAGGCAGTCATATAATGAATTGCCAAATTTAAACCATAATGTATTCTTTATACAAGCCACATGATTTCAGTTTTCTGGTTTCCTTTCTCTCCACCCTTCTTATGGGCTGTATCAAAAGTTAGAGCTTAGACTTAAAATTCAAGCGACTTTTATCATAATCAGGGAGATTCTCTGTTTATACTTAGTTGTCAAGGTGTCATCTTCTCCACATGTAGTAGTTCTGGGTTTTGGGTAAGAAGTTCACACATATTTTTTAAAATGGTATTTGGTCAGCTGATAGGGTTGTGAGCAAGAATGCTTAATAAAAAAACACCACAGCGTTTCTATAATTTTCATAGAGAAGGTTAACAAGTTGTGTGGAGAATGACCCATCTGATGGCTGCAGAACTCTGGGATAAATGAGTTATAAATGCAAAAATTAGGAGAATTACTGCTCCTTGGGAATATATAGAAATTTGAATGTTGTAATTGTTTTTCTAATTTGCATTGGACTATGAGCTTTTCTTGAGAGATTATATTAATAAATTGCCTTGATAATTGCATGTCAGAGGGTTGGTTAAATTTCCTACATGTGGCATCTGTCTGGGGTTGACATTATTAGCAGTTGTTTAAATACAGATCACTTGATTTTATTAGAGAGCACTTGGCCCAGGTGGTGAGGAGAGCTGCCCGCTAAATTTGGAGAAGTGTCACGAAGGGGTTGCAATCTATAATTGCAATCAAGAATCTCTTCAGGGCTGAGAGTGAGAGTTTTAACAGCTTTATCTTTTCTTAACCCCCTTTTTCCTCTTGGTGGTTAGAAAAACAGAGAGAAGCTCAGAATGACACAAATGAAAAGTGAAAAGACAATTATACTCAATTACACACTAATCACTGGCTATCACCACTGCCTAAGCACCAAGAGGGCATTCTAATAGGCAGAAAATGAGATTTTAATGGCACAAAGGGTGGCCAAAATAAGGACTCATATATCTTTGCCTTCTTCGTTTTCTTCAACTTGTGGTTTGCGTCTTGAGAGTGGAGTTCCTGGGCTCTGCACAACGGTGATAACTCTGAGCAGCTGAAAAGTTCAAAGCTGTTGCAGTTGAAAAGAATGAATAGCAAAGGCAATGAAATAAACATTTCTGCCTAAAGGCAAAAGTTCATAAATCCTTTTTTGTAACAGTAAATGTAATTAAGTTTCATAGATTCCTATAGCACATCCTGGGATAAAAACTAAGAGGTGGCTTTAAACCTTGGCTGCAAAACAGCAACATGAAAACAATGGACGTGCTTCCTACAGGACTTTAATAGACTTAATTTCCAAGTACTGGCATTTGTGAATGTGGTTTTGCATGAAAATCATGGACTTATATTAATAGATTCATGTTTAAAGGCCTGCATTTAGAGCATAGAAGCTTCTCCCACAGTTTACAAGGAACATCAGAAGTAGTTGTTGCCTGTGCAGTTTAAAACATAAGTGGTTTGAGGCCACAGAAAAGTTTTTTATGAACATAATTCGGTTGAGAGTTTGCATAAAAGTAGACTTAACTCTGTAAGGTGAGACCCAGGATTCTCTTGGCATTTGTCAGTGGTCGAGTACAATAAAAATGACACGAATCTGTATTCTCAAGACACTGAAGCTGCTAGTATCTTGTATTGTAGATGTCTACCCTTTTATGTTATAACACATGTATTATACTGTGTTATTTAAGCGGAGGGACTAGCACTTGACTTTGAAACTGTTAGTCCTTGATTTCAAGAAGACTGGCTATGATTCTAGAGTTGGCAGTAAGTAGGGCAGGAATGATTCCATTATCAAGCAATGGAAAATTCCTCAGGCAACTTCTCCTGTGTTTCTTTACAATACTCTTGTACATTATGTTAACTCCTTACTTATTATATTGCAGATATCCAGAATATTTTGCATTTCTACCATATATTTCCTCCTCAAACCACCACTTGTGTTGGTTACTGTAGCATCTCTAGTGAGTTAGAAGAGAGATGAATAATGTGAAGTTCCTCCTTATTTCCTTAGGCAAAATTGGAGAAAAATAGCTGAGTGCATCAACATCTTGCCAGACGTATCTACAAAATAGATGGAATAGGAGCATTAGGGGAATTGGGAATTAGGACTTAGATTTCTATAGCCTTTGAGACTGACCACTTCTCAGGAATGCCTCTATTTAAGCAAAAAGGGATGTGTCCACTGGTTTTGGTTGTCTTTATTAAAAATATCATAGGGATTTCCTTGGCAGTCCAGTGGTTAAGACTCTGCCTTCCAGTGCTAGGGGGTGTGAGTTTGATCCCTGGCCGCGGAACTAGATCTGCCATGACACAGGGTGTGGCCAGAGGTCCAAGAGGGAGGGGATATGTGTATCCATAGAGCCAATTCACTTTGTTGTACAGCAGAAACTAACACAACATTGTAACGCAATTATACGCCAAAAAAAAGTTTAAAAAAATATTGTAAAGAAAATTGAAGAAAAGAGTCCACATTTAACAGCTAGTTTACCTGTTATCTAAAGAAAAGGGTAAAGAATGGTGATGGCCAAGTCTTTTTGCTTGTTATAGGGAAGTGCTTATTAATATATTGGATCATATAATATTAAATATAGGGAACCTCCCTGGTGGTGCAATGGTTAAGACTTTGCCTTCCAGTGCAGGAGGTGGGAGTTTAATCCCTGGTTGCTAAGATCCCACATGCCTCAGGGCCAAAAAATCAAAACAGAAGCAATATTGTAACAAATTCACTAAAAATAGTCCACATCAAAAAAAAAAAATATCTTAAAGAAACTAATCCTACAACTGCCATTTCTCCTCTTCTCCAACTCTTGCACTTCCTATCTCTGGCTGAAAGCCTGATATGCAGACAAATCAACTGAGGCTCAGAGAACTTGTAGCCATATCGCTGATAGTGAGAGAGCTGGGACTAGACAAAATTCCTGGCTCCTCGTCTAGAACCTCATTACTTACAGCACCCAGTTGGGTGGAGAGAAGACAGATTAAAAAAAAAATAAAGGTGGGGACTTTATTCATATTTTAAAATCATTTTATAGAATCTAGTTTTCTAAACTTTTGCATTTAGGTTAATTAACACTCATTTCTAATGCACTCTTTAAATGCTTTTTTGCTTTATGCATTTTTCTTATCAATCTTTTAACTTCCCCTAGTAATAAAAAGTACTTTTTGGTTATTGTAGAAAATGGGGAAAAAAACTTTTTTTTTTTTAAGATTTCCTTTCTCTGGAGTATGGAAAAAATTCCCCTAGGCAGCCACTGCTAATATTTTTGCATTTTACCTTCCAGCTCTTTTTGGGTGTTATGCTTTAAAAATACATACATAATTGAGATAGTATATATATACTATTTCATAAAATATGTAAGCTTCCATCTTGCCTTTTCCCTGCCTTTGCATTTCATCATAGGTCTTTTCTTATCTACTAATTTAAATGAAATTGGATCTAAAGTTTTTTGAGTCATTATGATCAGTTCATTGTAGATCTCTTTAGTAGATGCCATTTTATTTGTGCATCTTATTTGATATTTTTCCTAGTGGCATTGATGTTGATGTATCATTTGTCCTTCAGACTTGGAAATCATGCGTTAGAATGTGTGTGAACTATTGTAAAATCAGCTTTCTAGTTAATGGAATTAATAGACACCATTATGATAAGCAAATTATTCCTTACGGTTTGTGTGTGGGATTTAGTTGATTTTCCTCTGAGGCCTCTAACATATTTATCTGCTCCCTCAAACAAAGATTCTTTTAAGGCTTGGCATCAGAGCCATGAGTCAAAGGGTGTTTCTCAGATGCCCTTAGTGCTTTCCTCAGAGAAATTCTCAGCTTTCGGAGGGATGGGTGTAAAGCAGGGACTGAGGAAAAGGTCACTGTCCAGTTGGTCAGATGAGAGTAGCAACAGATTGACAAACATGTGTGACATTCTGAATCTCAGAATCCTGATGGAAACTTTTAGAGACATTGATCATATCCTTCCTCAAGTTGCTTAAAGTGTCTGTGCATTACTGAATTGTTGGCAAGTGTAGTTTGTTCTGAGGGACTCCATAACTGTATCTATTTTATTTATGGAAAAGCTGAGGCCAGGGCAACACAGTCAGAGTCACCGGCAGAGGTAAAAGCCAGGTCTGTCTCTTCCAGGTTTTTTTGGCTGTGCTGGGTCTTCATTACGGCACATAGGCTTTCCCAGTTGCCGTGTGTGGGCTTCACTGGTTTCAGTGCATGGGATTCTCCAGTTGTGGCGTGCAGGCTTCTCTGGTTATAGCTTGCAGTGTCAGTTGCCCCGTGGTGCAGGATCTTAGTTCCCTGAACAGTGATCGAACCCACGTTCCCTGCGTTGGATGGCAGATTCTTTACCACTGGACTGCCAGAGAAGTCTCTCTTCCAGTTTCACTAGTTCTTTAATAAACCAAATTACACATTTAATTTGCCAAAGAGGCATGATGTCGTAGAAAGTTTTCCATGGGCTCCAGCGCTGATATTCAACTTGGTTTTCCAGCAGGAAGAATGGAAAGGCTTCACAGATGAATGACTGGGCTTCACACTCCCTCCAGAGCTGAATTTGTTAAGATATCTTGAGATTCTCAGTGTTGGGTGGAAGGAGAATAGGATAATTTCCTTGAAATTTTCTGCTGTTTCTGAATTTCTATGTAACCATTCTAGAAGATGAGGCTTTTATAACAAATGACAAAACACCCCTTAAGAAAACCGTTCAACTCACTATACCCTGCAGTAGCGCCCTCTTTTGAAAAGTTGTGTGTTCTTGGTGTGGGGACACCACGGAAAGAAAACAGGGAAATAGAGACCATGTATTTTCCCTCCAAACCCAGCTGGTATGTTCCCAGCACCTTCCTGCATGTGCAGTGGAGAAAAAGGAACGCCGACTGGAATATGGAGCCAAGGAAATACAACCAGATGCTCGAGACGTGAGACTAATTAACATTTGGCCCATGTTCTTCTAATTAACTTTCCTTTGCAAGAAATACTACCCTGACTGCTCCCCCACCTCCAAAATGCACATAGCTAAACCTCCAAAACAAGGCCAATAAAATGAGCAAACTTATATCATTTCAACCCCCCCGACCCAAATCCTACAAAACTCCACAGTTTTTGGTGACAGCTTCTAATGATTTCTTGAGTGAAATACAGTATCAGTGGGTTACAGGTTTCTAGGAAGCTTTTTTGGTTGTTGTTATGTAGTATGCAAAAATGGGCCAACTTGGCTGCATTTAGAGTTCATCAACCATTGCAAATGATTCTTCAAATGTTTTGGGTTTGGTAAAACCTAAAACACATTTTGCCAAGCACTTTTCCTCCTTAATTTTTCAAACTGTGTATTTTAGGGAAAATTTGATCCATATGGTTTTGATTCATTTACTCTTATATCATTGACATTTTTTTTTCCTGTGGAGCCATTTGATATCCAAGAAGCTTTCTGAGCCTTTGCTGTGTTCATTTTAAGCATTTTCTTCCTTAAAAAGAGGAAGTCCTCTTTGCAACCTCAGAGGCTGTAAATTTTGAGTACTCTCTCAATTCAGCAATATTTAAAAAATACATTTGGTATAAATCTGGATTATTATGAACACATTTTATGTTTAGAACAGATGGAGTGATTTTTGTTTCTGGTTTTATGAGTGAAACCAATGATAAAATAAGAAAATAGGCTTAAATTACAAAAAACGTTTTGTTTTAGACAACGTTTAACTGTTATTAATAAATCCCCGTGGTAAGATCTACGCTCACAGACCTCACTGCAAATTTTGTCCAGGTCTTGGGTAAGATGTAATTGAATAACCAGTACACCTGTCCTATTTCATGGGTAATCTACTGAGGAAAGAAAAAAAATTCTCATAAAGATTTGTGTACCAGGCTTCAACATGCTTGAATGTTTGCTCACCACTCAGCACCTCAGGAACAAAGAGTAGGTCTGCAGATCTCATCAAGTTTATGGACCATACCTCTGTTAAGTCTGGTTGAATCATCACAGCTTTGTGGGGATGAGATGCTGTCTCTGAAACAGACCCAAGAAAGAGCAGATAGATCTTTATACTAATGAGATTGCGGTTAATGGCAGAAGACGCCAGAATCAACTTTTGTTCTTATTCACATTTTACAAAAGGAACCCTTTAACTTCACCACCCATCCAGTTGCTTTTAAAGAATAATATTAAAATTGAGATTATTAGTGTGTAATGTATGTAAATTGCATATTTGGTGTCAGCTACGCCTGTTAGGCAGCTTCTCCATTTCATGCATATATGTATTAGACTGTCGTGGTTCCATTTCAAATCAGATTTCAATTGCTCAGCACAGTTTCTTTTGACAAACATTTGTTAATCCTGAAACTTATTAGGGAGATGCATTTAAGTGTTAATATGTATACACCAAACTCAAGACTGCTTTTGATTTTGCTTGTCATTTCTTGGACCACAGTGTTCCTAATTATCTCAAATTCCTTAGCTGCAAGGCAAGATGAGGGATCTGTGTCCATCGAAGGTGTAAGGGTTTACTACAGATCAGTTTGTTATGTGAATGGGGTACCAACCTTAAGAATGCTTGTGATGGATACTCTTCTGTTTCCTATAGAAAGAATATCCCTTTCACTGTGGCATGGCAATTCCTTGACCTTCTTTTGTACTGTTGATGCATGTGAAAGCAGTAAGACTTACCCTCGTGGCAGCTCCTGTTTCAGGAGAGCTATTTTTCTGGACATTTTGGGCACACATCCAGAAGCTACTTGATGCCAGGCCATTTGTTCTGTCCATTTCACACACAAGTTTGCAGATCCTCTGCCCTCAACTTACCTTTATCATCATGAAGGAGCAGGCAAGCAGGTGGCCTGGACCAACTCATTTCCCAACAGAGGCACTTCTTTTCTCTCTCTCTTTTTTTTTTTTACAATTTCCAGAGATTCATCTGTGGACGGAAAAGAGTGCTTTTGATTAAAGAGATTGGTTGGGTGTCAAACAAAGCCTGGAGAGAGAAAGTGGCAACCTCTCTGAAGCTTCAGCCTCTTTCTGTTTCATTTCTAAAGCAATTCATGAGGTGCAGAAGCCTTACATGTTTATGAAGGCTCAAGGATGTTTATGCTCATCAATAAGCCCATTTCAGCTACACCAGAGTAGCCGCTGACCATTTGCAGGTTTCCATTTTGCCATATTAGGTTTTCAAGATGTCCTGCTTGGTGGTGAAAACATTGCTGCTAATCCATTTGTTGAATCAAGGCAGGCTGTAATTGACATGGTGCCTTTGGTTTTTCTCTGAAGGCTGTGGTTGCTACCCTTAAAGAGTATGAGGAGAGCACTGGTTTATATCAGTTCTAGCCACAGCCTCTTGCGTTAGTTATACAGAGTTGAAGAATTGTGAGAGAAACAAGTCCATGGCCAAAATCTCCCTTTTTAGGAGAAGAAAGGAGCAGCAGCCTCCAATGACTGAATCTTAACTCATGTCACTGAAACGAGCCACGAGAAAACCTTTCTTGCTGAATTAAATTTGTATGTGTGTGTGAATTATATTGATTTAAATAGAAATTCTATCAGCTACTTTCTCTTGTACACTGAACAAATCAAATGTAACAACCCCATGGTTTTTAGGCCCATTTGAATTCTGTTAGCCATCGAGGAGAAAAAATTGAGTGTGATTGCTTGGTCTGTAATTAAGCTACTAGAATCAAAAGTTTTTCTTTGTAATCAGTAAAACATAGGAAAGCTGTGCTGGGTTCTAGTGTGAGGCCACGGTCTGAATCAACCCTTTATATGTGGTTGGAATGCAACGTAAAGCTTTTAATTTATTACTGCATTCGCAAAACGGCAATATCTACAGAAATCTGAATACTTGCATATTTATTCAATTAGAGGCTGAATGTGTGCTTTGTACTGCAGACGCAGAAGACTGGATTCAGTCATTAGTTGTGTACTATTTTTTGTTGTTTTTTCTTTTTTTTTTTAAAGAATCTGTCTCTGCAAAACAGTCTGGGTTCCATCAGAGGTGTATATTTTTCAATGTGTAGTATAATATTTAAAAATTACCCTTGACATTTAGCTAGAGTTCAGTGAACTAGAGTTTCTGAGATTAGTGATTGCATTGTCTCCACTGATCAATGGAAAAGATGATAAATTTGGGAGACCCTTTGAAACAGTGCATTTTGTAGAATCAAAGAGTTGTTCCTACTTGTAGGGAATATTTCTTAGCTGTGAGAGGACTGGGCAGGCAGTCCTCAGCACCAAACTAATGAAGGATGCAGGCATTATTTAAAGAAATAACCGTCTTTCCCCGCCACCCCCCTTGAAATACTGATGTCTCATTTTGCTTTGCTTGCATTAAAAAATCTAATTAGATAGTTATAGATTAAAGAAACAGTCTGTATCACTTCTTGGCCTTTTGGCTAAGATGAAGTGTAAAAATCCTCAAAAGAAATGCCCCTCTATATGTACAATTCCATGGGAAAATTTCTAGTTCAATGTCAACCCTTTTGTGATGCTTCTAGGCAGAATTTCTTTAATCTCTGTTGATGCCACAGTAGTGTGTTTATGCCTTGTTAAAACACATACCACACTGTACTATAATATATCCATCCCCCTCAGACCATGAGCTTCTAGAGGCATGATACTAGGTAGTAATCATCTTTGAATGCTTAGAAGCCAAACAGTGTCTCATAATAAAGGCTTGTTCCCAAAGTGGGCTCTGTGGAATGGTGGTTTGGGAAAAAAAGATTTTGAATCAAAAATCTGGTAAATATTTCAAATTATATCCCTTTATCTTTCAGAGTCCAGTGCATGTTAGCCTACTAAAGGCTCTGACAAATCTTGCAGTATAAAAACATGTTTAACTTGGTATTCTCTAATTTGACTTTGGATCCCTTTTGTTGAGTATCAGACTACCAAATTTTGAGGAACATTTTCTAGGAAGTGCTGAATGAAAGCAGTGGAGAGTAGAGACCCAACTCATGATTTGTCCATTTCTAGAATTGTTCTTTACATTTTTTCACCAGTGAATGTTTCTTCTGTTAACGTCTGATATTATCTTCTGCTTGAATACATTGTCATCCTCTGTAGGTGACCTTAGGGGGAAAAGGGGTAATTTTAGAAAAGAAGCTATAAACTGCTTAATAATATCGATAGGTATGAAAATGAGTAAATACAGAGAATTCCTGTTTAGTGAATTGATGGCCATGTGGGTGTAACTCATCGATTTAAGCAGGAACACCAGAGTCAAAAGCACTAGATTGCAATACTTGACAGCCAGTTACTAGCTGTGTGTCTTGGGGCAAGCTGCTTAAACTATCTCATCTTCTGTTCCACTCTCTTGTCAAACTTGGAAGGTATTGAAAAAGAATCACCCTATAGAGCTATGCTGAGAAACATAGTACTTAAAAGAACTAAATGCATTTTGGTCAAGAGATAATACTGTTTGTTGCAATAGAGCTTTCATTACTGTTTACTTAAAAAAAAAATCATGTGGGCCTCTGACAAAAAAAACATACTTTTGTTTGTCTCTGATGAAGAAGGCAAATGTGGAAGCTGAATACCATCAAAGGAAAAGCAGTTTCTTGGTGACTGGGGTATTTTCAGTTATTCTACTTACACATTTTAAAGGCCCAAGGACTCATAGTGGTGTCCATTCAGAATGCAGTCATTGTAATTAATATACTTGGGATATGATACTGCCCCAACATACATTGTACCAAAATTAGTTTTGTTTGAGTAATTCAGATCACCTGTGGCTTCCCAGGCGGCTCAGTGGTAAAGAATCCGCCTGCCAATGCAGGAGACACAGGAGATGTGGATTCGATCCCCGGGTTGGGAATATCCCCTGGAGGAGGAAATGGCAGCCCACTCCAGTATTCTTGTCAGGAATTCCATGGACAGAGGAGCCTGGCAGGCTATAGTCCATGGGGTCTCAAAGAGTTGGACATGACTCAGTGACGGAGCATGCACTATAATGAAAACAAGAGGCAACCATCCTTCATTACATGGGGCTAAGAGTAGGGATGGGACAGGGTTGTCTTGTTGTTTCCTATTCTTATTCTTGTTTTGATTTATTGAAATGTAATGCTGACATTCCCAGGTGGTGCTAGTGGTAAAGAAGCTGCCTGCACATGTAGGAGACCCAAGAGACACAGGTTCAATCCCTGGGTGGGAAAGAATCCCTGGAGAAGGAAATGGCAATCCACTCCAGTATTCTTGCCTTGAGACTCCCATGAACAGAGGAGCCTGGTGGGCTACAGTCCATAGGGTTGCAAAGAGTTGGACACGACTGAAGTGACTTAGTAAGCAAGCAATAGTGACATGAACTCATTTTTTAAAAATCAGTGGTTCTGCTTCTGTGATACTAGATACCTCAAAGGCAGGAGAATCTGATGAACTATACTCTCTAACCAGCAAAGGAGAAAGTTAGCTAAAACAACAGGTGCAATAGAAAGGTTTTAGAAAGTAAAGAACAACCTTAAGTAATTCTGAGTTAACTGACTGGGGAGTATTCTTTTTATCACTAAATTACACAGATTCTATTTTGTCAAGATCTGTAGGAGCAGAGTTCATTTCTGTAGATAAAAGAACTATCTATGTACATGGGCTCTGAATCTTGCCAGCTACTTCAGGTTGCCTGGGCAATAGGAGACATCAGTTCAGTTCAGTTCAGTTCACTTCAGTCGCTCAGTCGTGTCCGACTCTTTGCAGCCCTGTGAATTGCAGCACGCCAGGCCTCCCTGTCCATCACCAACTCCCAGAGTTCACCCAAACTCATGTCCATCGAGTTGGTGATGCCATCCAGCTATCTCATCCTCTGGCGTCCCCTTCTCCTCCTGCCCCTAATCCCTCCCAGCATCAGAGTCTTTTCCAATGTGTCAACTCTTCGCATCAGGTGGTCAAAGTATCAGAGTTTCAGCTTTAGCATCAGTCCTTCCAAAGAACACCCAGGTCTCCTTTAGAAAGGACTGGTTGGATCTCCTTGCAGTCCAAGGGACTCTCAAGAGTCTTCTCCAACACCACAGTTCAAAAGCATCAATTCTTCGGCACTCAGCTTTCTTCACAGTCCAACTTTCACATCCATACATGACCACTGGAAAAACCATAGCCTTGACTAGAAGGACCTTTGTTGGCAAAGTAATGTCTCTGCTTTTCAGTATGCTATCTAGGTTGGCCATAACTTTCCTTCCAAGGAGTAAGCGTCTTTTAATTTCATGGCTGCAGTCACCATCTGCAGTGATTTTGGAGCCCCCCCAAATAAAGTCTAACGCTGTTTCCACTGTTTCCCCATCCATTTCCCATGAAGTGATGGGACCAGATGCCATGATCTTAATTTTCTGAATGTTGAGCTTTAAGCCAACTTTTTCACTCTCTTCTTTCACTTTCATCAAGAGGCTTTTTAGTTCCTCTTCACTTTCTGCCATAAGGGTGGTGTCATCTGCATATCTAGCCCCTGCCTATTATAATCAAGGACACAAATAAGTTTAGATGTGAAAAAGCATCACCATGTCTTTATTGGTCGAGTGTCTCTGGCATTGTGAAGGTGGGGGAATTAAAGTAGGTAGGATTTTAGCTTACTGGAATAGTAGCTTCTGATTCTTAGAAGACTGCATTCTCAGATGTTGTCCCATATGTATACAGTTGTTACAAGTTTCCAAGCATTTTAAATGAAAGTTTATTCTGCCTTAACACGAAAACCTATGAAACAGGCCAGAAAACTCTTCTTGAAGGGTAAGTTCATTCTCAGACTTTTTTGAGGCTGGGATCTGCTTTCCCATGGTTAATAGAAATAGTTTCCCTGATACCTACTTGTTAAATCAGTATCACTTGATCTTTTCAGTTGGCTCTTTTCTCTGTCCTGAGGCCATATCGGAAGGTCCTTTTCTGTAGTCTTTAGGCATTTAGTAGATGGAGTCTTATGACACGGGCTTTGGACAACCACAAAAATATTTGCCTACATCACACATGGTCTGGAAGAAAGAAGGAATTTCGTTGTTGAGCTGGGCAACTTTTTCCTCCCTTAGTAGCCTGGAATGTCTGCCTTCCAAGTTTGTGGGGGGATTGGAGATGTAGTATAACCGAGCATCCTTCTGCTTCAGAGGGGGCAGTGTTGAGGCCCTTCTTTCTAAAAGGTAATGTGGATGCTAGGTTATTGTAAGGTTGTATGAGAATCTCAAACAAAACTGGGCAGTTAAGATTCAGTAAGGTGTGTATTTATGAATGGTTATTAGGGTGCATCAGCCCTGCATGTCCTTGAATGCAGGCATAGTTTATAGGCAATTAGAATTTTAAACGCCATTTCATTGAAGGACTGGGGAATGCCCAGGTGTAGAGCTTTTCCCTGTCTATATTTGGTTTCTTAGGTCTCAAAAGGTCAATTAATATTTAGCAAACGTGTCCAGAAGTAGTCATGAAATTAAACCAAGATATATGCTTGATTTTCCACAGTCATGTTTTTTAGACAGGTTTTTGAAACAGTGATAAGTTTGAGTACTTACTCTTCAGAGGGCTACTGTGGTGGTGAGAAATTTCCTGAAAGGAGAGGAGTTAACAGCAGGTAATGTCATTCCTCCCAGAAAGAGTGGGAGACTCTCTGTGCTAAGTGATGAATGAGGGTATCTGACCCACATGTGTTTTACATTAGAATGGAACATTGCCCTGACATCGTTAGGAGCATTTGTCAAGATTCCCTGGACAGAGCTTCTGTAAATTACATGCTGCAAATGTGTCAGGGTCAGATAAGAGGATATCATTAACTCCCTCAAGTTTACTCAGGGCTCTGTCAGTCCATCTTAATATGCTAACGGCCCACAATTTTCCTTGAGCCGTTTTGCTGTATTTTTCATTCATAGAAGAAAAAATATGTATGCTATCCCCTCCCCCCCCAATATCACACATGTTCTTTTCTCATAAATCATATTAATTGTAGACATGGTCACAAAGCATATTAAATGCAGGCATGCGTAAATGAATTAAAACATATGAGAATTTTATTACAGCCCATGGTGGGTCTAACATAGTCAAATAGCAACTGTATTAACCATAAGTGTTCATTTAGGTGAAATGAGCTTTTTCTTAATGGGCTTTATTTTATTGATAATAGATGGACATGATATGATTGTCCATCATGGTCTAGAAATACACTCTATATGTATGTGTATATGTATATATGTCTCTTGCAAGCCATTTCTATGTTAATTTTCTGCCTGCTGCCGCTGCCAAGTCATTTCAGTCGTGTCCGACTCTGTGCGACCCCATAGATGGCAGCCCACCAGGCTCCCCCATCCCTGGGATTCTCCAGGCAAGAACACTGGAGTGGGGTGCCATTTCCTTCTCCAATGCATGAAAGTGAGAAGTGAAAGTGAAGTCGCTCAGTCGTGTCCGACCCTCAGCGACCCCATGGACTGCAGCCCACCAGGCTCCTTCGTCCATGGGATTTTCTAGGCAAGAGTACTGGAGTGGGGTGCCATTGCCTTCTCCGAATTTTCTGCCTAGATTTATATTTTAGTCATCAGTGTCTAAAGAAATCTCTGTTGCTGTCCATTTGACAGTTTAGGTCTATTGAGAAAGAGGTATTCTACAGAACTGATAAAGTAAAAATCATTCTGTAACTGATCACAGAGTTGGAGATTAAAGCACATGTAACACTTAAAAGTTTAGCTTATACAGTACTTACAGTGCTTTTTTCAAATAAATCTTGGAAATGTATGTACCATATGAACCACACTTGTCTGGCACTCATACCTTTTCATCATGCATGAAACAGAGCTACTTAAAAATGTTAGCTGAGGATTAGCATTAAAGAAAAATATTGAGTTGGCCAGAAATTTCATTTGAGGTTTTCTGTTTGGGCTTTTAAATAAATGTACAGAAAAACCCGAACGAACTTTTTGGCCAACACAATAAGTATGTATTTGGCTGGACATTTTACATGTACTAGTTTTCTTTCTGGTTAGGCAGAGATCAGCCATGCCCTTCCCTAAATCTGGATGGGTGAGAAGGTCACCATTCTTACCTTAAGAGAAACTTCTGCCTTAAGGCAACTTCCTTCTTACAGCTTTCAAACAGAGAGGGCAAAAAAATCTAATTATTTAGATGCTAATCAACTGCAGGATAATTCCTAAGGCATTTGAATCTGAAGATAACATTTTCAGGAAAGTCTCCACTGTTCAAGTTTAGGTTTAGGTATAGCCTTAAAAATATAGTTGCTGAAATTTAACTATCAGATAACTTCAGTAGCACCCGTATTGAAAAATACACTTGCATAAACATTTGGATTTTTTGTTTGGTTCTGGAAATAAATTATATCCAGATTTTAAAAGTTTAAAATCATTAGATTTTTAAGAAACGTGTTCCGTTCAGTTCAGTTCAGTCGCTCAGTCGTGTCTGAGTCTTTGCGACCCCATGAATCGCAGCACGCCAGGCCTCCCTGTCCATCACCATCTCCCAGAGTTCAAGAAAAGTGTAGAAGCTATTAAAATAAAACCTCTTTGTATCATACAAAGCTGTAACTCCCAGTGGTTTTCCAAAATGCAACTAAATGTGTATTAGTAAATGTTAAGTTAGAAGAGCATCTGATTACTTAGGAGCAAAAAAGAAAATAAAGACATGAACCAGGATTCCTGCTAAGGAAAAAAAGAAGTACCTAGACGTACACCATAATATGCTAAATCATTTTAGATTTCTGATAAGCTCTAAGCACTTTTAACTGATGGCAAAATCATAACACGTAAGCCAAGACAAATATTTTCCAGACACATTGTTTTAAATGTAAATCTTAATTTGGCTCATAGTTTTTTATCTTTTATATTTAAAATTAATTCAAGAAATACGGCATGAAGCAATTGTAAAGTTAGTTTTTCCTGAACCATATAATCTTCCAATCAAGATATAAACAACCTATTTGGAATTCTGAAACTTGAGAATGAGTTTAAAAGGATCTTCAAAAAGGCCTCTAATAATGGGAATGACTAAGGAACCAGCAGAAGTCCCGGTTGACAATTCTAAGGTTTGAATTTATTTTTAAAGGTTGTCCATAAAACAATTTAGAAATGACATCTGGGAAATATTTACCAATATATTTAATAGATTTTTATACGCTTCACCTTAGATTTGTACTCAACTAAAAGTTAAATATCCTCCTCCTATCTCCCTTCCCAAGGAGACAGACAGATATCTTTATAAAAGGAATAATTTTCTTGTTCATTGCAGTTCCCGGACTTATCTGACATTTAATAAGAATATGACTGGTGTTCAATTGACAGAACTGAGTAGCCCTGAGTTTTTTTTTTTCCTTTGAAATTATTTGTGAAAACCAGGCAATTGTGTTTCTTCTATCTCAAATTAAAAAATAAAATCGGGCAAAAATAGAGACTGAGCAACTTCACTTTCACTTTTCACTTTCATGCATTGGAGAAGGAAATGGCAACCCACTCCAGTGTTCTTGCCTGGAGAATCCCAGGGACGGGGGAGCCTGGTGGGCTGCCGTCTATGGGGTCGAACAGAGTCAGACACAACTGAAGCGACTTAGCAGCAGCAGCAGCAGAAATACCTTACTGATGGCTTATGAGGAAAAAACCCCACTTTGCAACCAGTGAAGATTTTATTTTAGGCTTTGAACTACAATTTGCTTTAGGAAAAACATATATAAAAAAGATCCTGACAACATTCTTTAAAATATGACTGGAAGATATTCTGTGGCCATATTGGGGAATTCTAAGAAGTTCTTTTCCCAACTTTGTGCAGCAAAAAGAAATTTCCATAGCTTCCCTTGAACCACATGGAATAGCAAAATTGCTTTCAAAGAAACGTACATAAAAGTGTAATGGGACCCTTCCATAGAGACTTGAGGTTTTAAATTATGTTAGGGGAAAGTAATACATTTTGTATTGATATAGTTATTTTTCTTTCCTAACACAGATTTCCTTTTTGATTTTTAAATATGTTAGTAAAATGACGTATATACATCTCATGTTTTCTCAGCATGAAACATTGAAATTAATTGTGTTAGTTATCATCATTCACTAACTTCCATTTCAGAGCAAATGTAGGGTTATATTAGTGTTTCTTTCTCCATCCTTGTACAATTCCTGAGAAAGAAGTCATGGTTACAATGTGTGACTATCTCAATGGAAAGAAAAACTCATGGGAGACTATCTGTCTCTTGGGCTTGCTCAGGGAAGTCAAAGGGATAATGGGTCTCTGGTCCTCTTTATTTCTTCACATTAGCCTCTGGAAATATTGGGCTGCTGAGCTAAGGGCAGCTGCTGATACAGAAGCTGTCACTAGCTTCCGGTGTGTGACATTGGTAATAGCGACAAGAAGACCTAACAAGAATCCTTCTTGTTCCATTCACACAGCAGCCACTCCTCCTGATTGGATCAGGACCCAGGATATCTTCAGGATACTGTGCCCTGGCACCTTTAAGGAACTCTGTTTCTCTTGCCCTAGAATACAGCCTTGGAGATAGTACCCTATCTTCTCCATCCATCAGTAGATAATGTTTTAAGGTCTTCCTGTCCTAAGATATTTTCTAATTCAGCAACTCCAATAAGTTGGTACATAAACAGCATTAGTTGAATTTTGCTTCTCGGAAGGACTCATTTCTTCTCTTTTAGGGTCTTCATGTATTTTTCCCCATGGACAAAGTTATTACTGCCTTCAGAGTTTTGCAAACAAGAAATATATGGCAGAGGATTAAAAAAGTTTATCACAAAAATGTACATATAGCTCATGGGAGAGTGGGCATGTTTTGAATAAAATTCTGCTCTTACTCTTCAACTGTAATGGTACATAGAGTATACCATTTCTTCCTTAAAGTGATATACCATTAACAGAATTGGAAAATCCCATGGCCGGAGGAGCCTGGTAGGCTGCAGTCCATGGGTCGCTGAGAGTCAGACACGACTGAGCGACTTCACTTTCACTTCTCACTTTCATGCATTGGAGAAGGAAATGGCAACCCACTCCAGTGTTCTTGCCTGGAGAATCCCAGGGATGGGGGAGCCTGGTGGGCTGCCGTCTATGGGGTCGCACAGAGTCAGACACGACTGAAACGACTTAGCAGCAGCGGCAGCAGCCTCATGAAAAACACTATTAAAAATATACTTCTTTTTTATCCAGTAACACTGTATATTTTTCTTCTCTGATTTGATATAGTTACAAAGTTGCTTTTCCTAAGTGCTTTTTGAAAAAAACTTACCACAGATTATTTACACAGTAAAATATTTGTGCCCTGTGTTAAAATCCCCTTTCATTAAAAATATCATACTTTAAAAATTTTTTTTATTTTTTATTGGGGTGTAGTTGATTAACAATATTGTGTTAGTTTCAGATGTATAGCAAAATTATTCAGGTATACCTATAGCTATATTTATTCTTTTAAAAATTCTTTTCCTATTTAGGTTATTACAGTGTATTGATCTCTACAGCAGGGCTGTGTTGGTTATATATTTTAAATGTAGCAGTGTGTATATGTCAATCCTAAACTTTCGTTTATCCCTCCCTGCCCACACTTCCCTCTAGTAACTGTAAGTTCATTCTCTAAGTCTGTAAGTCTATTTCTGTTTTGTGAATAAGTTCAGTGTATCATTTTTTAAGATTCTTCATATCATCTGATACTTGTCTTTCTCGGACTTCACTTAGTATGATAATCTCTGGGTCTATCCATGTTGCTGCAAATGGCATTATTTCATTCTTTTTAATAATTGAGTAATAGTCCTTTGTATATATGTACCACATTTTCTTTATCTGTTCATCTGTCCATGCACATTTAGGTTGCTTCCATATCTTGGCTATTGTAAATAGTGCTGCAATGAACACTGGGGTGCATGTATCTTCTTGAACTATGGTTTTCTCTGGATTTATGTCCAGGAGTGGGATTGCTGTTTTTTTTTTAAAGAATCTCCATACTGTTCTCCATAGTGGCTGTAATAGTTTACATCACCATTAACAGTGTAGGAGGGTTCCCCAGAATGGTACATTTTTAGTATTTTTATTTTCCTTATCCACTCTTGTCCATTAGGCTGGTATACAGGGAGGTACTCCTGATTTGAAAGGTTTGTGTTTGGTACTGAGCAACTTCTATTTTAAAGACTTTTTTCTTCTAATAGACATTAGTAATTTGGGCTGAAAGAAAATATTTAATAAATTAGTATGTCAACTGACCTTTACAAATTTTCCTAACATATACCATAAAATCACCTATATGAGCTCAAAGAAAGGCAAAAAAAAAAGTATAGGTGGAAGAACATTCAGGAAATAAATGCATTTTGCATTATGTTTAGGTTTTTTTAAATGAGAAAATGAAGTAATCAACTTACTGTAAATAGCATTATATGAGAGCCCAAGTTCTGGTGACTTTCATCCTCCTAGAGCTGGGAATCCTATTGATTCTTACTGTACTTTGTGACTCTCATTTTCTCTAATCCCCAAGAAAACAGAACTATGCTCTGAAACATATAATTATTTTTTTGAATATAATTTTAGAGATTTTGAAAAATCTCAAGCTCAAGAAAATTTAGATCCCTTGGAATGTCTTTTAAAATTTGGGAACAACTGCATTGCTTGCCCTACACTGGCCCCCCTTCCCATCTGCTCACACATCTTATACAAGAACTCAAGTGAAGGGAGACAAGGAAATGGAGAACAGAGACTTGGGTGTGTGGGGAAGAGGGAGGTGAGAAGGATTGGAGGAAGAATGCGTAATCCATAGAAGGTGGTGAACAGATTCTCTTTTGTTTTCTTACCCCATCCCCCCTTTTTTTGGTCTTTTGGGGCTAATTGAAGATGGATCAGTTTAAAGCTTTGTTTCAAGAAGATTTTGTTTAGCTATGAGGATTATGCAAACCCTTCCCAAAGGGGATTGTGGCCTCACTGGTTTTGGAATCTAATTTAGGAAGCTTTCTGGAATGCAAGATTCACCCCTCCCTCCTGCCTCACTGGTGCACCTCCATCCAGGATTCTGTGGCCTGAATTACCTTAGTGGGTAACAGAGGCCTCCAGTCAAGATTGAGTTCCATTACTGCCCTCCCGTCTTGCTTTTATTTGTGCATTTTCATCTCCATATGCTTCAGACTTCCTAAAACACAGCGGGACTAGGATGGAAGTATTGTGCCCTGGTGGGCTCCTGCGTTGAAATACTTTGTGAGCAGGTGAAGCTCTTTACCCAGCAGTCTATTTCCTCTGCGATTGCTTTTTGAGCCCTGCCACTGACTTGTACGAAGTTGAGAAAAATCACTTCCTCTCTTGGGTGGCAGTTTTCCAGCTGCAAAATTAATTATCCACTTGCTTCCATCACAGTGTGTTGTAAGGGTCAGCGAGCCTGAGTTTGTGAAACTCGTCACCGTGCTAATCAGAAAGTTGTTCTGTTATTACAGTTTTGTTGTTTTAAAAGTTCTCTTGCTCTCCAGGGTTATTTAAAAAGCCAAACGGACTTCTTATAGTATGTTTGCATTTCAGGCTTTTCTTTTTTTTTTTTGACATTTCTTATGAAAATGTTAGTTTGGAGAAGAAATGAAAGGATTAGGTAAATGGAGGAAGTTATTTGAAGAATCATTTGCCTGATAAGTGCTAAGAACTGTTAGGGGCTAAGAATATAAGACTCAGTAGTTCACTCCTCTCAGAACACTCACAGTTCAAAGTAGGTGACCAAGTATTAATTGCACAGTAAGAAGGATGGGGAAAACACAAAGGAATGTCAGAGAAGGAGTACTTTATTTGTAACTACTGAAGGATGGCCAACATAAGGAGAGTAATTTTCTTGAGAGGGAACTCTATGAAAAAAGACAGAGATCTCAAAATACACAAAGAGAATTTGATTTAGATTCATGTCACTTAAAAAAATATAAGCAAATGCCTGTTTAAAATGACACGTGACACTCCCAGTTATAACATGGTTAAACATTATTCAAAATGAACAGTTACAATTTCTCCCTCCTTCCATCCTTGTGTCCCTGTGTCCCTCCTTCCTTGAATTTCCAGCCTGATCTTATCACTAGGGGCATGGTGTCCGCTCTCTTCCACCCTCTCTCCTTCTTTCTGAAACTGCAATCCGATGTTATCACTGGGCATGATGTAATAGCTCTGCCACTTTGAATTGAGGTTACCCTCTTCGGGACAGCCCTCTCACAGCAGATTTCCAAAGCAATCAAACTTGGCTTTTTCCAGTTATCCCTTCAGCTTCAGGCTAGGGTCTGGTCCTCCCTGCATTCTCACTTCTTCCCCATCTGCCTGTTTATTTTAGGTAATGGGACTTCTGACCAACCACGGCGGGGTACCCCACCAACCCCAGACTGACTACGCGCTCTCGCCTCTCACTGGGGGCCTGGAACCTACCACCACGGTGTCGGCCAGCTGCAGTCAGAGACTAGACCATATGAAGAGCTTGGACAGTCTGCCGACCTCTCAATCTTATTGTCCACCCACCTATAGCACCACGGGCTACAGTATGGACCCTGTCACGGGCTATCAATATGGGCAGTATGGACAAAGTAAGCCTTGGACTTTCTAGGGAGTGATTATTCCTGGAAGAGTGAAACACTTTAACTCTTCCTGGAGAAAGGGGAGCTGCCAACATGATTAAGCCTTCCATCCCGGTATCAATTTTGTGGCAAAGCCAGCTGGTCGTTCCAGCAAGGGCTTCCTTGTATAATTATTTTCTTAACTGATGTCAACAACCTCTTGCGGTTATTAATTGCTGAGACGTGAAAGCTGATTGCCACTAGGTAGAACACAAGTGTTGGCCCAAACGAAATAACCCCTGGCATTAGAAACACATGTTCTTAATGAGGTCAGCCCAAGGATCATACGGGGTATAATCCCCAGGACACAGAGTTCTGTCAAACTTGTCTCAGGAATAAAAATATTAGTCTCGATCCTTTGATACCCCGGTATTAAATATGACATTGTCAGCCTGTAGCTGATTTTGCCCCTTGCTGTGAATTGTCCCAGCCTGACCTGAAAAGCTGCGTGTGTTTCCTTACAGGTGCCTTTCATTATCTCAAGCCAGATATCGCATAAGTGAACTGTCCACTTGGAGTGTAAACTGGCCCTGTATCCGGTCTCCACGGCCTAGACATGAAGAATCTTCTCAGAAAAAAAAAAAAAAAAAAAAAATTACCCTTTTGGGGGGGCAATCTCGACAGGAGACAAAGGAGAATGATTGATTTTCTTTCTCCAGTAGTTGGTTTCAAATTCTTTTGAACGTGTCGAACAAAAGCAGTGGAGAAAAGGAAGATCTGGAACAATAAAAGACAAATGCAACATTTTAAGGCAATGATTTAACATGGCTACATATCAAATATCCCAACTCTAGTGCAGATGATCAAGGAGCTAAAACATTCCATTTGTGTGTGTGTGTGTGTGTGTGTGTGTGTGTGATTTATTTTAACTGGTTTGGGTAAGCAGAACGTTCTGAAAATATAGTCGGAGAAGAAAGTAGAACGAGTTTGACGTCCGATGCTGACACTTCTACAACTTTAAAACTGCTCGCTCCATGAAGCAGGAACGGAGGAGTCTTTGACACACTGGAAATGGATATAAGAATAAGTCCCACCGTTTTTAGGAAGTTAGACTAGATGTAAAGGACGTCCCCAATAAATTATTTGTTATCTTACCCTCATCTGTAATTCGGTTGTCAATATACGACCTGGGTGGACACGTCTTGTCACAGGACGGGAGGGTGGGGAAATCCAGGAGGAAAGCTTGTTTTCTTTCTCAGTGTGGAAGAGGTGTGTGACATGTGCCCAGTTTATTTTCATTCGAAAGCCAACCTGGGGTGGGGGGTGGGGTGGGGTGAAAAAGTGGTGCGCATTCCCACAGCTGCTTATCAGAGTGCAATACTGTGTACCTCACGGACGCTTTGGCAAAGTCCAGGGCCCTAGAAACAGAAGCAGAATTCTATTTTTGCAGGTGCTTTATTTTTCACAGCCCATGATTCATTGTGGTAGAATGCAGTGACGTTTGCCATTTGCTGGACAACCAACACCCGGCTTGCCCCTTTTGATGAGAGAACATGTTCGAGAATAATCCTTTTTAAATGACTACGTTTACATTCTTGTCTTTTCTATGAAAGGCAGGGCAGCAATACCGATGTCCATGTTGGCTCTCATGTACTTTTAAATTATACAATAATATCCAATATGGAAAGGTGATAGGAACTGAGGTTTACATATGTTTGTGTGGTGACATTTTAGAATGTCAATAAATTTGTTTTTTGAGATGTTCAGAGGAACAGGATGGTGGAAGGCAGTGTTATTTATTTCTTTCTATTCTTGGAACCATGAATGAGGTAGGCACAAATACATTCCTTTTAGAGTTAAAAACTATGATGTAGTGAGTTAGCGAGACTAGACATAGTACTGAGTTTAGTTCCTACGTTGGTCTTAGGGGGTGATGGATCGAGAGAAGAGCTGTCTTCGTGTTGCAGCCTCAACCAACAACGATGTGTTGTAAAAATGTCTTTCCTGTAAAAAAGTGCAGTAAATATTTACTATTTATAATGAATAAACAGTTATGAAAACTTGCCCAACACTGATTTTTTTTGGGGGAACTGGTGAATGCAGTATTAATAATAACGTGGAAATGTGGAACCATCAAGGCTTATGCTTCACTTCTAATCTACTGCCTTTTAGATTAAACCAGCAGTCCCCACCCTCTTTGGCACCAGGGATTGGTTTCATGGAAGACACTTTTTCCACGGGGTGGGTAGGCAGAGGGCTTGGGATGATTCTCTTGAGGATCGCACACCTAGACCCCTTGCATGCTCAGTTCACAGTTGGGTCCATGCTCCTATGAGAATCTAATGCCATCACTGATCTGACAGGAGGTGGAACTTAGTCATGTGAGCCATGGGGAGTGGCTATAATACAGAGAAGCTTCGCTTGCTAGTCTACCACTCACCTCCCACCATGAGGCCTGGATCTTAAAAGTCCATGGTCTGGGGGTTTAGGGACCCCTGGATTAGACTACCACATGGACATACAAGGTCACACAACCCACACCTGTTTTCTTGATGAAGATTGGTTGAAAATACTTTTAAGGACTGAAGTTTGTATTTTAATAGGTGTGGAATCTCTTCGTAGACAATCCCTTCAAGGCCAGCTTCCTATCCCCCTGGTTCTCTCAGAGCTATCAGCTCCCTTCGTAGTCACTTGGAAACGTGTTTTCCCGCAGAGAACGTCATTCCACCTTCATTGCCAGCAGTCATGTCCACTGAGGTTTTTATTGAAAGCTCTCATACTTTGTTCTTCTGTTTTGGAAGCTTGCTTTACTCTTCATGAAAAAGCATTACTGCCTATTTTATTCATTCTTCTTCCCTCCCTCCCTTCCTCCTCTTGTGCTGTTCCCCCTCCTCCCTTTCCCTCTCTCTGTTCCCTCAACACTTTATTTAAACACTTATTTAATGAGAGTCTAAATGCACCAGGCAAGTACTTGGCCTTGGTGTTACAGCAGTAATTATAACCTCGTGGATGAGACAGAGAAGCAAATACATGGCTGTAGTAAAGCATGAGGACTCTTTACTGGGGAAATGATCATAATACTCTTTGAAGCTCTTACTTGTATTGCTTCTGCTGCTGCTGCTAAGTCGCTTCAGTTGTGTCTGACTCTATGCGACCCCATAGACCGTAGCCCACCAGGCCCTGCTGTCCCTGGGATTCTCCAGGCAAGAACACTGGAGTGGGTTGCCATTTCCTCCTCCAATGCATGAAAGTGAAAGTGAAGTCGCTCAGTCGTGTCCGACTCTTAGCGACCCCATGGACTGCAGCCTACCAGGCTCCTCTGTCCATGGGATTTTCCAGGCAAGAGCACTGGAGTGGGGTGCCATTGCCTTCTCCCTTACTTGTATTGACTTGTGTTTATTCCTTCCAACATCTTATTTGAGGCAGGTGATGTCATTAGCATTCTTCTTTTAGGTAAGATCACCCAATGGCAGAGCTGGGATGTAAACCCAAGCAATCCAACTTCAGAGCCTGTGAGCTTCAACTCATTCTTTCTGCTTCCCCAAGGCCAGACTGCTGTGAGAGAACCTTATAATAAAGGAATATCATCAAATTTGGTCTCCTGCACTGCAGGCAGACTCTTAACATCGGAGTCACCAGGGAAGCTACAACTAACCATGTATGGCAATTTAAACAAGTAATTGAAAGTAAATACAATTCAGATTCCAGTTGCAGTAGCCACATCCCCAGTGTGCAAGGGCCACGTGTGGCCAGAAGCTTCCATATTGGGCAGTGATAAAGAACATCCCGCCATCATAGAATGTTCTGTTGTTCAGCACTGATCTAAAAGCACCTGTGTGTGTGCTAAGTTGCTTCAGTCATGTCCGACTGTAGCCCACTAGTCTCCACTGTCCGTGAGATTCTCCAGGCAGGAATACTGGAGAAGGTTGCCATTTCCTTCTCCAGGGAATCTTCCTGACCCAGGGATGGAACCCACGCCTCTTATGTCTCCTGCATTGACAGGCAGGTTTTTTACCACTAGTGCCACCTGAGAACAGATCACCTGAGCTCATTGGTAAAAACTCCAAGGACTCATAGTCCTGTAGATAAAGATGTCCAAATTCTTTAAATGCCTTAAGGTCTTTTAAGCATGGACACCCATCTTTCCAAGTCAATATGTTTCCCCTTTTCTGACAATTATTTATTCCAAAAATAATACAAGGAGAGGAAGGTAATCCTTACTGAATGCCTACTCTTGTAATCTAGCTTAATCTTCACAAAATAAGCCCCAATTTATAAATAAACAGACTGAGGTCCAGAATTGTTCATTAGTTTGGGTGAGGTCACACCATCAGAAATAGCAGAAGCAGACTTTGACTTCCATTCAATCTGGTGGTGGAACTCTTTATTACTATATCTCTGCATATCCTGCTTGCGGTACTCACTTCATCATGTCAACCTATCCTCATGCCAAACTCAAGTTGAAAACAAAGTATTTAAAGGAAAAATCATTCACTCCCAACACATGAGAGAAATGCTACCAGGCCATGGGGTTACTCAATAGAAACTGATCTTACATATCATTTTCCCTTCCTTCCTGATCTCAGAACTTGCCATATGTGGCTCATACCTCTTTTTGATACTTCTTTTTGCCCTTCTCTTATTTCTACATGTCTCTGAGATCTGTTACTCTGCTTGTATTTCTTATGTTGAAAGTCTCTGTAGATCATTTCCCCCTGACTTCTTTTGGCATCTAATCTGTCTCCAGGGTATTGGGGCTCTGACTTCCCCCAGTCCTAACCCTAGTTGGGGTCTCTACTCTCACCCTCTAGGACAGGCAGCCCTCAGGACTTTGAACTTTCAGCATTCAACTGAGTTCAAACTTGACTTTGTATGAAGGGCTTCCCCTTTGTCCGTGTAGTTATACACTTTGATCTAAAAACCTTAAATCTAAAAACTGAAATTTAGAACTTAAAATTATTAAACAGTGGATTATGAATGTTAACTGCTGAGTCGTTCCTTGGCAATTTTCCTAGAAACTGACACATTTTGCGCCTGTGATGGAAACAAACATATTGCTTTAGGCTTTTAATTAGCCCAATTTGAAAATGCATGTTTACACACACTTAGATATTTGGAGAACATCCTTTGTTAGAAGGGATCTTCATTAGTGTTGGCATACAGAACCAGTGTAATTGACCAGGTCACTGGTTGTGAATTTAGAAAGAGACTTAAGTGGGGGCGGGACGGATTAATTAATGCCCTTTGTGTGGACATACCATGGATGAATCTCTCCTCAAACTATATAATTGCTGCATGGAACCCAAACTGAGATCTCTTTGGAAGGAAATCCATTTTGGGGGTGAAGATTTGGGCTTCAACCATTCTGAGAATCTGGTTTTTTGATGTTTAATCATTTATGAGTAAGGAGCATGCTAAGTCGTTTCAGTTGTGTCCGATTCTTTGTGACCCTATAGGCTGTAGCCCACCAGGTTCCTCTGCCCATGGGATTCCCCAGGCAAAAATATTGGAGAGGGTTGCCATGCCCTCCTCCAGGGAATCTTTCTGACCCAGAGATACAATGTTCATCTCTTGGGTCTTCTACATTGGTAAGCAAGTTCTTTACCACTAGCGCCATCTGGGAGTAAGGAGAACTGGCATCAGACATCAAAAAGTGACATGTGGCAATATTTATGCAAGGAGATCCAGAGGTCTTGGACAAGCCTTGGCCTTGGACAAGCACTCATGGATCTTCAGTCAGTGTTAGATGATATACGAGAAGATAGGAATAAAGAACTCGGTTTAGGGTTCTTGCTAAATGCCAGTGATATAAGCGAGTTCTCTCTTTGTCATAGACCCATTCCTTGGTATTTCTGATAGGTACCCAAGTACCTAGTCCCATGTGTGTCCCCAAATGAGTACTGCGTGCCTGCCTGTTGAATACATAAATGAATGAAGAGTGTCTCAAACTATCCCAACGTGATCTTCTGAAGGAGGATCTCCACCTCAAGGGTGTGTGAATTATAGTAGGAATGGAATCAGTTAGGGACAGGCTTTATTCAGGGCAAAGAACAGCTTTTAAAACATTTTCTACTTAAATAAGGGAAGTAAGGAAGAATATAGACATGTTGGTGGGTGGATGAGGAGACTATGAAGTTGCAGGAATTCACCTCTGCTTCTTCTGTGTTTTCTGAAGTTGAACACAGTGGGAAGAGGCAGACATTTAAAACAGCCTCAGTGGAACAGTGAGGGACCTGTCGTGGGACACAGACAGGATGTGGAGCAACCTTGAGCACCCAGGAGAGGGCAGGATGACTTTGTTCAGCTGCGCTTGGTGGCTCACGCACGGGGACTGAGTGTACTGGAGACTGGACTGGTTCTTTTAGGGGCATTTGCAGCATCGCCAGTTAGGAATGAGTGGTGGAAAGGCTGCTGGAGAGGATGGAAGAAGCTAAGTCTTGCAGGGCCCTGAAGGCCATTCTAAGAGCTTCCTCCTTAGTACCTATGAGACTGCTAGACTAGGATTTTTTTTTTAATTGAGGTATAATTGCTTTGCAGTGTGTTAGTTTCTGCTGTACAATGAAGTAAATCACCGTATGTATATTTATCTCCCCTCCCTCCTGAACCTCCCTCCCCTAGGTCATCACAGAACACCAAGCTGAGCTCCCTGTGCAAGTTCCCTATAAAAAAGCTATTTTACACATGGTAGTATTTTAAAGCAGGGGGAAATACAATTAGACATACATTGTTGGAAAGATCATTTTGGAAAGCTGCCGTTTGGTGCTGGTGATGAGAACTGAAATGGGATCCACTGCACACCAGAGAAGAGATGACATCTCTGCCTAGAGATTTCAGAGATACAATGGACCCCAAGCTCCTAGACTTGACAGGGTTACAAAGTATAGGGGACAATCTTCTGAGAAAACCGTTCTCCTATGCCTTAGCATCCTCACGTCTTTAAGAATGACATACTGCTCTAAAAGTAGTTTTCTGAAGGCAGTGTAGCCTAATGCTATAGATTTTAAGAACGCTAGACCTAGGTTTTAAATTCTCCATGGGCAATTTTAAAATTTGTGCTACTAATAAGTCATCTAATTTCTCTAAACTAATTTAAATTACTCTAAAGAACAAAAAATGGTGATGATTTCTTTATTGGACTCTATAGAGGGTTAAATGGTATCTTGAACATGCCTGGCAGATGGTGGGCAATAAATAAATCTTTAGCTATTGATATTATTAGTTAATCACCTTGGTCGTAATATGCAGATTATAAAATGTGCTCCTGGACTTTTAACTTCCACAGTAACCTAGCCAAGTTGCTAAAATAATGAGGAATTATTTTTAATGACTATGAATAGAAAAGTCAGAAAATAGCTCTTTTATGTGAATATAACTTATTGAGCAGACGTATTCATAGTTTCTTTTTTTCTTTGCCATATATGGTCATGGTTTTTAAATGATTCTCTCTTACCACTGAGAGTTCCCCAAATAATGGGACTGAAGTCACAAACAAGAAAATAATAAGCTGACCTCTGCTCCAAAAAGTTCTTACTGATGATGGCTCATTTATCAGGGCAATTTTCGTCATGGTAAAACAGGCATGTTTCTAAGATGCAAAGGAAGTACAGTAAAGGTCAGTCAGAGACAGTAGATTCTCATTGCAAGACTGACACTTAGCAGTGTATGATGGCAGTGAGGAGCAGTTATTGGGGATATCAGGGGTTTGGGGGGGAGAAGCATTTCTAGTTCTTTTGGGTTTGGATTTTATAGGAATCCAAATTTGTCAATACAAATTTGTATTTGTCAGGGGAGAAAGTGTGAGTAGATTTTTTGCAGGCACAAGTCTGGGAACTTTTAACCTCATGATCCAGGGCAGAAGGTTTGACTACCTAAATGGTGGTTCCCATCTGTCTTCTTTGCTGAAAAAGCCCCAACTTCTTTCAGTTGTGTTGCAGTCAGATACTGGGGTCAGTAGAGCCCAGTGAAATCCAGGGCATAGATAGGGAGGGAAGAATCACTGGGTTCTAGCAATACCTCAAGACACTCTCTTGAGATGACAGTGAGGCAAATGCTCAGTATTATGCTAACAGTTAGAATGTGAACTGGGAGCCACTGAGATCTGAGTTCTAACCCTTTTGTTCATTTATTTGGTAAACACTTTTTGAGAGTCTTCTGCCAGCCAGGAATTGTTTTATTGTCTATGATGTTTTGTTCAACAAACAGTGGTTCCTGACTTCAGAAGCTCATGGAGGGAACGTAGATCTACATGAATAAAGAAGCAAACATATAGGGCTTCCTTTGTAGTCCGGTGGTTAAGAATCCATTTCTGTCAATGCAGGGGACACTGGTCGGGGAAGATCCCACATACCACACAGCAGTGGAGCCCGATCGCTGCAACTACTGAAGCCCAGGCTCCCTAGAGCCCACGCTCTGAAACAAGAGACGCCACCACGATGAGAAGCCCGCACACCAGGACTAGAGAGTAGCTCCCTCCTGCCACAACTAGAGAAAGCCCACACGCAGCAACGAAGACCAAGTGCAGCCGAAATAAATAAATGAAAGAAGAAGCAAACATATAATTAGAAATCGTGCTGAGTGTTGGGAAGGAAAAGAATAAGATGCAAAGAGAGATTAACGGGATCGACTTAGACTGAGCCTTTAGGGAAGGCCTGGCAGAAAATGAGAAACAGTGACTCTTGGGAAGGGAACAGTGAAATTTTCTAAACAGAGGGCACAGCAATTGTGATGGCCTGGGTATGAGAACGAACTTTGCTTGTTTGAGGTACTGAAATTAAGTCCTTGCATCTGATACGCAGAGCAGAAAAATGAGGCTGGCCTGGGCTGGGTCATGCCAGGTCCCCTATAGGCCACAGTAAGGGGCTTGGATTTGATTCTGTATGCAGTGGGAAGGGACTGAGGACTTTCAAGCAGAGGAAGGACATTATCTAATCTTCATCCTTCGTGGAGGACGTGTTGGAGGGATGCAGGACTGGAGATCCTGGGAGGTAACATAGTGAGACTTAACTTGCATGTGTTGTCCTGTGTGAATACTTAGATGTGGATTTCAATACTGATTCAATCTCCTATAATTATTTACTTATTCCCTCCAAGCAATAGCTTCTCTGAGCTGCCATTTTCAAAATTAAGTGAATAAGAATTCATAGGATAGTGAGATTAATTGAGTTAATTCTATGTGTTTCCACACAGACTGTTGCATAGAGTGAACTTCCAAGAAATGTTAATTCTCTTTCCGTCCCCACTGGGAGTAGATAAAGGACCTGATACTCTACTTCTTAGTGAAGGTGTGTGTGTGTGTGTGTGTGTGTGTGTCTGTGTGTGTCTGTGTGTGTGTGTGGCATTGAGGCCAATGGGTTGATGAAAGTAAAACAAAGAAAAGATATTACTGCTTTCCTTACTTGGTCTATTATACATGTATGTGCTCAGTTGCTCAGCTGTGTCCAACATTTTTGTGGGCCTGTGGGCTGCAGCCCACCAGACTTCTCTGTCCATGGAATTTTCCAGGCAAGAATACTGAAGTGGGTTGCCATTTCCTCCTCCAGGAGTTCTTCCCAACCCAGAGATCACACCTGTGTCTCTTGGGTCTCCTATATTGGCAGGTGGACTCTTTACCACTGTGCCACCTGGAAGCCCCTGGTCTATTATAGGGGTAGCAATGTCTGTTAGTATTCACAACATTAAAAATTATGTTTTCATTTTAAAAATACTAATGGACCATTAAAAAAAATTAGAAACCATAGAAAAGTAGAAAGATTAAAAAAAAAAAAAGGCCATCTAAATTAACAGAAAGTAAAAGTTGCTCAGTTGTGTCTGACTCTTTGCAACCCCACAGACTATACAGTCAATGGGATTCTCCAGGCCAGAATACTGGAGTAGGTAGTCGTTCCCTTCTCCAGGGGATCTTCCCAACCCAGGGATTGAACCCACATCTCCCACATTGTAGACAGATTGTTTACCAGATGAGCCACCAGGGAAGCCTGAAGCCCAAAGAATTGATGCTTTTAAACTGTGGTGTTGGAGAACACTCTTGAGAGTCCCTTGGACTGCAAGGAGATCCAACCAGTCAATAGTAAAAAAAATCAGTCCTGAATATTCATTGGAAGGATTAATGCTGAAGCTGAAGCTCCAATACTTTGGCCACCTGATGTGAAGAGCTGACTCATTTGAAAAGACCCTGATGCTGGGGAAGATTTTGAAGGCAGGAGGAGAAGGGGCAACAGAGGATGAGATGGTTGGATGGCATCACTGACTTGGTGGACCTAAATCTGAGCAAGCTTCGGGAGTTGGTGTACTGCAGTCCATGGGGTCACAGAGAGTCGGACACAACTGAGCAACTGAACTGAACTTAACTGAGAGAAACAGAAGCCAAACATAACCACTGGTAATATTTTGGTTTTCTTAGCCTCTTTGCACTGAGGATAATATGGCAGACAGTGTCTACTTGTTAGGGAGGCTAAAAGAAAATTGAGATATTTGTGAAAAGTTTCAAAAATTTTGGATGAAAGATTCTACACAAATATAATGCCCTGTTGTTTCATTGCCACTTTCAGAATTATTGTAAAGATTTAAATTTTGGGGTTCTATTTTGGACTGGTCAGTATTTCAGGGCCTCAAGCCTTGTTTCAATATTAGGGAAAAGCAGACATCTTGAGGAAGAGAACTCTGGTATCTCATAAATTATTATCCTAGCACGTAAATGGATATTATGCCTTGTAAATAATTTCTTTCATTTAAGAAAAAGTGTTGACTATGCAACCTGAGGATCTGATGCCCTCCTGCTGCAGAGATGAATTGGAATTAATTCATTTTTGTAATGATAAGCAGTTAAATTGTGTTTCTGACAGCTGGTAACTGGAAGATTTTCAAGCACAAAAAAGGAATTGGCTGACTTACTACACACACACAGCACTGCCTAAAACCCCATTGTCTAAGTGACCAATAGCACACCACAGGAAATCAGCACTTGGGCGTAAATGTCTTCCAGTCTTTGGAAATACAGTGTTATCCAGTTACTCAGTCTGTGTCATGAAATATGAAAATAGTTCAGGAAAGACACATCCCACTTGACCTTTGCAGAATGATTTAATAAAGTTAGCTTGATACAAAAATATGAAAAAGTAATTGCTGATAAAAGCAGACTTGTGGCTTCCTTCTTTCAGATCCTCCTTTCTTTGGAAACACTTCACAGGCCTTATTAACTCTTTAATGTTGTTGTAATTGGTGGCATTTGTCCCTGAGGCCGTGTTACCAGCCCCGGAGTTGGGTTCCATTAGAGCAGAGATTCCGCGTCTCCTACGTTTTCATCCCCTTTCAGCACTCATCTTGATATCTTTGTCTACATAATTAGGCAAATATGTTTTCAATTGTTTTTACGTGTGTACACATTTCACCCCTTTTACTGCTATCTTGATTGATGTTTTATGGGATACATTTTCATTGGTGGCCTCCTCCGCTTAGAGAGGTGCCAACGTTGGCTTCTGCATCCACTTAGGACTCGATCGCTTCCATCTGCAGGTGTAACTGAATCTGGTCCTTCACTTTCCCAATAAGGGCTGTCCTTCCCAGGCTTCCTCACTGACGCCTCTATCACCCCATCCTTCCGTTTCCTGTTATTTATTTTATGGTGTTGTTCTGATTTGAAATGAAATGCAGAGAAAATTTGGAGACTACAAAGACGTTGAAAAGAAAACTTCCTTATGGGTTGAGAACTGTCATCACAACGGCAACCATCAGCTGACGTGGTTTCTTCCCAGAGGCCTCTTGGACCTCCCAGCAACACTGTGCAGTTTATTTTCATCCAAGGGCACCCCATTACCTGATATTTTCTTGCTCACTCATTTGTTTGTGTAAACTGTGACAGTAGGGATTTTGTCTCTCCTACTTAATGGTACTTCTCCTGTGCCTGTGATGGCCTGGGATATATTTGGTCCTCAATAAATATTTGCCTAGTTCAATAAATGAACTGATTTATATTTTCAAACATATCTTTTTTTTCTCTTAAACATCTAAAAATACTAAAAAGAACTAATGTAATTATTAGGTTTACATCAGGATTTCTTTCTGATGTTGTATCAGCCAGGAGAAGCTGGACAGTGCTGCCCGTAACAGTCTCTTCTTCATGACTGAAGACAATGAAGATTTATTTCTAACTTTCTCTACATGTCCAATGAGCTCTGCTCATCGTGGTCACTCAGGAGCCCTGACTGATGGAAGTTTTATCTTTGCACATACTTTCTACAAACCTGGGGCAGGAGAAGGGCCAAGATAAGTTGAACATTGGCTGTTAAAACTTCTGCTCAGTTGAGACATGTTTTATATCTGCTCACATTTAATTGACCAAAGCAAGCCATGCAGCCTAACCTCAGAAAAGATGGAGGAAAGAAATTACTTTAACTAGAGCTCTTGTGATGATAATGTGGGTTAATATCACACTTGGTAGACAAAAGTAATTCTGTGTCTTACCCTAGACTCCCAATCCTTCATTCCAGCCTCTCCACTATTTACAGACTCTGGTATATCATGCTCAAAAATTTTCTCTTCATATAAAAATATATGTAATGTATATATAGATGTATGCATGCATCCTTTTTTGGGTACTCAAGAATATTCAATAAATGCTATTCTGTCTTTTCTTTTCTTGGTTATTGGATTGTTTTATTTCTGCATATTTTTAAAGATCTCTCTCTAGACATCATATAGTTCTCCTGCATTAGCGGCCATTGCTGTATGTACCATGGTTCACTTAGTTCAGTTCAGTTCAGTTGCTCAGTCACGTCCGACTCTTTGCGATCCCATGGACTACAGCACACCAGGCTTCCCTGTCCATCACCAACTCTGGGAGCTTGCTCAGACTCTCGTCCATTGAGTCAGTGATGCCATCCAACCATTTCATTTAATCACTTCCCTTTTGATGGTAGGAGGTTTCCAATCACCTCCTTTGACAACAGTGCTAACATGCACTGCGATGAAACTACTGTGATGTAATAAGAACAAGCCTGTCTTGGCTTCAGAAAGATCTTGTTTGCAACCCTAAATCCCACTGATTACCTGAATAGGGAACTCAAGCCTCATGTATCTTGGTTTTTTCAGCTATGAAAAGGAGATATTAATGCATCCTTTAAAGCACTCTTGTGAGAAGTAAATGAGATAATTTCTTGTAACCTAATGGCCTTTCAATAAAAATTTTGCGTGACTGTTTCGTCATTGAACTTGAATTTAAAGGATTATTCATATGGAATCGTACTAGAATAGTAGGTAGCAGTTAGTAAGCACTCAAATGTATAAATACCATGGAGGTTTTCTTATTCATTTTTTCTATTTTATTGTATAACACCTGAATTTTTTTTGCCCAATCTTAAATAGTTTTCATTTATCTTATTAAAAGTGTATCAATTAACTTAAGTCCATTTCTGATCAAGAATAAACAGAATTTTCATAGTTTGTTATATGAACTCATAATTATCTAGCACATCCATGCTATGTAATCTGGGGTATGTCCTATAAGTATGTCCTATAACTGTGTAGTCCACGTGGTTTCAATAGAAATGTACACTAATTTTATGGCCACAATTAACAATTCAGAAAATCTTGCCCTCAAAGTCTTCCTTCTGTTTCATAGCATTACTGCTAGCATGGGGCCGCAAAGAGTCAGACACAGCTGAGAGACGAACACACACACTGCCAACCATGTAAATTGTGATGCCACCTGAATTTACACATTCATCAGAGTGACACACTTCTGGTCATTTTTCAGTAGCCAAAGCAAGTCACATGGTCCTTCTCTCTTCAAACATAACGTATCTGGAGGTGAACTCTTTATTCTCCTTTGCTTACAGTCTGATTCTATCTACAGTTACTGCTCCTCATCTCAGTAAACAGCAACACTATTCACCTGGTTGATCATGCCCCCAAATTGGGAGTCATTTTGACTTCTCTTTTTCTCTCATGCTGCACATCCAAATTATCAGCACATTGTAGTAGCTTTAAAAGTATATCTCAAATCTAATCACCTCTTAATATTTCTGTTGTTAACAATCTAATGCAGTCATTGCTCTCTCTCAGTGCCTGAACCACTACCTCAATACCTTTCAAATGTGATCTTTGTTCCCAGTCTTAGCACTCTGCCCTAGTCTGTTTTCCGAACAACAGCCACAGTGATTATTTTAAATGCAGGTCAAATCTAGTGACATTCTCTCACACCTAGAACAAAGTTCAGTGTTTTTCAAACTGGTTTGTAATCTCTGTGTGTGTGTGCCTGTTTCTGTGTGGTACGTATATCTAAACCTATGCTATTTTTTGATGCAGACGCTTTTTTCTTACTTTGAGTTGCAATAGAAAAAAAAATATAAACTCAATTTTGTAATCTGGCTTCTGGATCTCTTTGCAACCTCTTGTTCTAATTCTCCCATTAATTCAGCCCTAATCACACTGCCTTTCTTGCTGTTTCTTAGCACTCCAAGCACCCATCACCTCAGGACATTTGCACTTGCTGTTTATTTGTGTTGGATCATTAATCATCCAGATATTCAGCACCTTCAGTTTCTTTTACCTACTTAGAAACCTTCCTTAGAAACTTTCCATTTTCTTTGTCATTTTCAGAAGCCTAAAGGCTGGTTCAAAAAGTTAAATTCTAGGACAAAGGATCTAAAAAAATGGATGAGGAGCAAAGCTAGTATATTTTTCTTATGATCATCTATTAGTATATGTATATGCTGCTGCTACTGCTGCTAAGTCGCGTCAGTCGTATCTGACTCTGTGTGACTCCATAGACGGCAGCCCAACAGAATCCTCTGTCCCTGGGATTCTCTAGGCAAGAATAAGAATACTGGAGTGCGTTGCCATTTCCTTCTCCAATGCATGAAAGTGAAAAGTGAAAGTGAAGTTGCTTAGTTGTGTCTGACTCTTAGCGACCCCATGGACTGTAGCCTACCAGGCTCCTCCATCCATGGGATTCTCCAGGCAAGAGTACTGGAGTGGGGTGCCATTGCCTTCTCTGGTATATGTATATAAGATTCTATAATTTTTATTACCAAACTAGAAAGAGGCACCTCTATAAAAAGTCTAGAATCTGCCTAGCTCCCTCCAGCTCCCCAAATTAACAGTATCTTTCCACTTATTTCTTCAGTTCAGTTCAGTTCAGCTGCTCAGTTGTGTCCAACTCTTTGTGACCCCTTGGACTGCAGCATGCCAGGTCTCCCTGTCCATCACCAACTCCCAGAGTTTACTCAAACTCATGTCCATCGAGTTGGTGATGCCATCCAACCATCTTATCCTCTGTTATCTCCTTCTCCCCCTGCTCTCAATCTTTCCCAGCATCAGGGTCTTTTCAAACGAGTCAGCTCTTCACATCAGATGGCCAAAGTGTTGGAGTTTTAGCTTCAACATCGGTCCTTCCAATGAATATTCAGGACTGATCTCCTTTAGGATGGACTGGTTGGATATTCTTGCAGTTTAAGGGACTCTCAAGAGTCTTCTGCAACACCACAGTCCAAAAGCATCAATTCTTCAGTGCTCAGCTTTCTTTATAGTCCAACTCTCACATCCATACATGACTACTGGAAAAACCATAGCCTTGACTAGGTGGACCTTTGTTGGCAAAGTAATGTCTCTGCTTTTTAACATGCTGTCTAGGTTGGTTATAGCTTTCCTTCCAAGGAGCAAGCGTCTTTTTATTTCATGGCTGCAGTCACCATCTGCAGTGATTTTGAAACCCCAAAAAATAAAATCTGACACTGTTTCCACTGTTTCCCCATCTATTTGCCATGAAGTGATGGGACGTTGGCCACCTAATGAGAAGAGCTGACCCATTTGAAAAGACCCTGATGCTGGGAAAGATTGAGGGCAGGAAGAGAAGGGGACAACAGAGGATGAGATGGTTGGATGGCATCATCAACTCAATGGACATGAGTTTGAGTAAACTCTGGGAGTTGGTGATGGACAGGGAGGCCTGGCGTGCTGCAATTCAAGGGGTCACAAAGAGTTGGACACAATTGAGCAGCTGAACTGAACTGAACTGAACTGATGGGACTGTATGCCAGGATCTTAGTTTTCTTACTGTTGAGCTTTAAGCCAACTTTTTCACTCTCCTTTTTCACTTCATCAAGAGGCTCTTTAGTTCTTCACTTTCTGCAATAAGGGTGGTGTCATTTGCGTACCTGAGGTCACTGATATTTCTCCCGACAATCTTATTCCTTATGCTTACACAAACGTATAAGCCTATATTTGCATATACGGAGTTGTTTCTGGCACATTACTGTGCTTTATTTGTGTGTGTATGTGTTGCATAATACTGGAGAGGGTGGATCTATCTTAATTAATTACACCATTTTCTGATGTAACTATATCATTTTCACATAACGTGTTAGTTGCTCAGTTGTGTCCAACTTTTTGCAATGCCATGGATTGTAGCCCACCAGGTACCTCTGTCCATGGAACTCTCCAGGCAAGAATACTGGAGTGGGTTGCCATTTCCTTCTCCAGGGGATTGTCCCGACCCAGGGATCGAACCCAGGTCTCCCACATCTGAGCCATCAGGGAAGCCCCTGACCGAGCACATAGCTTCCACACAAACATACTGGGGTAAGTTTATCTCTCTATCACCTCTGTCTCTATCTGTATCTCTTTCCATATTGGCACTTTAGTTTCTATAGGGTGGATTTCTAGAAATGGGCTTGCTGTGGTGAGCTACTTCATTTTCAGTCAGTGTCCCAACACTTCAGTAGCTTCAGTTCAGTTCAGTCAGTTGCTCAGTCGTGTCCGACTCTTTGTGACCCCATGAACTGCAGCACGCCAGGCCTCCTTGTCCATCACCAACTCCCAGAGTCCACCCAAACTCATGTCTATTGAGTCGGTGATGCCATCCAACCATCTCATCCTCTGTTGTCCCTTTCTCCTCCTGCCTTCAATATTTCCCAGCATCAGGGTCTTTTCAAATGAGTCAGCTCTTCATATCAGGTGGCCAAAGTATTGGAGTTTCAGCTTCAACATCAGTCCTTCTAGTGAAGCTAAAGGAGGCCTGACCTCTTTTCTTAGCTTGGTCATGGCTCCCACCCCAACGGCCCCACCTAAGTGCACACAAGATGGCGACAGCGGGAGGTAAAGTAGCTGTTGTGGCTCCTGACCTAAGCTGTTTGTTTATAGTGACCCCACCTCAGAAGCAGTGTGCTCCTTTTGACCACTGACAAAGAGGGCAATTAATATGAAATTCATGTGCTTTTCTGGATTGTAATTCTGTGCTACCTGCCTTTAAGAGAACTTTGAATAAAACTAAACATATGGGGAAGTTTGGAAAATTTTTACATAGTTCATTCATAAAAGAGCAGGGGAAAGTGCTGCTGCTTCGAGTCCCATTCAGTTGTGTCGCTGGAATATATGCCCCCGAGTGTTTGAGAAGGAATATATGAAATACACCATTAGAGCACCTAAATGCCATAAACAGTTGTTTAAATAATTCCACCAAATGATTTAGAATTCAAATCTGTATTTTTATCGGAATTCAGTTGGCATTAGGGTAATAGAATAACCTTTTTGATTTTGTCTCTTCATCCTGGCTTCTCTTTCATGATTTACTAGTTCTCAGTTTTATCTTTTAGAGCTTCTAAGTTACTTAGTTTTTGTATTTTTCAAGCAAGTAGTATTTGGCAATTAGGATTTGGTGGTTAAAAAATCTTTAGTTTTCGGTTAACGGAAGTTAAAGGAGCAGCAACTACAACCACCAAAAAAAGCCAAAGCAAATATGTGGACCAGGAAAAACATAATGAAAAAACTGCCAATGAATTCACCAGGACTAAAATCAACTAGTCTAATACCTACACATATTTAATGATAAACTAAATACTCCATTTTAAGATGTTCAAATCAATTTGATATAAAATTAATACAATCTGAAACACTTTCTATATTTTAAAGTAAATTTAAGTGATTAGCTCCTGATATCAAAATGACATAATAAAAAAGCCAAAAGGTAATAATATACAAAGACCACAATTAAAATGACTCTACATGGCAGTGTTGGCTACCTGGTTTCACTGTATCAGAGATTTCAACTCAGAACCTAGGGCACTGATCAAATAAAAATCAAGAAATGAAAGGAGATTTCATGACATTATTGTTGACTGTGTTCTCTTTGCCTGAGTTTTTTTGTTTGTTTGTTTGTTTGATGAGAAAATGAAGAATTTGGTTCTCGAAGGCAGTGGGGGTGTCGCACAAAACGTGGAACTACAGTGCTATCGCTTCTATTCTGATCTTGCTCAAGTTCATCAGGGAAAATTAACGTTGGCAGCTTATTCAGTGACTAAATCTTGATATTTTTCTGGCTTAATTCATAACATAACTGTAAGCTATTGCTCCATGTTTATATTTCCCATCCATTTCTCACATTTCCAAAGCATGCTGATATGTGATCCAGGCCATTTAGCTACCATAATTGGCATTTTTCTTGGGCCAAAAGGAAACAAATTCCTTATCCACCATACTTTTTTAATTTCTGAAAAACAACAAGTAACATGGTTAATCCCCTTTTTGATCTTTTTTCCTTTTGAATTTTCCTTATATTCTTTCTCTCTTTTAATCTTTTACTCTCTTTTTAATCTTCTCATTTTGCCCCACCCCTTTTATTTGACTTCTCGTTATGTACTCCTTTAAAAGAATCGGTCCAGTCTATGGAAATGGTTCTTCAGAGGCTGTTCAAAGAGCCATTATCCACAGTTAGAGGCCCTACTATTTCTCTAAAGAATTTCATTGCAACACTTGCCAAGATGTCTCAACAGACTATCTTTCACAGTATTAATAGCACATAAATCTTGTGGACTAAATGATGCTTAGTGAAATTATTTTCTTGTGATGAAACGTTAAAATATATTCGATTTTTCACCTTCCGAATATACATGCAAGACAAAAGTTATCCTAACAACTCAGAAAAATTGGTAATTCACAAGTCACTTAGCTTTTTCTTTCAATCAGGGGCATCCATATACATCTTTAATTTCTGTTAGACTACTTTGGTGGCAACAAATGGAGCAGAAGGGCAGTTTAGTTTCAAATGCAAGCACTATTGAATTAATCTTTACTTTCTTACACAATTTTGAAACTCACATAGCAGTGACATTATTTATGCATAAGGTACACTTTTAACAGTAGCCAAGAGTTTGGAAAGAAAGGAATGAAAGTTTGGGAACTTAAAAATATATAGGTCTTCCTTCTAACTTGAAAGACATATTTAAAATGAGTTGCTTATTTCTCTTATAAGTCACATTTTCAAAACACATTCATAAGATGTTTGGCTCCTGGTCTAATATTACACCTTTCCCTTTCATCTTTCTTTTTACTACAAACCCTTAATGACAAACGCAGGCAGACCAGTGATACTGATATACCGCAAGCTTAGCATGTGAATTAGTCATCAGACAATCAGTTCAGGGGTCAGGCTTAGAGAAACAGTGCAAAGTTTGCAAAATGCAGGTCAGCAGAGGTGCTCTCCACTTCAAAGAGGGCGTGCTTGGCCACGAGAACTCGGATCCCAGGCAGAAACAGCTGGGATTGTCGTTTGTCCAGAGATGGAAGGCTTGTGTGTGTTTGAGCGTGTTTGTAGGCAAGATTGGGTTTCACTACTTTGTAGAACAACAATTTACTTTAGGAGGCTGTGCTGATAAAACACAATAGGAAGCTGGTGTCCACAGAAGCCCAGGTCACTAATATCAAGCAAGGGGACTGATCTGGGACAAACCACACAAAAAGATATCTGAAACGTCCCCATGTGGTTGACTTGCTCAGGATTTCAGTTTCCGAGAAATTTATAAAAGCATTTCCTTTTCTTGGGAGTAAAGTGAGAACCCCGTTTTGTTTGTATAGGAACTGAAGAGAAAATATGAAAATTTGAACCTATTCTGAAGATTTTAGAATTTGCTTTTTCTACCTTATTTTGTTCACGGGCAAATATAAGAAAGAAAAAATTTGATTCAGACTTTTGTTTGAAGAAAATATATAAGGAAATATATAAGAAATATATAAGGAAAACCAGTGTGTCCTTTTCCACTTCAGTTTATTTTTCTTAGGAAAAATAAAAAAAGGGAAGTCAAGTCTGCATGTTACCCTAAAGTTAAAACTTATTTTAATTAAAGTTGTAAAGAATATTTACATTTGTATTCGGTCTATAAGTGCATTTTAGTTTCAGTTTTAAAAATGAGATCTCTTCTTAGTGTTCTCAGGGTTTTAGGGCAACTCATCCGGAACTCAGCAAGTAGAGAGTCACTGTCTTCAAAGAAGCAAATGTACAGGATGCTAGTTTGACCTCAAGCTGATGTTACCATTTTCATTTTTGAGAAAAACTACAGCGTGAATCAAGAGAACTGGGTTCTTGCATCTCTCAGGGTTTTTCAACTACTGGAAAGAAAACTGGAAAGCGAAGTAAAAAATGCTAAAGAGAAAAAAAAATTCAAAATCCAAACCATATGACAATGCCTAGTTCTTCATTTTCTTTGTCATGTTGGTTTACTCTTTCTTGGCATTAACTGTCTTGTTGGGTTATAGTTGCTCCAAGAAAGCCATTTCAAAGAAAGATCTTTACCAGGAGTTCAATGAGAGTGAGCCCTGAAACAAGAATGTGACCCGTCGATGGTGGAGAAGCATTACTTTGAAGACGAAAAGCCTTCTTTGAACACTGAAACCAGGATACTGTGCTAAATACTCATAGAAGGCTCCTATCATAGGGGGGCTGTAGACACCTTATTCAGCTAATTCCAGCCTGATAAGCCAAATTATTGCCTGAATGCAGAAAAAGACCGACTTTCTAAAAAAAAAAACCAAAAAACAAAAAAAGCCCTGATTTATTTGCAAAAGAATTTTCAAGAGGAGGTATAACTTATAATGCTTTTCTGTCTTTTTATAAATCAGTATTAACATGCCACTAATTCATCACAGAGCATCAGTAATGGAATGTTTTGGACTGTATTCTTTTAAGTTATAGGCAGAAAAAGAAGAAAAAACCAGCTCGACTCAAGTATAGTGAATACTTTGAAGGAATTTGTTACTTATGATATTATCTGGTGATAAAGCCCATGAATTTCTGGTTTCATTGGAAATTAACTCTGGGAGCACAAGCAGTACAGCAGAACGTGCTTTACCCTTCTTTATGAACTAATACCACTGAATATGGGAATATATCAATTCCCTCCATGCCCCCGCCCCCATTACTCAGCTGAGTTCATATGCAATGGGAAAATTATTAGCACAACATCTGCAGAACATAATTACACTGCTGTTTTATATCTTTTTACTGGAAACCTAGGAGTTGAAAGCTGACATTTTTTCTTTCCATGACTTGAAAACATTCATAAATCTTATAACACAAGTGTGCCTCTGATTTTCATTGGTAGCCACTAATGGTCATTTATTTCTGCAGGGCTATTCCCATGAATTTTTTTTTTTAATATATTTTTAATACTGATTAAATTAATGCAAAATACAGTATATTTAATATGATTTGTTTTCAATGTATCAGATTATCTAACTCTTTCTATCAGTTTCTTTGACACTGTAGATTGATTTATAAACGTTTTGTATTTGTTTTGAACATCTGAAATTTTGGACTTCCCAGCTGACACAGTGGGAAAGAATCAGCCTGCCAATGAAGGTGATGCAGGAGATTCCTGGGTTGGTCAGGGAATGGCACTTTTAAGAGGATTATAAGAATAATAATAACATCATCTATATTAACAAACATTTTGTTGCTAACATTGTAAGTAAATAAGGATGGTTACCATTGTCTACAAGTGCATCACAATGACTGCGTTGTGGTCAACTGAGTGTTTACTTTGTGACAGACACACATTAGGAGCTGGGATGTAGGGAGGTGCAAAACAAAGTACTTAGCTTCATGGAGATTACCTTTTAGGAGAAGAGACAGACAATAAATAAATGAGAGGTTAAGTAAAAATGGAAAGGAGAAAAATAAAGCAAGATAAGTGATTAAGGTTGGGGGTGCTGTTTTAGGGAAGGGGTTAGACCCAGTGTGTCTGAACAGGTGATATTTGAGCTTTGATGACATTGAGATTTGAATGACAAGAAAGAGTTAGCTATGTGATGATCTGGGGGAAGAAGATTCTAGGCAAAGGGACCAGAAAGTGTGAAGGCAATGTTAAGAGGAAGAGCTGGGCATGTTGTTTTAGTTTTGTTTTGTTTAAATGTTTTTATTTAAAAAAATTAAAGATCTTCCTGTCAGCACTTCTTCCCAGCACAGTTAAATTTTATTTATACCAATTACAATATAATTACAACCAATAAATCAAGAAGGGTTAGATGGGTACTTATGGCTTCAAATTTAAAAGGGGAGTAGGGGGCACTTCAAACAAAGTAAAAAACTACCTAAATTTTAAGAGTAATTGCCAGCACAACTGTCAGATGGGCATTTTATTTCCTGCCATCTAATCAGTAATCAGTGCAGACACAGGTGATGAAGGGTTCCAAAACAAAGTATACAGAGGAAGTAATTTACAACCACAGAAGTTGTTACTCTGTAAATCTTTGCCCCTCACCCAATTGGGTCTTTTTTAAAAGATTTTTTTTTTTTTTTTGATATGGGCCATTTTTAAAGCCTTTATTGAATTTGTTACAATATTGCTCCTGTTTTTTTGTTTGTTTGTTTTTTTCTGGCCACAAGGCATGCAGATCTTGGCTACCAGACCACGGATGGAACCCGCACCCCCATCATTGTAAGGTGAAGCGTTAACCATGGTCCGGTAGGGAAGTCCTGGGTCTTTTTTTTTTTTTTTTTTCATGCTTTCGCAGTGACTCCTTATGTAGCATTTTAAAAACTTATATTTCTCTTAAAAGGCTTTTGGGTGGTGTTTCAAGTCTTCTGCATTCACCTTCAGTTTCTTGCAAGGTCTGATGCGTGTTAGGAGGTTCAGCTGTTTGCAGCTTCCCACATCAGCCTCAACTACACCTAGGTTCTCTGAGCTACACGGGTGGGATGTGAAGTCTTGATTTATAATCCTCACCATCTCAAAAGAAAGAATACATTTGTCATAAGTGGCCTGTTCAAATCCCAACCAGTGCGTAAGTAATCATAGATTGTGTCTCTGGCACATCCGGAGCTTAGAGTTTCTGCATAGATTCAACATGGTAACCTCTTCCCCTGTAGCATTCTAGGGCATGAAAGGGTCAAGAAAGATAAATACCCACTGTAAGTGGTCACAAAAAGGCAAGATGGTTGTCTGAGGAGGCCTTACAAATAGCTGAGAAAAGAAGAGAAGCGAAGGGCAGAGGAGAAAAGGAAAGATATACCTATTTGAATGCAGAATGCCTAAGAATAGGAAGGAGTGATAAGAAAGCCTTCCTCAGCGATCAGTGCAAATAGAGAAAAACAATAGAAGGCAATGGCAACCCACTCCAGTACTTTTGCCTGGAAAATCCCATGGACGCAGGAGCCTGGTAGGCTGCAATCCATGGGGACACGAAGAGTCAGACATGACTGAGTGACTTCACTTTCACTTTTCCCTTTCATGCATTGGAGAAGGAAATGGCAACCCACCCCAGTGTTCTTGCCTGGAGAATCTCAGGAACGGGGGAGCCTGGTGGACTGCCATCTATGGGGTCGCACAGAGTTGGACACGACTGAAGCGACTTCGCAGCAGCAGCAGCAGAGATCTCTTCAAGAAAATTAGAGATACCAAGGGAACATTTCATGCAAAGACGGGCACAATAAAGGACAGAAATGGTATGGACCTAACAGAAGCAGTAGATATTAATAAGAGGTGGCAAGAATACAAAGAAGAACTAGACAAAAAAGATCTTCATGACCCAGATAACCACAATGTTGTGATCACTCACCTAGAGCCAGATATTCTGGAAAGCGAAGTCAAGTGGGCCTTAGGAAGCATCACTATGAACAAAGCTAGTGGAGGTGATGGAATTCTAGTTGAGCTGTCTCAAATCCTAAAAGATGATGCTGTGAAAGTGTTGCACTCAATATGCCAGCAAATTTGGAAAACTCAGCAGTGGCCACAGGACTGGAAAAGGTCAGTTTTCATTCCAATCTCAAATAAAGGCAATGCCAAAGAATGCTCAGACTACCACACAATTGCACTCATCTCACATGCTAGCAAAGTAACGTTCAAAATTCTCCAAGCCAGGCTTCAACAGTACGTGAACTGTGAACTTCCCGATGTTCAAACTAGATTTAGAAAAGGCAGAGGAACCAGAGATCAAGTGGCCAACATCTGTTGGATCATGAAAAAAACAAGAGAGTTCCAGAAAAACGTCTACTTCTGCTTTATTGACTATGCCAAAGCCTTTGACTGTGTGGATCACAACAAATTGTGGAACTTTTTTAAAGAGATGGGAATACCAGATCACCTTATCTGCCTCCTGAGAAATCTGTATGTAGGTCAAGAAGCAACAGTTAGAACTGGACATGGAACAACAGCCTGGTTCCAAATTGGGAAAGGAGTGCGTCAAGGCTGTATATTGTCACCCTGCTTATTTAACTTATATACAGAGTACCTCATGAGAAATGCCGGGCTGAATGAAGCACAATCTGGAATCAAGATTGCCAGGAGAAATATCAATAACCTCGGATATACAGAGGACACCACCCTTATGGCAGAAAGTGAAGAAGTAAAGAGCCTCTTGATGAAAGTGAAAGAGGAGAGTGAAAAAGTTGGCTTAAAATTCAACATTCAACAAACTAAGGTCATGGCATCTGGTCCCCTCACTTCATGCAAACAGACAAGGAAACAACAGAAACGGTGAGAGACTTTATTTTGGGGGGTTCCAAAATCACTGCAGATGGTGATTGCAGCCATGAAATTAAAAGGCTCTTGCTCCTTGGAAGGAAAGCTGTGACCAATCTAGACAGCATATTAAAAAGCAGAGCCATTGCTTTGCCAACAAAGGTCCATCTAGTCAAGGCTATGGTTTTTCCAGTAGCCATGAATGGATGTGAGAGTTGGACTATAAAGAAAGCTGAGCACTGAAGAATTGATGCTTTTGAACTGTGGTGTTGGAGAAGACTCTTGAGAGTCCTTTGGACTGCAGGAGATCCAACCAGTCCATCCTAAAGGAAATCAGTCCTGAATATTCATTGGAAGGACTGATACTGAAGCTGTAACTACAATACTTTGGCCACTTGATGCAAAGAACTGACTCCTTGTAAAAGACCCTGATGCTGGGGAAGATTGAAGGCAGGAGGAGAAGGGGACAAAGGAGGATGAGATGGTTGGATGGCATCACTGACTCGATGGACTTGAGTTTGAGCAAGCTTCGGGAGTTGGTGATGGACAGGGAGGCCTGGTGTGCTGCAGTCCATGGTGTCACAAAGAGTTGGACACACCTGAGTGGACTGAGGTAGTCACAGAGAAGAAAAGCACCTCGCCACACAGTCAGCATGTTTTCCCTGTGGTTGAGAAGCATTATAAAAGGAGGCTTTCAGTTCAGTTCAGTTCAGTCAGTCACTCAGTTGTGTCTGACTCTTTGCAACCCCATGAATCGCAGCACGCCAGGCCTCCCTGTCCATCACCAACTCCTGGAGTTCACTCAAACCCACGTCCATTGAGTCGGTGATGCCATCCAGCCATCTAATCCTCTGTCATCCCCTTCACCTCCTGCCCCCAATCCCTCCCAGCATCAGAGTCTTTTCCAATAAGTCAACGCTTCGCATGAGGTGGCCAAAGTACTGGAGTTTCAGCTTTAGCATCATTCCTTCCAAAGAACACCCAGGACTGATCTCCTGACCTAAACTGCAACTTTGGAAGAGCCAGGAGCACAAGCAGGGTGTTGGTACCGTGTATGTTCCCTGCACTCAGCAACACCAGAGGGCTGGGCAAACCACTTGAGCCACCCCTCCTCCTGAGCCCTGGACACACCCCTACCCTCATCCCATATAAAGACATTCCACAAGCTCACCCCCTCCTCGGTGAGCAAGGGAACCTGTTGTTGGTTCTCACTGTCCTCCGCTGTAGCAGGAACACCACTAAGCCTTGTCTGAATTTCTTGTCTGGTTTCTAGCCAATTTCTTTCTTTCTTTCTTTTTTTTCTGGTGCATGTGTGTGTGTTCGTGAATTTCTATTGATTGGGGAAGGCAAAGAACCCTGGATGGTATCAGCAGGGCTGTAACAAGAGAGTTTCATTTTCCCACAAAATGAAGTGAAAGTGAAAGTCTTTCAGTCGTGTCCGACTCTTTGTGAACCTATAGACTGTAGCCTGCCAGGCTCCTCTGTCCACGGAGTTCTCCAGGCAAGAATACTGGATTGGGTAGCCATTCCCTTTTCTAGGGGATCTTCCTGACCCAGGGACGGAACCCAGGTCTCCTCCGTTGCAGCCAGATTCTTTTAATGGCACAAGTGGCAAAGAATCTACTTGCCTATGCAGGTGTCCTGAACTTTAGACAGAAATTGGGTTCAGACAGCTTTTCAACTTCACAGAACTCCTTCTTCTTTCATTTTTCACATGTTCAATAAAAATGGCAGTTTGTTTTCTGAGATTTCCTGGCTGTTCTTCTTCTCATCCTTTTCATCTGAACCACCTCTTTTCTTCATCTCCATTGTCCCAGTTTCTATTCAGTTTTGTTTTTCTTCTAGTGTTTCCCTTCAGGCTGGACCTCTGTTCTGGAAGTTAGCCTGAGGCCAGTCGTGAGAGTTCTCAGGGGCTGCCCTGCCCCAGCCTCTTCAAGAATCCTTGGGAAACTCCTTTTTTGAATCCACTGCTGGGGTAGCCATGACCCTTTCAAGTTGTGGACTTCAAATGGACCCTTCGCATTTCCCAGGGAAATCTGTCTACTTTTTGTTTTATTTTCCTCTTCTCAGGTTTATCAGATGCCCTGATGCTCCCCTGTGCTTTCATCTATTCAGAACCAATAACATACAGATCTAGAAGCCTTTGGCAGTTTGGCCCCAAATACTTATATTTTGGGGTATAAGACTGCCTTGTCACATAATTTAGTTTTTCTCTTCAGTTTCTTTTTAAAAAATGTTTATTTATTTAGTGCATTGGCTGGGAATGTTTTATTTCTAATTGAGGTGAAATTCATATAACTTCTCTGAACATAAAATTAACTACTTTAAAGTGTACAGTCCAAGGTCACTTAGTTCACTCACCATGTTGGGCAACGATTACTGCTATCTACTTCCAAGACATTTTCATCACTCCAGAAGAAAATCCCATAGCCGTGAAGCAATCTTTCCCTGTTCTCCCAGGGCCCCAGCCTCTGGCAACCACCAATTTGCCTTCTATCTCTGTAAATTTACCTGCTTTGGACATTTCGTATGAATGGAATCATACACACGTGACCTTTCGTGCCTGGCTTCTTTTACCTAGCATAATGTTTTCAAGGTTCAACCACTTTGTAGCATGTACTCTTACTGCATTTCTTTTAATGGAATATGGTAATATTCCATTGCAGATACATATCATGATTTATTTACTCATTCATCCTTGTCACTTCGTTTTATTGAAATGTCTGTGAAGTTTTGATTTTGCATTCCAGTTGCTCTGTAATTTTTGTGTAGGGATTCAGGAAGATCCCCAAACTGCTGCTGTCATTTCAGCCATCTCTCTAGAGTCCTATGCACTTTTACTTGAGGTTTTAAATGCCTACATCAGATATTATTAAAAATAAAAGGAACAACATTTGGTGGCACATGAAAGGAAAAGTTCACAAAATCCTGCTGAGGTCCTAGTGCTCTCCTTTTTATTCTTTTTGAGGCTGATTGTCAAGCTTTCCTTTGAATTTCGTAAGTCTGTATCTTTATTTCCACCACCACCACTTGCATTAATTTTAACCAGTTTGGGTGGGTATCTGTCATTTGCAGCGCAGCAGGCCACGACCATCACCCCTCACCCCAATCTAGGGTTTGTGCTTCTTCTACAATTCTCCCTGGGTTCAATTCCTTCTTGGGCACAATAGCAGCAATACCTCTCAGTGTGTGATTCTTCTCCAGCTGACACGTTCTTTAGCAAACGTCTAAAGTAACAGATGACTTTGTATGTATGAACATACATATCTTTCTTCTGATTTTATGTTTGGTTGTTTCCTCTGTTGCTCCCTGGCTTTGATTGGATTTGTTAGATGCCAAACCAGAGACAGTAATTCTTGAGCAACTGATTTATTGAGGCAGTGCTTTCAAGTGGGCGCTGGCAGGGAGTAAGTATAGCAGAGTGAGATGGGAGACAGGCAGAATGTGACTTTAGCTGAAGCCCAAACCTCAGTTTGACCCCACATGGACCTCTGGGGCATGAAAGACACCAAGAGTTGTCCCATCTTGAGAAAGGGAGGCAGGCCTTTGGTTTGGAATTCTACCGACTTAGCATACTCTTGGAGAAGGCAATGGCACCCCACTGCAGTACTCTTGCCTGGAAAATCCCATGGATGGAGGGGCCTGGTGGGTTGCAGTCCATGGGGTCGCTAGGAGTCGGGCATGACTGAGCGACTTCACTTTCACTTTTCACTTTCATGTATTGGATAAGGAAATGGCAACCCACTCCAGTGTTCTTGCCTGGAGAATCCCAGGGACCGGGGAGCCTGGTGGGCTGCCGTCTTTGGGGTCACACAGAATCGGACATGACTGAAGTGACTTAGCAGCATATTCTTTGTGACTCCATGGACAGAAGCCTGCCAGGCTCCTCTGTCTGTGGAATTCTCCAGGCAAGAATACTGGAGTGGGTTGCCATTCCCTTTTTCAGAGGATCTTCCCAACCCAGGTATCAAACCCTGGTCTCCTGCATTGCAGGCAGACTCTTTACCCTCTGAGCCACCAGGGAAGCTGCCTCTCCTCTAGTTAGGAGTAAGTTGATGGAGAAGGGTACAGTGCTGAACTGACAGCCCTCATCTCAAATAGTTGGGGAGCACCACTTCAGTCATGAGGAACTTAGTGGAGGACCAGTTGTGTCTACTACACTTTTATCTAGCTTGACACATCAAGAAATTTTCTTTCCTCTACATACGTTTATCTGTATCTGTAAATTCCATGTGCATATAACACATGTAAAGATATACCTATGAATCTTTGTATTTATGTATATGTTGTGCACTTGTATATTTGTATGGTTATAAATACATGCCTTTTAATTTTGGTGCTTTTCCCATTCTCCTTTTAGTCTATTTAGACAAACTTGTAGTACAGAGGTGTAGTCAGGTACAGGCCTGAAGAAGGTGTGAGGCAGAGACTTGTCCACTGGGAATAGGGTCTGGAAACTCCAGTGACTTCTAGGAAGGTGCTGCCATGAGAATTGTACATGAATGGCTGAAGGAGGGCAGTGGGATGGGGGGAATCGTCCCAGGAAGGGTGAGGGGGTTGAGGGGTTCCTTAGGAAGGTTTAGCACTGCTACCTGTGAGTGTGGAATCAAAAGGGAACAGGAAGTGGCCATTTATATACGTAGGTCACTAGTAAGTTGAATTTTCTATAAGAGGCAGTTGCGTGTTTAGGAAATTTGTGGTATCTCATATTTTGAGGCTTAAACAGAAAGATATTCTTTGGGTTGTGGTGTGGGGTAAATCTGGAGGCAGGAGAAGCAGGGAGGGAGGAAGTAATTAATGTCTCAAGGTCAATTTCATCTTTACAATTTGTGGTTCTGTGGCTTCTCTTTGATTTTGTTTCTTTCTGTAGTAAAACTTGTTATAGAAGCAATGGAATTATGGAGACCCTTTTATGAGAACTTCAAGTCAATGTAAGGCACCATTAAAGGTCTTTTGATAGTTTACATTATTTAGTTTAAATGTGTATTTTGAATTTTTGTGGTGAGAAATTATACATATTTGCCTTTTTAAAGAGATGTATGGGTGCTTAAGACATGTTAAACCCCCCAAAACTGTTTAAACGCTTGGATGTATTAATAAATTATCTGTAACTATCTACATATAGAATTTAACATTCCCTGTCCAAAGGGGTGAAAAGGGGGGAAAAAAGGCAAAGGCATTGCTGTTTTTCTTTTTCTACTTTTTAAGAATCATCAAAACCTCTTTGTTTCTTTTCCCAGCATGGACCCCTGAGGCAGAAGTGGAGGGTAATTTTAGGACTGGATGGTACATATGGGGGCCAAAACCCCAGAGGTCATGACCTATGCCTTCTATAAGTGAAGAGTTTCTATTTTGGGAGAGCAGTGTTTGCAATGTTCTCATTATCTGCAGATCTGACAGTGAGGAGTGTCATAATTGGCATTCAACCTCATTTTCCTACTGACTTTCTGAGGAACACAAGACAAGCCCATCTGGTACAGCCTTTTTCTTTCTACACTTCTGCACTCCTGCTTCTCTCATATTCTGACATATTTTAGGATATTTTGCTAATATATATTAATATAATGTGTGTGTGTATATATATGTACGTGTGTGTATATAAACAAATGGTATGTGTATATATATACCATTTCACTGGAGACTGCTACAAATTTCTAGCTTATTTTGGTGGTCCCCCTTTTTTTTTCCACTTGGTGTAGATCCTAATTTTTTAATTTCCAGCAAGAACCTTGTTTGGATCATAAGGATCTTGATAAAGGACTTTGTCTCTGTAATTTCTCTTCCATTCAGGCTTCAGAGCTCCAAAATTGTAACTTACTGGCTATTGGGCAAGAGCTGTCTTTCCTCACAGAATATTCAGCTCATGTTTTTCTTTAATAGACATTTAATGTTTGAAGCTGGTTGAAATGAAGAGCTTTCATCATTTAAGAAATATCAACAGCCCAAATGTCTTAATCCAGCATGAAACTGAAGTAGAGTGTACTTTTTAAGTGCTCTTGGGAAAAGGTGACATTTGAAATGAATAAGTGAAATAAATTAGAGGATGATGGCCTCCTGAACCTCAATAGAGGTTCCTGGAAGTTAACTTTCAACCATGTGATATGAGATAACTTCTTTCCAAAGAATGGGTCCATTTAGGCAACAAGGCGACCCTGTTTCCCACGACCAGAAAACACTACACAATATTTCTGATCACATGGTTTCATAAATATGTTTCACGCCTAAGTGCGTGGGACTGGAATTGGGTGTTTAAAGTTTCCTTAGTTTAAAACTACCAAGGCATCAGTTCAGTTCAGTCACTTAGTCATGTCTGACTCTTTGGGACCCCATGGACTGCAGCACGCCAGGTCTCCCTGTCCATCACTAACTCCCAGAGTTTACCCAAACTCATCTCCATTGAGTCAGTGATACCAAGGCATAGGACTTGTTTTTTCCTGTGGTTTAAGAAGTGTTCTGAAGCTCTCTTATACTCTCCCATTGCAAAGCAGATGTGCTCCTCAGTGAGAAGCTTGTAGTTCATGGTAACCAGCTGTTGGAAACAGAAAGTCACAAGGCAGATTCTCTGACACCAGATTTTTTTCTGTGAAGGGGCAGAGAATAAACATTTTAATTTTTGCAGGCTAGTAGGCAAAATCAGGGATATTACGTAGGTACTCATGTCACAAGACAGAAATATTTTCCATAGATTTTTTAACTGGCAAGATTAAAAATATAATAGTCATAATACTCACTGTGTATAATTTTTGTAATGCAGGCCCACTAATGAGAAGAATGTATTTTTTTGGGGGTGGAATAGCATTTCATTTGTGGGCTTCCCTGGTGGATCAGTCGGTAAAGAATCTGTTTGCAATGCATCAGACCGTCTGCAATGCAGGAGACCTGGGTTCCATCCCTAGATTGAGAAGATGCCCTGGAGAAGAAAATGGCAATCCATTCTAGCATTCTTGCCTGAGAAATTCCATGGAGAGATGAGCCTGGCAGGCTACAGTCCATGGGTTTGCAAGGGTTGGATACAACTTAGCAACTAAATCACCACCGCTGCTGCTGCTGCTGCTAAGTCGCTTCAGTCGTGTCCGACTCTGTGCGACCCCAAAGATGGCAGCCCACTAGGATCCTCTGTCTCTGGGATTCTCCAGGCAAGAATACTGGAGTGGGTTGCCATTTCCTTCTCCAATGCATTAAAGTGAAAAGTGAAAGTGAAGTCGCTCAGTCGTGCCTGACTCTAGCGACCCCATGGACTGCAGCCCACCAGGCTCCTCCATCCATAGGATTTTCCAGGCAAGATAACTGGAGTGGGGTGCCATTGCCTTGTCCGAAACCACCACCACTACTCAGCATTTCATTTAATTGGGGCTCAAATTTAGTGGTTCATCATCAAATCATTTGTAAATGTTCATTTGTAGGACCTCTTCTTGACTGAGGGGATCATATGCAAACAGGTGGCGGTGGGATTTGGTCCTCAGGTGTTTCACCGAGGACCCCATCCTAGGCACTTCTTTCTAAGTGCTGTGTTTGTGTTTGTTTCTGCTTTCTGAAGAGGCATAACAAAAGTAGAGAAATATACATGTTTTAAAATGTGTATGTATGAAGGAAAATAATAGTTTGTCTCCAATTCTTTTTTTTTAATTCAAAAAACACAATCTGTGTATTTACTCCCAGTGATACATTCTAGCCCCCTTCTTTTGCAGTGAGTGCTAATCCCAGTTCACCCTTCTGCTAGGTGTGGCCTTCAGTTGCAGATAATATTAAGTGTCTTTCTCAACGTTTCCAATTGCCTGACTGATATCAGGTGGTGGGAATACAGTGGCAAGGAGTGGTGACAGGTCATTACTCTTAGGAACTTGCGTTTCAGTGGACAACTGGACAGTCAACGTTGGCTGTTGACGTCTACCAGTGAGCCATGACTGGGTTCAGCACCCCATTCTCAACATCATACTTAGTTCCTACAATAACCCCTTGAAGTCCTATTTTTATTCTCATTTTACAGACTGGAAGTAGAACTTTAAGGTAATGGCTAATGATAACTGGGTACTTAGTCTGTGTAAGACTTGGATCTAAGTGCCCCACATACATTTTCTCATTAAAACCCAACTTTATGTGGTTGGTGGATTTCCCAGGTGGCACTGGTGGTAAAGAATTCACCTGTCAATGCAGGAGACCGAGAGACGTGGGTTTGATCCCTGGGTCTGGAGGAGGGCATGGCAACTCACTCCAGTATGGAGAATCTCATGGATAGATGAGACCAGTGAACTATGGTCCACAGGGTCACAAAGAGTCGAAAATGACTGAACATGTATGCAAGGAATGTGATTGGTATTACTGTCCTCATTTCATAGACAAAAAGAGGCAAAAAGATGTAGGGAGCTGCCCAGAGTTGCTCAGCTGATCAGAGGTAGAGCTGGGATCAAATCCAGGCAGTGTGTGCTCTAGCATCTAAGCACTGAGCATCCTGCTTTTTCAATCTTAGAAAGATTCTGTTACTTGCCCAGGATCACACAAGTAGTAAATGGCAAAACTGAAATTTGAACTAGACGAGACTGACTCCAGAATTTTTCCAATCACTTCCTGCATCCAGTGATTCCTATTTTCCAGTTTGTCACTGGGATTGATCCTTCATTCATGAATGAGTTCCTTCCAAGGTAAAGGGAGGAAGTGGATTTAGCTCACTAGGAGATAAACACAGGAAGCAAGGATGATAGAATCCCATTCCTATGGTTTTCAGGTCGACAGAGAGAGAACCACATAAGATGGATACTCCATGGATCCTGAGCTTGACTCAGGGAAGCTTGACTGATTTGCTTATTCTTTCCTTTTGTGGTTGATCTTGGACAAATCACTTAACCTATCTAATCCTCAATTTCTTTACCCCTAAAATGAAGCTAATAAAACATTCGTGAAAGGGGATGTAATGAGAAGTGTTTAAAACATTCTCATCTTCTGTGATGCTTCGTTTTCTATGTCATCTTAGCTAGGCTGTTACCTTGAGATTTTGTTGTTGTTGTTGTTGGAGTTTAATTGCTTTATAACGTTGTGTTAGTTTCTACTGTGCAACAAAGTGAATCGGCTCTATGTATACACATATCCCCTCGCTCTTGGACCTCCCAAGCCAAGCTCTCTGTGCTAAACAGCAGCTTCCCACTATCTTTTTTTATGAGGTTGGTGTAAATGCAGTTTTGCATTGTTGAACTTTGCTGTTTGATACTGGAATACATTCTTAAATAAATGTGGTTATGTTATAGACCATTTTAATGTGCATTTCTCCCTTTATTTTTTTTTGTTAATGACTTATTACTTCCTGTGTATTTTATATTTATTTTAGACTACGGAAATGATGTCAGATAAAAAGCAAATTTAAGCAAACATCTTATTCAAGTTCAAAATGGGTCGTAAAGCAGTGGAGATAACTCACACCATCAGCAATGCATTTGGCCCAGGAACTGCTAATGAGTATACAGTGTAGTGGTGGTTCAAGGAGTTTTGCAAAGGAGATGAGAGGCTTGAAGATGAGGTACATAATGGCAGGCCACTGGAAGTTGTTAATGACCAACTGAGAGCATCATCAAAAGAACTCAATGTGGACCATTTTATGGTCCTCAGGCATTTGAAGCAAGTTGGAATGGTGAAAAAAGCTTGATAAGTGGGTGCCTCATGAGTGAGTGAAAGTTGCTCAGTCGTGTCCAACTCTTTGTGAACTTATAGACTGTAGCCCTCCAGGCTCCCCTGTCCATGGGATTCTCCAAGCAAGAATACTGGAGCGGGATCCCATTCTCCTCTCTAGTGGATCTTCCTGACCCAGGGGTTGAAACCAGGTATCCTGCATTGCAGGCCAATTCTTTACTGTCCGAGCCACCAGGGAAGCCCTTGAGTGCCTCATAAGTCGACCAAAAAAAAAAAAAAAAGAAAAAGAATCATCATTTTGAAGTGTCATTATCTCATTCTATGCAATGACAAAGAACCATTTCTTGATTCAATTGTGATGTGCAACGAAAAGTGGATTTTATGCGACAATCAACAATGACTGGCTCAGTGGCTGGACTAAGAAGTTCCAAAGCACTTCCTAAAGCCAAACTTGCACCAAAAATGGTCATGGTCACTGTTTGGTGGTCTGCTGCCTTTCTGACCCACTACAGCTTTCTGAAAAGCTTTCGCAAAACCATTGCATCTGAGAAGTATACTCAGCAAATCTATAAGAATGACCGAAAACTTCAAGGCCTGCAGTGAGCATCGGTCAACAGAAAGGGCCCAATTCTTTTCCATGATAATGCCCTACTGCACATCACACAATCAACGCTTCAAAAACTGAATGAATTGGGCTACGAAGCTTCAGCCACCATATTCACCTTAGCTCTCGCCAACCGACTACTACTTCTTCAAGCATCTCAACAACTTTTTGCAGGGAAAATGTTTCCACAAGCAGCAGGAGGCAGAGCATGCTTTCTGAGAGTTCGCCAAATCCCAAGGCACAGATTTTTATGCTACAGGAATAAACTTATTTCTCACTGACCTTTGTGAAGGAGACTACCTTTGATAATGTAGGCAGGCTTCTTCCAATCAATTGAAGGCCTTAAAGGCAAAAACTGAGGTTTCCTGGAGAAGGAGAAATTCTCTTAGCAGCATCGATCCTGCCTGAATTTCCAGCTTGCCTATCTGCTCTACTAAGTTACCTCTCAGCAGGACCTTGTACATGGTCACTAGGTAACTATAGCTATCGATGTCCTAAGGCCTGCAGAAAATCTTTGAATCTCAGAAATCTAAATAATTGAAATATCTGCATTTTATTTTACGTATTGACACATTTCAGGCCTGTAAAATAAAAGCACTCCTACCTTTGAATTTCATTCCAATTATAACATGTATTCACAACACAATTTTCTTTGAGCTGTACCGCTATGGCAAAATACAGATAGACTTCCATCATCATAAAGCCCGGCTGATGTGCTGATTAAAGGAAAATGGCATGGTGAATTGAAAGATGTTTTAACTACTGTATCTAATTACAAAGAAGAACATGTTAGTTACCAAAATTCAAATATGTTCTATAATAAAAACAAGGGCAATTAACAATCAAACAGGCAACTGCTTTCTTGACAGGCAGATGACACAGAACAGGACTAAGAAAATGCAGAAAGTCTTTGCTTGACGAGGAAAACTGAGATTTTCCTTCAAATTGTAAGGTAAGATCCCAAAAGCATATGACTTTGTGGTTATAAAGCCAGGGAGGCGCTCAGGAAGCACTGGAATTGCTCTGCTTGGTTATACATTAGTGAAGCAAAGTCCAATTTATTTCTAAAATGGGGGGAAATATGTATTTACAAGTTTCTCAAGATATTGGATGCAAAAGACACTTTATTTCCTTGTAATTTTGCTTGGAGATAAACTAGTATAGATGCCTATTTTAATATATATATTTCTTTATGGTATTATCCTTTAGGTAGTTTTATGTTCAGAATTTCATAGTCTTGCCTTCTGACAAGCCCATAGGATTCTGTGTGGTTGAAGAAGTTAACATCCATGAATTAACATGAATGCTAGGAATGATAAGTTTTAGAAAAGTTAAAAATTTCCCAATAAAGCCAATTCTTTTCTCTTTCAGGTGAGTATATGTGATGTGATCTCTTTCTCCTGGACATATAGCTGCTACTTACCCTGACAATTAATCTTAGTAAGTGTGAGAATGGGCTAATGGGTTTATTACTGTCAACCAAGAGGATGGACCTTTTATACTCAATCTTTGGTCTCAGGCACAAATAGTGCATATGGTAGCTTAGAGATAGGCATACTTTTCTGGCCCAGAGGCCCTGGTTTTCAAGCTGTAACATGTACAAGAATCACCTGAAGAGCTTGCCAAAAATGCAAAATCTTGAGCTGCACCTTTAGGGATTATGAATCAGCGGTTCTGGGGTGAAATTCTGGAATTTTAATTTTTAACAAGCACCCTAGGTGATCCAGAGGCAGGTAAGTCATGGACCACATTTTAAGAAATATTCATTGGAGTGGGTTATCTACCTCTCCTTTTTTTTAAAACCTAAACTCCTAGTAGTGATTTTATTTGTAACTTTATTTAAAAATAAAGTAATTTTATTTGTAAACAAAGTAACTTTATTTATAAATTACCTAAAATTACATACTTCTTTTTTATGTATGCACATTCTGTTCATCATAAAGCATATATAATAATGCAAGTTAAACATTCTAGGATGCTCTCAAGAAGAAACAAATTATATTTTATAAATTTTTGAGCCTTATCTTATTCATTATTCTATATGGTTTATTCTTTTTGCTTTCACTAGAATTATTAACATATTTAATTCAGTTAATACTAATTATGTTTTAATGAGAGCCATGTGATCAAACATGCTCTATTATTTTGAAAATATGGTAACTATATCATGAAACAGTTATCTAAAAATCATCTCAAAGTCCAGTTTATTTTGACCCTTGGTTATAACAGATTTCATAGCTGGAAGAAAAACCTTTCAAAGATGCACAGATTCAAATGAAAACATACGTCCATGGCTGGGCTTTCTAAACTATGATATTCATTTTTAAATTCCATCCATCAATCATGCAATGTTTTTGTTGAAATTTGGCTGATAAATATCTGTATTCTCTGATATCATTGAATGTTTTTCAAATTAATAAAAAATTGCTGAATTTTTACATTTTTAACAAACTTTTAAAACACTCTGAAGTTTCTCATTTGGAAGATTTCAAATCAGGTTAGAAAGTTCTCTTCCAGGTTTGAGTACATAAATCCTAATTTTCTTAGTGACATATTCTTTTCCCTTCCTCAAGTCATGTAACAATGAAAACATTTTTAAACTTTTGCTTTCAAATGCTTAACATTCATATCTTGAATTATTCTCTAAAAGCAATATCATTACCCAATTATTATTGAACTGTCACCTTCACTTTGAAAGAACAGATGAAATTTAAATATGTACATTTACATTCTCCAGGGGATCTTCCCGACCCAGGGATCAAACTCAGGTCTCCTGCATTGCAGGGAGATTGTTTACCATCTGAGCTACCTGAGAAGTCCATACAAACACACAGGTAGACAGAAGTACATAGGGATAATATGATATAAATCTGCTAGGTAACATGCAACTGAGAATTTCTAGTTATTACAGAAAATTTTGACAAATTTGCAACATTCGTGTTGTAGTAAAATATATATGTAACTTTTTTAAACTGAGAAACTTTCAAAATTACTTAATTAAGGGACAAGGAGGAAACCTCTGTGGTACCAAACCTCTGTGGTACCAAACTGTTACTCTGTCTCATGAAAAGCATGATGAACATTTTGTTATAGGAAAGTGCTAATTTTTGGAAAAGGAGGCACTTGAAAGTCTTCCCTTGGGAACTCGGCGTGCATCTGACTTTCACTTTGTTGCAACAGCTGTGAGTGGGGTGGGGTCCGAGTTTCAAGTGTACTAATATCCCTGTAATCTTGGTCCCAGATGACGTGTTTGTGCCAGAAAAGCATTCTTCTCTTTCATTATCATACAAGAAACCTCAAAAATGACTTCAAAACCTTTCCCATTAAGTTTCAGAGACATTTTGTAAAGCCTGATCGCGTATTATGTGTCTTTAAAAATTGTCGAAAAAAAGAGTCACAGTTTGCATTTCATGTTCTTGATGCTCAGGTTTTAAATTGCCTTGTTAATCATTGCGACTGAAATCCATTATCAAATACTATCTCAGGGCCCATCAAACACATTGAGGGCATTGATCAATATAGTGGATAAAAACTCATACTTCAGAGTTTTGATTGTGTCCAGTTTTGCTGGTGGTCCTCTTGTCAGATCCAATTAGACTGTCATTATTTTTATTTATGTGATTCCAAAGAGCTTTTACTGGGGACAGGAGAAGTCTCAGCTCTACCTCTTTTATTTTCTTTCATTATTCCCTTGTAGTTCATTATTTGTGTTATCTTCAATGAATACTTCTGTTTTGTTTTTTGCCAGACCCTTTTTAATCCACTTGTCCATTTTGTTAAAACCGGATAACGTCACTCCTAAAACAGCTTAGTCTTGCACGTGTGAACTGCAGACTTTTCCAGTATGCTGCATGTGCGTGTCAGAGCACAGGTGCTACCTGCAAGTCCCACTGGGTTAGGAAGCTTCTGTTCCTCCCTCAGGTCACCCCACGTGGCATATAGACTAGTGCCAACCTGTACATTAAATATTAGCAAAGTATCGTTTATCTTTTTTAATATTACAAACTATAAGTAGTGCCTATCTCCTTTTTAATATTACAATCTTTAATATTACAAACTATAAAGTCTGAAGTTGTTTTCCTCCATCTCAGTCATCACTTAGAGCATCCCTTTGGGTGCACAGTACCACTCCTTTGATATGACAACTGGAGAGGATAACTGGGGCAATGTTCACAGATGCAGGACAGACGGATGCAGGATGTTCAACCCTGATCCTCTGGGATGTATCCCCAAGTGGTGAGGCCATGCTGAGATATATACAATAAAGCATGCTACACTCACTCCACATATGTGTGTGCATGTGTATGTGCACATACATGGTTCTATCTTCCTAGTCATTCTGATAAAAGAAGCATGTATTCTACATTCCTTAGAATGTTGCAGATTATTATAAACTACCCAAGTTAGAAAACTTATCCAAAGAATTATATTGGCATGACTATCATTTAAAGATAACATATCAAAAATATGAAGAAAATGTAAAGCCTTAGTACTGATGGTATTTTATATAGTCCTCACCTTTCCCAGATAAACAGAAGCATATGTTCCATGAAGGCAGACTCATGTCTTGTTCACTGCAGTGTCTCACCTCACAGAGATGATCACTTTTATTTATTCAGTAAAATTTGTTGAATTAATGAATGAAAGAATGCTTCACGTACTTACTTCTTTTCTGGCTTCACATTATTTTCTTACCCTTGTTTTCCTTTTGCGCGGATATATATACTTGTGTATTTATTTCATCTTGTTTATTTCATGCATATTTATAAGCTTCCTTGAATCAACTAATAAGATGATAGAAATGAAAACAATTATAGGTATCCTTTAATGAGCGAGTGCTAAGTGTTTTGCTCAGCACCTCCTAGACAGCTGCTTATTTAATTCTCACACAGCCCCAAGAAGTCGGGACAACTAGTTCAATTTTACAGCAAGAATTAGGTTTGGAAAAATTATATTAGTCACTCAAAGTCACACTGGGATGAATCTGATGTTCTGGGACTTAAATTCTGATCTATTTATTTCCAGATCTTATGTTTTTAGCATGTTTACAATTAATGAACATGAGATTTGCTAAAAACTGGGGTGGGAGATATATTAATAATATTAACAGTCTTTGATTGTTTGCAAATCCATGTTTTTTCTAACAGCATGTCTTTTTGGATTTACTACTTTGAAATGCCCTTTAAGATTTTCTCTGCATTTGGGCCGACTTGCATGTAACATATCTTACATGGGCTACTTAGATTATAGTTAACTTGAATTTTATATAGCTGTCAAAATAAATAATTTGATTTTTCTTAGGAAATATTTTAAAAATCAGTCTTGGTTATATAGTTAGTATCTTCATCATTGGGAAAACTAATAATCAACCTTCATTTAGTTTGTGAATCAAATGTTGACTTCCTAGATCTGGAAGGAAGCAATCAAAGGCTGCATGAGGGTTTTCAGAAAGACACTATATTGTTTTTTTATCTAGGGATCTCTATACCAGAACACATTTAATTGAATATTCCAAATCTGAGTGTGAAAATTTTTTTTCCATCCTCTGAGCATGAACTTATATTAATAAGTTTATCTTTAGGGTACAAGAGTCTATTAAAAGGATTTGTCTTTTTCTCTTTCAGATGTCTGCCATTCATTCTAGGTTTTCTCAGGATAAATAGCTTACTTTTTATTTTGGAAAACAAGAATCTTAGGTTTTTCTCTATTCTTCCCCACCTCATCAAAATGTGAAACCATCTGCAAGCTTGAAGAGCGTTGTGGAAATTACTCACTCTCGGAGAATTTCATGGCCAAAACCACAGCCACATTCCAGATAAATTAAGTGTGCATGAATTACTGCAGCTCTGATACTCCACTCATTCTGCACCTTCCACTGTTGCTCTGTGTCATTAGCATATCAGATGTCACAATCTTCCTTAATCCAGTGACACACACCTCCACCCGGGTCTCCATGATTTCAAGGCAAACTTTTGTTTTTTTGTTTTTAGATAAAACACTAAGACATAAAACAACTTTATAATCTCTCTCATGGGGCTTCCCTGGTGGGTCAGTGGTAAAGAAGTCACCTGCCAATGAAGGAGATGCAGGAGATGCAGGTTTGATCTCTGGGTTGGGAAGAATGCCCTGGAGGAGGAATGGCAACCCACTCCAGTATTCTTGCCTGGAGAATTCCATGGACAGAGGAGCCTGTCGGAGTCGCAAAAAAGTCAGAGATGACTTAGTGACTAAACAACAGCAATAACAATCTCTCTAGTAGGTTCTGTAGGGTTTAAAAACAGAAATGAACCAGTTATGTTAGAAAACATGAAGGAGATACCAAAACTGATATCATCCGTTGATCTTGAAAACTTGAGTGTCTGAATTGCCCTTAGATTTCATACTGGATCTCTTGTGAAGGTACATATGATCAAAAAACATGTAAGTCAAGGCCAAGGATGGTTCTTTGAAAAAGAAATAAATGTATCTGAAACTGTGTGAGCATAAAAATGGATCTCACTGGGGCAACTGTTGTAAGAACGTATCTTCCGTGATATTTGCTTGAGGCTGAAACCATTTTCATTTACTTTAAAGAGTTAAGTACTTGAAACAGCACTATTTCCTTATGTTAAGATTCACATGACTTACCACATGAAAAACAAAAAGGATAGGACGAGTTTTGTTGGAGACCCCTATCCCCCAAGTTATTCCTTTAAAAACATGTTTTCACATGGCTAGAGGGAGAAATCGCATACAGAGAAATGGTTAAATTCTTACTGGGACTTCCATGGGAATTAGCAGTCTGTAGACCAAGGCTCTGGCCGAAAATGTCATGGTTGGACCATGACTTCCTATGGGGTTGCTGTTCATGGCCAGTTTCTTGTTTTTCTTTCTGCAGTGTGTACATAGGCCCAGAGGCTATTTGTAATGGGAGAATTTTAAGAAATTCATAAATTTAAAACACCCCACACATACAAAATTCTTTCTGAATGTGTCATCCTAAATTTCTTTTCCCAAATCCACATAAAATAAAACAGCATAAGAGCCATTTCTTTGTAATGGCCTATCTTATGCTTATTTTTTATTGATTTTGACCTATAATACTAGGGAACATCATGAATAGAGCAATATAAATTGACTATCTGAGTTTAAATGGTAAAAAAAAAAATCACCTTTTCATGTTTATTTCTTTGAAATAAATGCATCTTGCATTTAATTTCAGAGCCAACAAACATAGCCTAAAGAAAAATGAGAATTTGTATGCCTGGACAAAAGTTTTAACATGTACCTTTAAACATGTATTTATACAATATGAGTTAACTTGCTTTGTATACAAAAGAAATATAAACTCTTCAAAGAGCAAACATCTGATCTTTAAGAACAGAGTTCATTGAGGTTAAATTGTGCTCAGAGAGTTTAAAGGAAAATAGAAAGAAAAAGGAGATTATACCTCTGCTCATGGCAGGAAAAAGCTCATTTCCAGGGTAGAAACTCCTGAAATCCATAAAATATGTTCCAGATCTGAGATGTGGTGAATTTGTGCATCATATCTGAAAACTTCTGCTACAGAAAGACCAGGGACCAATTTCCTTTCTACTGAATTGGGATAAAAATGTCCAAAGTATATGTGAGAGACAAGTTTAAAAATTAAAGTAACTAAAATTTAGTTCTGTTTAATCCTAATGAATCTGCCTGCAATGCAGGAAACGTGGGTTTGATCCCTGGGTCAGGAAGATCCCTTGGAGAAGGGAGTGGCTATCCACTCCAGTATTCTTACCTGGAGAATTCCATGGACAGAGGAGCTTGGTGGGCTATAGTCCATTGGATTGCAAAGAATTGGACACAACTGAGCAACTAACACTTTTATCCCTAATGATCTCTTTTATAATTCCAATCTTTGAAACACTGAAAACTCAAAGCTATAATTTGGGACAAACCCAGAAACACAGAACACTGATGAATCTCTGCTAAGCCAATAGCAAAACATTCATTAAAATTCAAGAAGGAAGATACCTGAATCCCAGGGGTTCTTAAGCTCTTTCATGTCACGGACCCTTTGGCAGTCAGGTAAGCGGTCCCTTTCCCAGAATATTGTTTCTAAATGCATAATAGAGAATACACAGGATTACAAAAAAAATCAATTATGTTTAAATAAAATGTTGATCAAAACATTTGGTATGTTAAAAAATACCATAATTGTGACATAGTAATATTTGTGGTTTTTTATGTTCTGTGTGTGAAATTTTTTTATTGAGGTGTAGTTCATGTACAATATAAGTTCTGTGTGTACAACATAGAGAGTCACAATTTTTAAAGTTATATACTATTTATCAGTTCAGTTCAGTCTCTCAGTCGTGTCCGACTCTTTGCGACTCCATGAATCACAGCACACCAGGCCTTCCTGTCCATCACCAACTCCCGGAATCCACTCAGACTCACGTCCATTGAGTCAGTGATGCCATCCAGCCATCTCATCCTCTGTCATCCCCTTCTCTTCCTGCCCCCAATCCCTCCCAGCATCAGAGTCTTTTCCAATGAGTCAACTCTTTGCATGAGGTGGCCAAAGTACTGGTGTTTCAGCTTTAGCATCATTCCTTCCAAAGAAATCCTAGGGCTTATTTCCTTTAGGATGGACTGGTTGGATCTCCTCACAGTCCAAGGGACTCTCAAGAGTCTTCTCCAACACCACAGTTCAAAAGTATCAATTCTTCGGTGCTCAGCTTTCTTCACAGTCCAACTCTCACATCCATACATGAACCACTGGAAAGGCCATAGCCTTGACTAGATGGACCTTTGTTGGCAAAGTAATATCTCTGCTTTTCAATATGCTATCTAGGTTGGTCATAACTTTCCTTCCAAGGAGTAAGCGTCTTTTAATTTCATGGCTGCAGTCACCATCTGCAGTGAGTTTGGAGCCCCCCAAAATAAAGTCTGACACTGTTTCCACTGTTTCCGCATCTATTTCCCATGAAGCGATGGGACCAGATGCCATGATCTTCGTTTTCTGAATGTTGAGCTTTAAGCCAACTTTTTCACTTTCCACTTTCACCTTCATCAAGAGGCTTTTTGGTTCCTCTTCACTTTCTGCCATAAGGGTGGTGTCATCTGCATATCTGAGGTTATTGATATTTCTCCCGGCAATCTTGATTCCAGCTTGTGTTTCTTCCAGTCCAGCGTTTCTCATGATTTACTCTGCATATAAATTAAATAAGCAGGATGACGATATACAGCCTTGACGTACTCCTTTTCCTATTTGGAACCAGTCTGTTGTTCCATGTCCAGTTCTAACTGTTGCTTCCTGACCTCCATACAAATTTCTCAAGAGGCAGGTCAGATGGTCTGGTATTCCCATCTCTTTCAGAATTTTCCACAGTTTATTGTGATCCACACAGTCAAAGGCTTTGGCATAGTCAATAAAGCAGAAAGAGATGTTTTTCTGGAACTCTCTTGCTTTTTCCATGACCCAGCGGATATTGGCAATTTGATCTCTGGTTCCTCTGCCTTTTCTAAAACCAGCTTGAACATCTGGAAGTTCACAGTTCACATATTGCTGAAGCCTGGCTTGGAGAATTTTGAGCATTACTTTACTAGTGTGTGAGATGAGTGTAATTACGCGGTAGTTTGAGCATTCTTTGGCATTGCCTTTCTTTGGGATCAGAATGAAAACTGACCTTTTCCAGTGCTGTGGCCACTGCTGAGTTTTCCAAATTTGCTGGCATATTAGTGCAGCACTTTCACAGCATCATCTTTCAGGATTTGAAATAGCTCAACTGGAATTCCATCACCTCCACTAGCTTTGTTCATAGTGATGCTTCCTAAGGCCCACTTGACTTCACATTCCAGGATGTCTGGCTCTAGGTCAGTGATCACATCATCGTGATTATCTGGGTCATGTAGATCTTTTTTGTACAGTTCTTCTGTGTATTCTTGCCACCTCTTCTTAATATCTACTGCTTCTGTTAGGTCCATACCATTTCTGTCCTTTATCGAGCCCATCTTTGCATGACATGTCCCCTTGGTATCTCTAATTTTCTTGAAGAGATCTCTAGTCTTTCCCATTCTGTTGTTTTCCTCTATTTTTTTGCATTGATCTTTGAGGAAGGCTTTCTTATCTCTTCTTGCTATTCTTTGGAACTCTGCATTCAGATGTTTATATCTTTCCTTTTCTCCTTTGCTTTTCGCTTCTCTTCTTTTCACAGCTATTTGTAAGGCCTCCCCAGACAGCCATTTTGCTTTTTTGCATTTCTTTTCCATGGGGATAGTCTTGATCCCTGTCTCCTGTACAATGTCATGAACCTCAGTCTATAGTTCATCAGACACTCTATCTATCAGATCTAGTCCCTTAAATCTATTTCTCACTTCCATTGTATAATCATAAGGGATTTGATTTAGGTCATACTGGAATGGTCTAGAGGTTTTCCCTACTTTCTTCAATTTAAGAAGAAATTAAAGTTAGTTGCTGTGCGGACACAGGAGAGCCTAGAGGAGCTATTCCACGTTCAAGGTCAGGAGGGGCAGTGGTGAGGAGTTACCCCTCATCCAAGGTAAGGAGCAGAGGCTGCGCTTTGCTGGAGCAGCTGTGAAGAGATACCCCACATTCAAGGTAAGAGAAACTCAAGTAAGACGGTAGGGGTTGCAAGAGGGCATCAGAGGGCAGGCACACTGAAACCATAATCACAGAAAACTAGTCAATCTAATCACACTAGGACCACAGCCTTGCCTAACTCAATGAAACTAAGCCATGCCCGTGGGGCCACTCAAGACAGGTGGGTCATGGTGGAGAGGTCTGACAGAATGTGGTCCACTGGAGAAGGGAATGGCAAACCACTTCAGTATTCTTGCCTCGAGAACCCCATGAATAGTATATACCATTTATAGTTATAAAATATCGACTATATACCCTGTGTTGTACAATATAGCCTTGTAGCTTATTTATTTTATATGTAGAACTTGGCTGCACCACTGAGTGGTATGCAGGAGTTCCCCAACCAGGGGTCAAACTTGCACCCCCTGCAGCAGAAGTGTGGAATCATAACCCCTGGACCACCAGGGAAGCCCTTAGCTTGCACTTCTTAATCCCTTATACCTATATTGTTCCTCCTCCCTCCCTCTACACACTGGTCATCACTAGTTTGTTCTTGATATCTATAAGTGTGCTTCTTTTTTTTTTTTTTTTTGCTATTTTGTCTTCCTTGTTTTAGTTTTTATATTCCACATATACATGATATTGTATAGTATTTGCCTTCTTCTGACTTATTTCACTTAGCATGAAAGTGAAAGTGTTAGTTGCTCAGTCCTGTCCAACTCTTTGCAACCTTATGGACTGTAACCTGCCAGGCTCCTCTGTCCATGGGATTCTCCAGGCAAGAATACTGGAGTGGTTGCTATGCTCTCCTCAGGTAAACACTACTCACTTGTTAAGATGCCCAAAATATTAGGCTAAATATTAACCAAACTCAAGCACATGGAGGCCAGGAAGCAACAGTTAGAACTGGACATGGAACAATAGTTCAAAATTGGGAAAGAAGTATGTCAAGGCTGTATATTGTTATCCTACTTATTTAACTTATATGAAGAGTACATTGTGCGAAATGCCAGGCTGGATGAAGCACAAGCTGGAATCAAGATTGCAGGGAGAAATATCAATGACATCAGATATGCAGATGACACCACCCTTGTGGAAGAAAGTGAAGAGGAACTGAAGAGCCTCTTGATGAGAGTGAAAGAGAAGAGTGAAAAAGCTGGCTTAAAACTCAACATTCAAAAAACGAAGATCATGGCATCTGGTCCCATCACTTCATGGCAAATATATGGGGAAATAATGGAAACAGTGACAGATTTTCTTGGGCTCCAAAATCACTGCAGATGGTGACTGCAGCCATGAAATTAAAAGACGCTTGCTCCTTGGAAGAAAAGCTATGACAAACCTAGACAGCATATTAAAAAGCATAGATATTACTTTGCCAACAAAGGTCCATCTAGCCAAAGCTATGGTTTTTCCAGTAGTCATTTATGGATGTGAGAGCTGGACCATAAATTAGGCTGAACACTGAAGAACTGAAGCTTTTGAACTGTGGTGTTGGAGAAGACTCTTGAGAGTCCCTTTGACTGCAAGGAGACTAAATCAGTCAATCCTAAAGGAAACCAGTCCTGAATATTCATTGCAAGGACTGATGCTGAAGCTGAAGCTCCAGTACTTTGGCCACCTGACGCTAAGAGCTGATTCCTTAGAAAAGACCCTGATGTTGGGAAAGACTGAAGGCTGGAGGAGAAGGGGCCAACAAAGGATGAGATGGTTGGATTGCATCACTGACTCAATGCACATGAGTTTGAGCAAGCTCTGGAGGATGGTGAAGGACAGGGAAGTCTGGTGTGCAGCAGTCCATGGGGTCGCAAAGAGTCATGACTGAGTGACTGAACAACAACAACATCTGATCAAGTAAGTTGTTACAAATTTTTCAAGGGAAGAAATGTGTCTTACATTTTCTTTTTGTATTTAGAATAGACCTTGCAAAGTGACATGCGTAGAGCAAAAACTTAGTATTTACACATTGAAAGAA